>NW_006799734.1:1898073-1915915 GCF_000442215.2 Lipotes vexillifer
TATATATATAATTAAAGCACTGCTGTACACCAGAAACTAACACATTGTAAATCAACTATACTTCAATTGAAAAAAGAAAAAGAAAAACTATGCTTCAACAACATGTTGTCTACAAGAAACTCACTTCAAACATAACAGTATAGGCAGGTTGAAAGTAAAAGGATGGTTTAATGTGATACCTATCATAATCCTATCAATGTTTTTTGTAGATATAGACAAAATCATTCAAAAATTATATGGAAATGAAAAAGAATTAGAAGAGTTTTTTTAATTAAAGAAGAAGAAATCTGGGCAACCAACCTAACTGATTTCCAGACTTATTGTATAGCTCTAGTATTCCAGACTGTGGTATGGGTGGATAGATATTCACATGGATCAATGGAACAGAATAGAGAACCCAGAAATAGACCCACACATATATGCCAAACTTATTTTTGACCGAAGTCCAAAAGTGATTCAATGTAAAAAGGAAAGTCTTCCAACAAATGACACTAGGTGCAATTGGACATCCATAGGTCAAAAAATGACCTAAAAGCTTCACACTTTATATAAAAATTAACTAAAAATATATCAGAGACTTGAATAGAAAATGTGAAATGATACAACTTCAGAAAAAAAACAGCAGAAAATCTTTGGACTCCATGACTGGGCAAAGAGACCCATGATCCATAAAAGGGAAAACAGGATTTTATCACAATTAAAAACCTGAACTCTGTGAAAAAACTATTAAAAGTATGAAATTGCAACCTACAGACTGGGAGAAAAGATGTGAAAACCACACAGATTATATAAAGCACACTCACACCCAGGGGTTCCAGGGCTGGTGCTGGCCTGCTGGTGGGTGGGCTGTGTCCTGCAATGGCAGACTGTGGGGCTGCAGCTGTCTTGGGGCTGGGGTCTGCCCACTGGTACATGGAGCTAGGTCTCGGGTCCTCTGGCTGCAGGGCTCTGGGGGTCCCAAGTCTAGTGTCTGTGCACTGGTGTGTGGGCAGGTCCTGGGCCCTCTGGTGGGCAGGGCTGTGTCCAGGGGTGGCTGTGGTCTCAGGGGGTCTCAAGGCAGCCTGTCTGCTGGTGGGTGGGGCTCTGTCCACACGCAGTTAGTTGCTTGGCCTGAGGTTCCCAGTACTGTTTCCTAAAGACTGGTGGGCAGGGGCAGGTGCAAGGGAGGATTCCAAATTGACTCCTGCCAGCACAGCATCCAGGTAGTAGACGGAGTTCCCCAAATGGCTGCTGCCAGTGTCTGTGTCCCCAGGGTGACCTGCAGTGCCTCCTGTCTCTCCAGAAGGCTCTGCAAGAGCAGCAGGGAGTCTGACCCAAGCTTCTATCAAATTACTCCTTCTGCCCTGGGTTGCAGAGTGGGTGAGATTTTGTGTGCACCCATTAGGAGAGGAGTCTGTTTCCCACAGCCCTCTGGGTCTCCCAAAAGTAGCCCCACTGGCCCTCAAAACTAGCGTCATGGGGTTTTGTCCTCCAGGCACAGGACCCCAGGGCTGGGGAGCCCAAGGTGGGGCTCAGACCCCTCACTCCCTGGGGAGAACCTCTGCAATGTAATTATTCTCCTGTTTGTGGGTCTTGACTATACCACGACTCTGCCCCTTCTTTATACCTTTAGTTGTAGAAGACGGTTTCTGGTAGGTTCTGGTCTTTTTCATCAGTAGTTACTCTATAAATAGTTGTGGTTTTGATGTGCCTGTGGGAGGAGGTGAGCTCAGTGTTCTCCTGCTGCACCATCTTGGCCACTGTTTGCTTGCTTTGGTCATGCCTGGGACACATTGTAAGTGCTGGGAGTTGTGGGCACGTTGCCCTCTGGACCCCTCCTCACTGTGACAGGGTGTGTTGGAGAAGGAAGCCCAGGACCCGCCCTCTGGACGCTCCCCATGGTACCTGGTTCTATAGGGTGCTTGGAATCACTGTGCCTCCCCCGCCTCATCTAGAACATGAGGTGCTTGAGGGCGAAGGTTACAGCTTTGGTTGGTTCACTTGTGTAAGGCTGTGTTTGTATCTTTATCCCTAGCACAGAGTGGAGCGCTCAGTGTTCCACCAACCTGTCTTCAGTGAATAGCTGAGGTCCCTGGGCTATGTCGGGTGAGGCTTCAGGACAGACTGCCGGACGGACACACACACACACACACACACACACACAGACACACACACACACACACACAGCTGCTGGAGATAAGCACGATGTCATCACCAATTTCAAAAAGACAGTGAGCCTTGGCAGCACCTCTGGGGCCGTTGCAGGGTCCAGGGAAGTGGTCAGCGCTAGTTGCCCATCCACAGCCATCAGGGATATTTCCCAAGAGGATGTGCTTTTTCCAGGAGCCTGGTGGTCGGACACCTCGCAGCTCCTGGAGCATGCAGGGAGTTTCTATGTAAATAGCACATGTAGACTTCAGCAACAGTTTTCTCCAGGTCTCTTGCGCAACCCTGTCGGTCTGCTGAAAACACAGTTGGAGAGATTCAGCCCTGTGAGAGAACAGAATACAGAGAATTTGCAGGACTGTAGCCCCTGTGGTGCCACAGTGATGTCATCTTTTTCCCGCCAATATCCTCATCAATGACTTAAATGAAGGTGTGGCCACACCCTCAGTGACACGCCTCTGAATCTAATCCCACTGAGATGTGTTTCCCAACTCGATACTCAGCAAGGGCACATTAAAAAAAAAAAAAATTTATGTTGATTTACAAAGTAGTGTTAGTTTCTGCTGTACAACAAAGTGAGTCAGTTATACATATACATATGTCCACACTTTTTTACGTTCTTTTCCCATATAGACCATTACAGAGTATTGAGTAGAGTCCCCTGTGCTATACAGTAGGTCCTTATTAGTTATCCATTTTATACATAGTAGTGAGTATATGTCAATCCCAATCTCCCAATTTATCCTTCCCCACCCCCTCTTCCCCCTGGTAAATATGTTTGTTTTCTACATCTGTGAATCTATTTCTGTTTTGTAAATAAGTTCATTTGTACCATGTTTTTTAGGTTCTGTTTTGTAAATAAGTTCATTTGTACCATGTTTTTTAGGTTCCACGTGTAAGGGACATTTTAATCCTTGGCTGAAAAGGACTCTGTCAACATCTCCGTGATTGCCAAGTGAAACTTCAGTTCCCAGGAGCCTCAGAAGGAAGAATGTTGACAAAGCCAGGGCGCTCTTTTAGAGTGGACACAGGCCACAGTGTTACAGAGGCCCATTAATTAAAAATATCCTGCATAAAAAATTACCAAACTCCAAGTCATGGGACTAGAGATTCAGTTTGGGTGTCTTCTTTGGTGTCTCCTCACTTGTTGGAACAAATGCAATCTCGTGCATTCCAATGAGATGAAAAATCTTAAACCAACAGCCTCTTTGGTGTGCTCTAGTCATTCTCAAAATTTAAAGACTGTCCATCTCATCTTCATAGTTCATTAAAAATGAATGTTCTAAGCTCACCAGCACCCCCAAAAGTTCTGATTCAGGAGGCCTGGAATGGGCCCAGGAATCTGCATACTGATGCAGTCCCTGGTTTTGATGCTGGTGACCTCTGAACCACAAACTAAAATGGGAGTGAGGAAGGTCACCTAGATACCTCCTATTGGGAACCACGGGGTTCCCTGCACAAGCAAGCCTTCCTCATGCTGGTAATGGACAAATTACTCCTTGAGACCAGAAACATTTTTTAGGTTCATCTGTCTTTCGAGCCTGGTTTAATAGTGTGAAAGAAGGCATGTATCCTTTGATTTCCTTTGATTTCCATAGATGGTTTCTCCCCTTTTACACTCCATCAATAACTTGTTTGGAAATGGGAGTGATCAGATGGTCCCCACCAGCCAAAATGCACCAGTGTCTCATTTCCTGATGGCTTCAGCACATCGTAAAACAAACTTTACGTCTTCTTGTGATGTTTGCTCAACATAACATATCTATTCTTTTCCCAAAATTATTGGCCCTCGTAGTTGTTAAAACTGGTACATGCTGTTCTGTTGACTTCAAGAACGAGTCAGAAGCCATGTACTTAATGAAAAGACAAATGGAGCTTTAAAACCTCATAGGCTCCTGACAAAGTGCAGTTCACTCTGAGTTGAGGATTTCTATGGCGTTAATGGAGAGTATGCCCGGCAACAGGACGAGCAGAGCCCAGCTTCTTTTCCCATCTGTGTGAAGACACAGCTCAAGTTTGCCTGGAAAGCATGACACAGTCTGTGTCCCAGGCTCCCCAGGCCTGCGCCCCTGGCTCCGCGGAGGTCGGCACCCATGACAGGGGGAGGGGCTCTGGGGTTCTTACTCAGGCTTTGAAGGGGTCTTGCAGTGTTTTACAGTTGCTTTAACAGGACCTGCTTCTTGGGTCAAGGGTGGGGCTCTGACAATGGTGGCTGCTGGCTCTGACGGGGCTGCCACCGCAGGAGGCTCATTTGAGATAATTAGACAAGTTTTGCCCCCAAACTTCTTTTCCTTTGTGGATGTTGAGAAAGTGGTGGCTGCCTGACCAGCTGACTTAGAAATTGCTTCCCAATGCGCTTTTGCAGAGTGGCCCCTTTGCTTTTACCTGGTGTCAATGGTCCTATCTGCCACCCAGGGGTAGTTTTAGTGAATCCCCTGATTCAGTGCTCTGGCCTCAGCTGCCTAAGGGGGAGGACCACCCCTCCCTGTAAGCTGTTTAGTACTTGTGCTGTCATGAGTCCAGGCCATTTGCTCCCTCCCCCGACTTCTCCCCATTGTAGGAAAGTGATGGTTCAGTGCAGCGTGGGACCCCACGTAGAGTCTTCAGCTGGGGTCTGAGAGTCCACCACTGGGACCCAGTGCATTTCTGTAACCACAGACTGGTACCGATTGCTTGCGCATGCCTCTTGCTACATTAGGTAGAGTTTGAATAGAAATAGCCTTGCTTCCTGTGAACTCAGAGACAGCCTCAAAGACTGGCCTTGTGTCACCTTGCCCTTGTCAACAAGAGGGGTGGGTCTGGGGTTGATCCCCTGGCACCCACATGTGTTTCCCAGATTGTCTGCACAGAGCATGGTTGTTTCTGCACCTCAGGGTGTATTCCTTTCTTCGAGGGAGGTAGATAACCATAGAAAACTAGCCATATAAAGCCACATAAAGTCATGATCCCAGGGCAAAGGACATTTCCAGAACATTCCTGACAAAAAGCTACTAATAGAAAGTCACACAAAGTACAGCAACTTCTTTCTGAGAATTCCTCTAACTTCTAATTTTTCTCCAAAGTAACAAATATCTTTTAGGCCCCAAAATAACAAATAACTAAGACCTACTACTAGGTTAGTATATTGGTGTCCCCCCCAGATTTTATATGTTGAAACCCTAACCCCAAATGTGGCTGTATTTGGTGACAGGAACTAAAATAAATGAGGTCCTAAGGGTTAATGTCCCAGTAAGAAGAAATGCCAGCAAAGACAACCTACGGAATGGGAAGAAATATTTGCAAACCATCTATCTGATAAGGAGTTACTATCCAAAATATATAATGAGCTCATACAGCTCAATAGGGAAAAAACAAACAACCCAATTAGAACATGGGCAGAGGACCTGAACAGACATTTCTCCAAAGAAGACATACAGATGGCTAACAGGTACATGAAAAGGTGCTCAACATTGCTAGTCATTGAAGAAATGCAAATCAAAACCATAACAAAATATCACCTCACACCTGTTAGAATGGCTTCATCAAAAAGACAAGAGATAACAAGTGTTGGTGAGGGTGTGGAGAAAAGGAAACACTCGTGCACTGTTGGTGGGAATGTAAATTGATGCAGCCATGATGGGAAACTGTATTCCTTTTCTTTTTATAAGAAGTCCATTTGAAACCATGGTGACTTTTGTTAGGAAAAGGGTTCTCAACCTTGAATGCCCACAACCTCTGAACAAATTCCCCAGCTGGCAGCTTCCTGGCCAGGATGGGGGCTATGGCCCAGGCATCAGTTTATAAATCCTCACTTGGTTATTCCACATTTTTATGTCAATGAGCACCTGAGATTTAGAATTGATTTTGAAGTTATAGTGAACAGAAAACCTTGACCATCTTTGCTTTGGATCATGTAAAGATCATCAAATTAGGCTGGACTATTAAGGGTGAAGTTCACGAGGAACTCAAGGATGGGTGAGCAATAGATAGTTGCCTCTTAATTCTTTGAGCTAAAAGCATGGAAATTTGAGAAACCACAGCTGTGCATGTGAGAAGGGCCCAGGGGTTTCTTGGAAGGGGCAGCTTGGGTGAAATTGTCTGTCGGATGTTGTGGTGAGTGGTCTGCGGGGCTGAGGTCAGGGGAGCTGCGTTCACACCATCTTACACCAGCTCCTACACCCTTGGCCCTGGAGCAGGCGGCCTGGCAGCCGCTCTTGCTTTCTCACCTGGTAAAGAAGGCCTTTAGGTGTGACCGTCTCTGGGCTGTGTTCTAGATCTGACTCACTAACGAGCCTGTGACTGTCTTGACCGAGAGGCACCAGGCTTGTCTCCAGCCATCGCACGAGGCATGAATGGCCTCTCCCAGTGGAGGGCGCAAGGCGGCAGCCCCTGGACCAGCAAAGCTGCGCTCCGGGCCCTCCTCTGGGACGCTCAGCATCCTGGAGGCCTCGTACTTCCCAGGAGGCAGGAACCTTCACACACCCTGGCAAACCACGTCGGGCTGGTCAGTCCCAGGCAAGCGGCCACGGCCGCGTGTATCTTTGCTTCTGGCCCTGAGTTTAACACCTGGCAGTGCTGGGTGGGTGTGAAGGATGCCCTTGCCTCGCCTCGTGAGTCAGGCAAACGGCCTGGAGATTGAACTGAAAGCTGGTTGTGGAGAGAGTCTCACCAGAAAGGATTCAGATTCAGAACTGACAGGACGTAATGATTGCTTATTGTTCTAACT
Source organism: Lipotes vexillifer (assembly GCF_000442215.2). Lineage (NCBI taxonomy): Eukaryota > Metazoa > Chordata > Mammalia > Artiodactyla > Lipotidae > Lipotes > Lipotes vexillifer. Next base: position 1,904,924 of record NW_006799734.1, read on the forward strand.
AAAAGCAAAAGTAAAATAAATGTGATAGGCCCCTAACCGTCAGTAGGAGCAAAGATCAAGCATTTTGATTGGCATTGGAATGGCATCTAAACTGCTCAGTTGATTCCTTTTAACTTTTCCAATACTCGTGTAGATCTGACTGCCCAGTGGCCAAGGAGGAATCTTCCATGTAGTGTGTGTCCAATAGATGTTTGTGGAATAAACCACAAGGCCTCATTATATGGTTACAGAGAGATGGGCACAGCAGGTGTGAGTCCATTCTTCAGAATGAAATAGCAGGAAAAGAAGATTATTATGGAAAAAAGTACAGTTTCCTATTAAAGTCAATCCTATGGGGTCAAGATTGGGATTCCTGCCCTCCCGCTACTGTGCCCTGCACCTCTGGCAGACTGTGCACATCCAAGCTCTGGAAGAGGCTTGTATCACCAAGGACATTTGATGGACAAAGAAATATACTCCTAGGAGGTTGGTTGGGACTAACACACACACACTACCATATATAAGATAGGTAACCAACAAGGAGCTGGTTGTACAGCACAGGGAACTCTACTCAGTATCCTGTAATAACCTACATGGGAAAAGAATCTGAAAAAGAATGAATATATATATATATATATATATATATATATATATAAAACTGAACCACTTTGCTGTACAGCAGGAACTAACGCAACACTAACGTAAATCAGCTATACCTCAATATAAAATAAAAATTAAATTAAAAATAAATAAATATACTCCTTCCACTGGAAAAGTAAGTTGGGAACATCAGCCTTGGCGCTTAGGGCTGTGAGCTTTCTTGTGTGTATGTGGAGGGTGGGGTGAGGGGGGACCCAGAGTGAACAGACATTTTACCACGCAGAGCATCCAAGTACTTCTCACTACTGTTAATCGAATTAATATCTTGAATCTTAAATACCTATATGCTGTGCAGCTCTGGGGCTACAGCAGAAATCAGAGCAGCTGGAAGGTTCATATATAATAAAAAGTGGTAAAAAAAGATTGAACCTCCTGAAAAGGACAACCCTTAAAATGAATTCTATAGGATAGAGCTGCAGTCATCCTCTATCATTTCATGTGCTTTATTTTATACTCCCATTTCCTTTTCTCTGAAAATTTTTAAGTACTATAGCATATAATTTAGCTTTTCTTAAAATCCAATGTAAATTAATTACAGTTCTGCTAAAGAGGGGAAAAGATATTAGATGCCCAAGCTAAAATGGAATGAAATCAAGTTTTTTCTTCCTTTATTAGATTTTAATGGTATTATTATAATAATTAAGCTCTTCATTAATTTTTTCATGCTTACTGAGTCCCAGTTCCCTGCAGATTTGAATCATATTTAACATATAATTATGGCAGTCCGTTTTTAGAAGGGAATTTGAATGTGGGGATGTGGGACTTTACCTACACTTCTTAAAATTAAAATGAGCAACAAAGGGACTGAATCTCTTTTGTTGCCGAGCCCAGAGCGGCTTCAGTGAAGTTTTTCGCTGCCTCTCGGGTGGGTCTGGGCCTGGACCCCAGAAGCTGTATGGGTCATGAGCAGATTTGGGGGAAGTATAGGGAGTCATTAATTTGAGCTGAGACTTACTGTGCTATGGCTCAGGTCTGCTGTGGAGCCTCCTGAAAGAAGGCATCAAATATGCCATCGGGCACGACGTCAATGTCACTTGCTTTAGGCCCCTGGAGGCAAATGAAGAAGGAAATCTAGTCCCGCTGTGACCCATTCTGACATCAGGGCTTTCGTGTAGACAAAGGTGCTGAGGAGCCATGATCTACCGCAGACCACAGGCAGCCCCGCACAGTCCTCATGCAGGAACAGCTAGGTTACAAGTTTGATCTATTGGTTGACTTATTTTTCAATAAGGATGAAAATAGTTCAGCAGCTTTACAAATGACGACTAGTCATCATACAGGTTTACTTAACAGCTAACTCTTCAATCCATTTTAGGACCCGTTAAGGCAACGAGAGGATGATGGCAGGGCAGGAGCAGAGGTGGAGTGAAAGGGAGAGAGGGTCACCCTGGAGGGAACGACAGATGAAAATGAAGAGGCTCCCAGGTAGGCAGAGGGGTTTCCCACATGCAGGGACTGTCTCACAGGCTCAAGAGCACAGAATACGCCAATATTCACGTGGCAGCACTGTTGGCAACAAGCCAGCCGCAGAGTGAGTGTCGCTCTGTGCATCCCATTTATCAACACAGGGAAGTGCTATGTAGCCAAGAGAAGGAGTAAGGTAAGGCTGTTTCAAGAGGCAGAAGGATAGCAGGAGGTGTTTTTGAGAAGAAATGCACCACATGATTCTAAACGTGTAAAACCATCAGTACAGGCAAGGAAAACCCTGCTGCATGGGGACACAGAAACAGGAATGTGCTGAAAATATCTTTACAAACCTTAAAACTTACATATTTGTGTGTGATGGCGTTTGGTCCTACCTACACATTCAGATGGAAATGGACCTCTGGGAAAGCGTTGTGTGGAGGGAAGGTAAAGACTTGATAGGAAAAAAGTGACAATGACGTGCCCAATGGTCCATTTCTGGGTTTCCTCCCAGGCCAATTCAAATCCTCCAAAATAAGGTCAAGTAACCCAAGAGGCTTACATTTCCATCACAAACTGCTCAGGCCCAGTTCAGGAAGGCACACATATAGAAAAGAATGTCAAGCTTCGTTGACTCGTGGCCACCTGCTTTTAACAGTAAACTTCACAGACAATGGGCCCTGGGGTCTGGGAGGCCCCCCTGCCAGAGGCAGACTCACTTGCTCCAGGATGGGGGCAGTTCTGCAGGGCAGGGGCGCTGCAGGGTGGACAGACCTGAATGCACATGGAGGGCATCTAGCTGACTGGCCAAGGGCCAGCGCCCCTGGTCTGGGGGCCGCAGCTCCCCACACTCTAAAGTGTGTCTGGGTACAGGCTGTGTAGGGGCCTGAGACCTGCCTGAGATGAAGACCACACGCTCCCAGCCACTGGCACAGCCACTGCAGGACTCGGCCATCTCAGTGGGACGGTCGCACCCTGCAGAAGCACTGTGACTTTTGCCTGCGGCCCTGGTCAGCTTCTAGGAGGCAGCCTGGGATGTTTCCCAGGGCCCAGAACAACTGTGCACTGCCCATGAGGTCACTGATGGCCCCTGCTGGAAGAGAGTGGGCAAGCAGCACCGTCTGCCCCCTCCCTGACCCTGATGGATGGCGGGGTCTTTTCTGCTGAGCACAGGTGCTGCCAGGACCCACTCTGGCTACTGTGAGCCAGGAAAGGAGAGGAAAATCCCTCCAGACTTCCACTGTGAAATCAGGTGTCTGCACAGAGCTCCCTCTTCTGTCAGATGGAGGCAAAAGCCCCTGCAGAGCGAGGAAGGGGCTGGTCGCATGCCTGAGCACAGCTGGGCTCTGGGGAGAGACAGTCTTTGGTGTTCCCGGGTGCCCATCGCCCCATCTCCCACCCAGCCAGGGAGCCTCCTGGCAGAGTACCCAGGGATGCTTGCTATGTCTGCAAAAAGGATGAAAGAAAGGAACACAAAACAAGAAAAGCAAGAAGTTTTAAATGGACCCAAAGCATGGAGATGTGAGGGGTTTCCATTTCAGTCCATTGGGGGGTCAATTATGTCCATGCAGGGTGCTGGGGTTGGTGTAGCTTGACTGTGGGGACACAGACAACTCCCTCCTGCCTGGACGGAAAGCCCTGTGCCCCTTAAGCCCTGTCGACTCTCCCAGGACCCGTTTCATCATCTGAAAATGAGCTTTGGAACCGAATCGGGGTTCTCAAAGGTCAGTGTGTGTCAGCAGCACCCAAACAGCTGACTGAAGAGCCCAAATTGTGAGGGAGGGATCTTTGGGGGTCCAGGACCCAAACACACCTGAGAGTCACCCGACAAGAGGATCACTCTATCCTTGCACTCTGCCCGTCCAGATTACTAGAGTATCCCCATCAAGAGAGGGCATTTAAAATCACCCCACCTGTTCTAGCCGATCACCTGCCTACAAAGATACCTCTTTGTATCTTTCTACCTTAACTTTCAGGGCTGACCCGAGAGCTTTCTTTCCCCTCTAAGCAATGGCTACAGGGCATATGAACTTGTCTCCACTCCACAAAGGTCATTAGGACCCAGGTACAAGTTCTTACAGGTTCCGAAGTTTCTATCTGCTGTCCCTGTGAGTGTTCAAGGACCAGTAGACATGTGGGCCAGGCTCTCTGAAAGTTCACAGGACCGAGCTTGGTGCCGTGTCTGGGGCAGGCGCCAAGGCCAGGGGTGGACACCTCAGCCCCTGATGGCAGTTTTCTGAGCCCACTGGAGTTCAGTTATGTCCTAATGGCAGTTTTCTGAGGCTGCACTTGGAAGGTTGGGCAAAGCAACATTGCTCTTTGGAAAAACTGACCAAGGAATAAATCAAAATACAACCCATGATAATTTCTCCTCTTCCAGTACAAGGATAGGAAATAATAATACGCAGGAAAGCTGGTCTAGAGACGTCAAGTGGTTGCTCTCGGGGTTCTGGCCCTCGCCAGATGATTCAAGGCCAATGCTAGGGCAGAAACTCCTACCGATCCTCGTCCCATGAAAGCCCTCCCACCACCTCCTTGAAAGGTCGTTTATGTCACAGCAGCCCTGCAGCTGCTGTTCCTGTAAAGCTGCAGAAATGTTCCTCACTAAACATTCATGAGACCGGCAGGTGGGGCCTCCCTTCCCAGAGCCGCACGGCTGGCTGGCGGGGACGTTCTCCCTGAGTGCACTTGGCGCCTCAGGGATGCGCCTCGTTCCGACAGTTGACGTTTTGTGTAGAGAATTTGTTTGGCGTGCCCAAGCTGTTCACATCAATCTATTATTAAAAGCAAAACCCTCACGCAGAACCGAAGCCCCCATCACGTTGAGCCAGGCTACCACTTCTTTTCCAAGGATACTCGGAGCAGACACTCCGAGGGGGTAGCCCCTTCCTTGAGGAGCAGAGGGAGATGTCTTCCCCACACCCCTCCCCCAGCCCCTTGCCCAGGAGATCCTCAGAGATCCTTTGATTGCCTTTGGCATGGCGTCCTCGGCTCCGGCCAAGAGGCTACTCGGCAGGTGTGAAGAGTAAACACAAATGGATATTGCTCGTGACAAGTTGAGAACTTGTGTCTCTCTCATATCTGGAGAGAAGCCGGAGGCTTCTGGGCCTCTTTGTGCCCTGCTTCATTTTTAATGACCGGCCCTGAAAGGCAGGCAGAGCTAGATGTTGTCACCTCGGCAGATTTCATCCCTGATCAAACAGTGGTCACAGTGGCTCTGCGTGTCCGATGCCTCTTGTCAGCCGGGGGCCAACAGGGAGGAGGCCGATCCCATGCCCCTGCCCACCCCCCGGCCTGCCTCTTCACATCACAGGGAGCTGACCTCTCCCCTTCCCTCTAGTGTGACTGCCAAACAGGGGAGGCCTGGGTTTTACAAGGAAAATTCCTAGTTTGTGGATTCATGCTGAGGATCCATCCTTGGACACATTTCTAGATCTATCTGATTGGATCCAATCCATAGATCTATGACAAACACTTGAATGGGGCCGTAAAGGGCCTTTGAGTTCACCTTTCCTCCGTGGCACCAACCCACAGCCATCCCAGACATGTGGATACCCACTGACCAACAAACAGTGAGCTGAGGACAGGCGTCTTCTTGGAGACCTTCAAACTCAGCTTGAAAACACTGTCTAGAAGCTTCAGGGGTCTGGGGAGTATGCTTGCATTCTCCAAACCCCAGGGCCACCCTCCGCCTGGCAGGGTGAGGTGGAGAGCTTGCTCTGCCCCTCTGAGACAGGTTTCTCCACAAAGGTGGTAAATTCCTGCGAGTCTCAATGTCCCCCGGCTGTGAGTAAATCCACCACAGGCACCCCTGGGGGGTTGTGGCCTTCAGAGGCCTCTGCCCACTCCCCCTCCAGCCCCAAGTGAGCGTGGACACCCCTGGCTGGGAGCATCCTAAGGGGATGCAAGAGGAGGGACAGCCACGCACACAGAGAGGTCCCCAAGTCCAACACAGGTCTTCCTCTCTGGAAGGAGACATTCTTTATCATCAGAAAATAAATGGAAAGTGAAAATTCAGTGGTAGAGTCTTCTTTCTCCAAGAAGACGAACACTGGTTTGTGTGTCACCCCACCACAAGGTTGACCCGTCGTTTAGCTAGTTGCAAATAATCACTGCCTATGGGGAACCTCAGTTTAGAATTAGGCAGAGGTCCATATTTACAGAGAGGTATAGTTTTCACTTTTCCAGATAACTTTTAATGTTAAATGTGGTTCATCAGATCAAAAGTAGTGACAGTGTCGAATGCTGACGTGGGTCTGGAGAAGCAGGTTGGCTCCCACGTTGATGGGGGGAGGCGGAAGGTGTGGGGACTCTGGAAAAGTGTCCTCACTCTGGTGGGTCCCTGCAGGAGGAACACACTCCAGGACTCAGCACTTGCACCCTTGGGCATTTATCTCAGAGAAATGAAAATGATGTTCACACAAAACTGTACGTGAATGTCACAGCAGAACATCTGTAACATCTGTAATGTCACATCTGTAACATCCTGAAATGGGAAACAGGGTGCGGGTTCTTTATCAGGTGCATATGCTGATATCCTGAGGTGTCTTCCAACCCTGGGCTTCTTGATGTTAGCGGCAACCAGGATGGACCTCAGAATCATCAAGCTGAGAGAAAAAAGCCCATTTCAATGCATACTGCATGATTCTGCTTTAGACAATGCTTAAAATGACAGTAAAAAAAGATGGAGAGGATTTTCCAGCTGCTGGGGGTGGAGAGGCGAGGAAGAGAGGGTGAGGCCGTGGTGACTTTAGCCCCAGGGATCCTCGAGAGGTTATGGTTTTGTGTTCAGACTATGCTGGTGGTGATTGTAGTCATGGAAGCAACCTAATTGTCCATCAGCAGAGGAATGGATAAAGAAGATGTGGCACATACATACAGTGGGATATTACTCAGCCATAAAAAGGAACGAAATTAGGTCACTTGTAGAGACGTGGACAGACCTAGAGACTGTCATACAGAGTGAAGTAAGTCAGAAAGAAAAAAATAAATATAGTATATTAACACATATATGTAGAATCTGAGAAAGTTGGTATAGATGATCTTATTTACAAAGCAGAAATAGAGACACAGATGTAGAGAACAAATGTATGGATACCAAGGGGGAAAGAGGGGTAGGATGAATTGGGAGAGTGGGATTGACATATATACACTATTGATACTATGTATAAAATTGATAACTAATGAGAACCCTCTATATAGCACAGGGAACTCTACTCAATTCTCTGTGGTGACCTAAAGGAAATCCAAAAAAGAGGGCATACATGTATACATAGAGCTGATTCACTTTGCTGTACAGTAAAAACTAACACATTATTGTAAAGCAAATGTACTCCAATAAAACAAAAAAGGAGTTACATTGCGGGTGTGATAAAACCATGTAGGACTGAACACACACACACATGTGCAGGTAAAACTGTGAGATCTGAATAAGCCCTGTGGGTGGTACCAATGTCGATTCCCTGGTTATGACGTTGCTCTCTAGTTAAACAAGATGTTGTCATTGGGGAAAACTTGGTGAAAGGTATATGGGATCTCTGTTAATTTTTAAAACTACATGAAAAGCTACAAATAACTCAAAATAAAAAAGTTATTTAAATTTTATTTAATTAAAAAATTTTTAATCTTATTAAAAAAGATACATCACAGATTAATTTAAGTATTAAGCTCTGCAGGTGAGTATATGCACACACATATATTCAGGCGGTCCTCGACTTATCATGGTTGGACTTCAACAATTTTTTGACTTTACAATGGTGTGAAGGTAATATTCATTCAGTAGAAACCATATTTTGAATTTTGAATTTTTCTTCTTTTCCTGGGCTAGTGATATGTGGAATGATATTCTCTCCTGATGCTGGGCAGCAGCCGCGAGCTGCCCCCGATCAGCCCTGTGATCAGGGAGTAACAACTGATAACACTCTCAGCCATTCTGCACCAAGACAATCATTCTGTTTTCGACTTTCAGGGTGGTATTCAATCAATTGCATGAACTATTCAACACTTTATTATAAAATAGGCTTCGTGTTGAATGATTTTGCCCCACTGCAGGCTCATGTAAGTGCTCTGAGCACTTTTAAGGAAGGCGGGGCCCAGCTGTGATGTTCAGAAGGTCGGCTGTACTCACTGCTTTTCAATTTAATGGTATTTTCAACTTGTGATGGATTTATCAGGACATAACCTAATTCTAGGTCAAGGAAGATCTGTCTTTAACACATGCACACACACACACACACATGTGCACACACACACACACACACACACACACACACAGACAAACACACACATATTAGGGTTCTCCAGAGGAACAGAACCAATATATGTACGACAAGATTCAGTCTAGGAATTGGTCCACACAATCATGGAGGCTAAGAAGCTTCACCCTCTGCCCCCCACAAGCCGGAGACCCAGGAGGGAGGGTAGTGTAGTTCCATCCGAGTCCAAAGGCCAGAGAACCAGAGGACAGCTGGTCTGAGTCCCCCTCTGTGTCTGAAGGCCTGAGGACCATGTGGTCTGATGTCCGAGGGCATCTACTCTGTCTGAGGCAGAGTAGATCCCCCCCCCACCGTTCTGTTCTGCTCAGGCTTCCATGGATTGGATGAGGCTGCACACCAGTGAGGGTGATCTGGACTCAGCCCACCCATTTGAATGTTCATCTCTTCCAGAAATAGCCTCAGACACACCCAGAAATCATGTTTCACCAGCTCTCTGGGAATCTCTTAGCCCAGTCAAATTGACACATAAATTAATCAGCACTATATACAATGTACCAACACATGTATATGTTATGTATATGTATGTAACTATTGAGTGGCATTTATTTCCCCAAGTGGTGTGTTTGAAAGAATAATAAAGGTCACCATCAAGGTTTTCAGACAAAGACAGCGAGGGCTGGGCTGCCCTTGTGGCTATTTCAGGTGCATTAATCCATATGATCTGTACCTGCCAGGAGGAAGGAGTGTGTGTGACCTAGAGCACCAAGCAACCGGGGCAATGATGTTTACCATGACATTTACTGCCCCCACACCAACCCTGGATCTGAGTCCCCAGATGTGGGACTTCCCCGGGTGACACCCTCCAGCTGTGATCTGTCAGCTCTGAGCTGGAAACAGACACACATTTTTACAACGGTACACATTCCCAGTTTAAATTTTTTTTAATTATTTTTTTGTCCTAAGTCAAAAATTTTGAGATGATAAAATAAACCTACCTGATTGGACAAATCTGATGCTTTGGATCTCTGTTGCTTTCTTAATCCATGCTGCAGTGAAATGTCTATTTTGCTACCAAGAGCCAGAGGTTTTCCATCAAGGATGCACGAGGGTGATGTACCAACTGGCACCACAGTGACACCTACACGCTGTCCTGCAAAGCCCCAGGCTCTGTCTCAGATCGCTCCTGCGCATGGGAAGGGGGGCTTTGCTAAGCACAAATTCCAAGGCTGGAGGAAAGCCCATTCCACCATCCAGTCCTGCATTGTAACCAACTTGAAAAGGCTCCCCTAAGGGTGAAGTTGAGGGTTGGCACATACTTGATCAGCCTCCTCTGGCCCTGAATGGGGCAGATTTCAAAGCTCCTGTGTCGACGTGCGGTTAACTCTCTTATGGGGACCTGGGACCGCAAAGACTCCAGCAGTCCTTCCTGGATAATCTGTGAAGGACTGAAGCTGGTCCCTGCGCTTCTGACTTTGCTCTCCACGGCCTCTCAGCCGAGTAGCAGGTGGGAGGTGAATAAGAAACGGAGGTTACAGCAGCAGCAGCCAGTGACACTTCCTTGTGCTGTTATCCCCCAACACAAAGGCATAACCACCTCAGCAAAAATTCCTCTCGCAAGCTTGGAAAAGCTGGTTATCACCATTGACTTTGCCCTTGTGAGTTCCCAGAGCAGCCTCACCGATGCCTTTGTAATTATAGTGAGTGCATAAAGTAATCACTGCTGTCAGACCTGAACCCACCGGTGACTGCAGGGCTCTGGACTCCTCGGCAGGTGGATGTACAGAGGTTCTCCCCTGGCAGCTCATCACAAGCTCTGGGGACCCATGATTTCATCATTCTCCTAGTCGAGGCCCCCCTGGGAATACCTCGGGGTTTTGCAGCCACTGCTATACCTCCACTGAGTATGGGTGACTTCTGCTCCCTTCTCTGTGGATGCTTCCCTTTGCTTGGAAAAGCCCATCCCCATGGGGGTCTATCTGCTGTCACAGGATCCTCACCCATTCCTCAGGTACCACCATGTCTCCCTGGGCCCTGATGGATTTGCCTCCTTTCTGGGGGTGGTAGGTCCATGACGTGCCAATACTGAGGGGCAGCCACGTGCCAGTCAGAACACTCTGCCCTCTCCACTCAGGCATCCGCCAAGGGGTGAGACCCTACTCTGTCTGGAGCCCTGCCTCTGTGTCTGTCTGCCCGCGTTCTGAACCCAGGCCCCCAGTTTCTGTTCCCACGTGGGTTGTGCCTGTCCTCGCTGCCCCTTCGCTCAGTGGGGAGACCTGTGTCCTCAGTTCCAGGCTGGTCTGAGGAATGTGGCTCAAGGGAAAACCGGGGTCGGCGTCCTGATGGCTGGTGTGTGGAATGTGCCACCCAGATGTCCCTCACTCTGCTCTCCTCGCCTGAGGTCCCCCTCAATCCTCAGAGTTTGCCTTGGGACAGGAGCGCCCCTGCCCATCAGGCCCCCAGCCCTCAGCTCTGCCAAGGGGAGGGTCTGTAGCATCCCTCCGCCCCTGGTGGGACCAGGCAGCCTCTAGAAGAGTAAGTCACATGACAAGTCATGTTCCAAGAGGAGAAGCTGGTGTGGGCACAGAGAATGCCTCCGCTTCGAAATCTTCTGGTCTTTTCCTACTGAGGAGGGGGAACTGCAGGTACGAGCATGGCTTTGTTCTTTGTCCTAAACTTCTGACCTTCTCAATCCCCATCTAATCTCCACACCCACCCCAATTTAGGGCTCTTTCCC
>NW_006799734.1:1916020-1920525 GCF_000442215.2 Lipotes vexillifer
AACAAATGGAACATCATCTCATCAGAGTGAGTCGTGTCTTGGGATCAGCGTGGAAGCTGAGGCAGGTGCAGAGAGAGGGGCTGCACAGGAGACCTTGAAATCCGACCTCTCTGCAAAGTCAAGGTGGGAGCCCAGCGCAGTCCCATCCCCTCCCCCTCAACGCAGTTCTTTCCACACTGTCTCCTCTTGTTAAATACAAAACACAACCAAAGCAACAAAAGGCTAAACTGTCAGGGACTGTTTAGCCACACATTCGCTGGGACCGCGTGATTCCCTGGGAAACCAAAGCATCCTCAGAGCTCCATCCCCTTCCTCATTACTGCACAGGAGAAAAACGACATCCAGCCCTTGAAAATCGAGAGGGGGGCATGGGGCTAAACACGGATTAAGGGAAACAAGCCCTGAAGACAGATGGAAACATCCTTCACCACACAGCCTAGAAGGCACACAGAAGACAAGTGAATGTGGCTGGGGACAAGAGGGCCAACACTGCCAGCTGGGCACCGTGTTGCCCCTTAAGGCACATCTGCCTGCCATCCGCACGAGGGACAGGCCTCACGCCCATGACACCTGCTTCACCGCCCTCCCGGCCCCACCCTGTCCAGCAGGCCCTGCCTGCCGGCTCCCCACATCACCCAGGAGGGGGCGCTCTGCATCCTCATGTCCCTGTCCCTCAGGTCCCTTCTCCCAGCCAGCCCTGCCAGGGCCCTGCTGGCCCTTGATCTGGTTCCACTCAGCACCCTTAGGGGAGAGGAGCTAAGCCACATGCACCCCACATACCCCACGTGCACCCTCCTCTGCACATAGTGGGAGGGGCTACCCTCACCGTGTCCCCCAAAACACACTCACAAGCACCTCAATTTACAAGGCATCTTTTCTCCACAAGGGAGGATGGTGGGCTGCTGAGAAATGAGAGCCCAGGCCCCCTCGTGGAGGAACGGGCTCCAGTGCGAAGGCCTGGGGACTCTCCTGGCCCTGGAAAGGGTCAGGGGAGCAGAGGCACCAAGGCTGCCAACTAGGCAGCCAGGGAGCGAGAGGGGGCAGGTGCTCATGGGGAGAGCGCACAGCCTACCCACTCCAAAACGGCTGAGGGGACCGACCTGCCCGTGCAGAGGGCTCGGCTCCCACATGGTCAGGCCCCGCAGTGAAAGCAGCAGGTGTTCGCCACCACTTTGCACTTCTTGTCCAACTGCCCGTAAAACAGAGCCAGTCCTTCTTACATACAACAGTTAATCTGAACTATCAAAAACAGAACTTCTAAAATTATAGTATTTCAGTTGGTTACTTAATCCGAGAGGGCCTGTTTTTCCCTTTTCTATAAGTGGGGGCGGGTCGGTATTTGGGTGGGTAACACCCACCCTCATACTCACTGACACATTGTTAGTCACTGGCCGGCTCGTAGCTGAAGCATCACTCCATAGCCAGCAATGCCTTGTGCAAACACATGGAAGCAAGCCCACAACAGACTAGCAGCGTCCATCCATTCATTCATCCGTTAATTCATCCATCCACCCATCAACCCACCTACCCATCCACTCATATACTCACCCATCCATCCATCCACTCACCCATCTACCATCTACCCATCTATCCATCCATCTACCCACCTACACAGGCATCATCTAATCATCCATCCATCCACCCACCCACTCACCGATCCATCCATTCAGTCACCCATCTACCATCCAACCATCTACCCATCTATCCATCCATCTACCCACCTACACAGCCACGCTCTAATCATCCATCCATCCACCCTTCCACTCACCCATCCATCCACCCATGCACCACCCATCCATCCACCCATGCACCATCCATCATCCATCCACTCATCCACCCATCCACCACCCATGCATCCATCACCCATCCATCTACTCACTCATGCAGCAACTTCCACCAAATCAAGACTCGTTGATTTACCTGTGACTTGCCCATAATTGTCCTCTTCCCAAGTGAGCAGATGAGTGCCTTACTGTGAGGGAGGATCCTGCCTATGATATGGAAAGGACAGCAGGAAAGAGAGAGATGCTTCCCCACTTCATCCCTCAAGCGATGTCAGGGGTCTGCTTTTCCAGGAGTTGGAGGAGTCCTCTCCTCTTGTGCAGAAGGAATCAGAATCAGGATGGACGTTACCATTTTATAACACAAAGGAATTACTGGAGGTGCCACTGGCCCAATGTTTAGTGAGGACCACCAGGGTCTGCCTGCTGACCCCTCAATGAATATTCAAGTCCCCAGGTTCATAACAGACCTCATTTCCTTTGTGTCTAATTAGATTCATATGAGAATAAATGTAACCTTTGACCTCTGAATGATGAATTCAGTGGTGCTCCCTGTTATTTGTACTTGTGAGACTCAATGTAGTTTACAAATGAATAAATAAGTCATCCACAGTGCAGGTCAACAATCTCCATTGAGCTGTGGGGAAGTTCTGGCTCCTGACATGAGCCAGTGTCCCAGAGCTAGTGACAGAATGCCAACCGGGGGTGTTCTGAGGCCCCAGTGCCACACGGTGGGCCCCCAAAAGGCCCCCTAGCCTACATGGTGTCAGACCTCCACCCTGAGCAGTTCTGCAGTGAACGACAGCTCCTGGTCACTTCTGGGGACAGCGGCAGGACGAAGGGCCGGAGCATGATTTAATTGCTTTTTCTTCCTCCCTCGGGTCTGCATATTATATTATATTGAAAAGTAATTATGCAGCCAAAGTAAAATGTCACCCTGGTGCTGTCTGGGAGCCGGCTGCCCAGAGGTGAATTATTCTGCTCCGCGCGCGTCTTGCCGACGTCTCTGGGCCGCTCCCTGGTCACAGGCCACGGCGCGCACTCCTGTGCTGAGCGCTTCTGCACACGAGATGAGATTTTGCTGGGTTTCATTTCTCCCTTTTCCCTCCCAGCATCTAGATCCCAAGCTGCGTTGCCTCGTTGGCAATGATTGATTACCCAATATCTAATTAAACCTGATCCAATCACTTATTATGCAGAGTGGAACAAACAAACTGAAGGCGCCTGTCAGCGCAGTGATTGATGATGTGGCCACATCCCGGCTTCTGTGGCTCCTGGTGTCCCGACGCTTGTTACAGCCAGGCAGAGCCGCGCTGGACCCTGCGCCTGTCACTCCCCCACTCCACTCCCACCCCTTTCCACTTTCAGTGGAAAGTACAAGGTGGAGGGGACCGCGCCTGAGCCCTTGTGGGACTCTGTTTGGGTTCCTTATGCGGTGAGATCAAGTCCTCCCCAGAGAGTCCCTGGGACAGAGAGCAGGAGAGGTCGCGGGAGAGTCTGTGTGTGTGTTGTGTGTCTCTGTATGTGTATGTGCTGTGTTGTGTCTCTGTGCGTATGTGTGTGTGTGTGTTGTGTATCTCTGTGTGTATGTGTGCTGTGTTGTGTGTCTCTGTAGGTGTATGTGTGTGTTGTGTGTCTCTGTGTGTATGTGTGTGCTGTGTTGTGTGTATCTGTGTGTGGTGTTGTGTTGTGTGTATGTCTGTGTGGGTTGCGTTGTGCATGTGCCCCAAGGGCTCCAGGGGTCCCGGCCCTGGTGACACACCTCAGGGAGAGTGACAGATCGGACATTAAAGCAAACCAAGCAGGGTGATCATTTCTTTTCTATTGTCTGCCAGGCAGGCTCCTCTTAGCAGCTCTCATTTATAAATTTTTCAGATTTAATGCTTTAATTATTAAAAATGCAAATAAGTTCAAGAAGAAAGCAGCAGAAAATACAAATTCCCTAAACAACTCTCCCCTCAAAGAGACTTCACTGGGGGCCAGGGTTGTCCCACCTCAGAGTGGAGCCCTGGCCGGTTGACACTCAGACCATGGGGTGCAGCCCGTGTGGCCCAGAGCTGGGCTGGGTCTGACCTGTGGGAGACACGGTGAAAGTGGGGTCACACCAGCCATCTTTGTTTAGGGGTCCCCACGGCCTTCAGCCCGACCCTAAACAAAAGTATGCAGGTTTGACCCATTTCGATAAGCCCTGGCGACGGGTGCGTGAGGCCTCAGCAGACAGCAGGGAGCCCACGCCTGCCTGTTCCCCCAGGACTGGCCTCACTGGGGCCTCCGCAAGGGCGGGACCAGGCCTACCCACTCAGAGGACGGAGGGAGGGGGGACGGGTCCGCCCCGCAAGTTACGCTCATCTCTCCCTGATGACACCCTTGGAGGAAGAAGGAATGGGCCTCCAGGATCTGGGCGCTGGGGACCCTGGGTCTGTGCCGCTTCCGTGCCCCCTGCAGTCTGTGGCCGAGCATCCGGGAAGCCTGGAGGAGGTGAGGGCGGAAGGGCCTGTAGGGCCGGGGTGCGAAGCGTCCAACACGATCTCACAGAGACGGTTGGGCACAAGCTTCCGGGGCCACATCTTCCCTGCACTTGCCAAGTATGCAGGCAAGGTTCAGGAGTGGGTACGTCTTCTGGGGAGGGGTCTGCGTGTGGTCAAACTTCCAAGTGACCGTGGAGTGACAGAAACTCTCCAGTGTCCAGCAGGGGGCGTTCCCACAGGGTCCCCTCATCCCGCT
>NW_006799734.1:1921028-1928103 GCF_000442215.2 Lipotes vexillifer
CCTCATCCCCCTCTTCCAGGGAATGAAGAGAGGTGGGGTTTGGAGCTGAAGGCCCAGGTCTGCACCCATTTCCTGAATTTGGGACATTCACCTGATCTCCCGGAGTCCGAGTTCTTCCTCGGCGACTGGGGTGAGTTTTAGGTGGCACTGAGCAAGGAGAGGCACTGGGAACAGAAGCACGTGTGACGCGGGGGTGCGCGTGAGGACAGGCACGGGGCCCGGCTGCGGGAGGAGCGTGAGCGAAAGGGGAGCGCGGGCGCCCTCCGCAGCCTCCCTTCGTTGCCTGGGAATGCGCTCATGTCCAGTGGGTGGACACACAGGACTAGAAACGTGTTAAGAGAGCCAGTACAGGGCTTCCCTGGTGGCGCAGTGGTTGAGAGTCCGCCTGCCGACGCAGGGGACGCGGGTTCGTGCCCCGGGCCGGGAAGATCCCACGTGCCGCGGAGCGGCTGGGCCCGTGAGCCATGGTCGCTGAGCCTGCGCGTCCGGAGCCTGTGCTCCGCAAATGGGAGAGACCACAACAGTGAGAGGCCCGCGTACCGCAAAAATAAAAAAGAGAGAGAGAGAGAGATCCAGTACAACCTATAAACTCTTCCTCAAGTTAAAGACGAACAACCATGCAAAATACATGAAAGGCTCTCTCTGTGTGTTGTTTCTGTACCCCATGTGGGATCACGGTGTAAAGCTGCCTCATTCCAGCACCGTGATTCAAATGCCTCTGACGTCCCCACTTTGCACCCCACGTGCATATTGCAAACCTCTAAGAGAGCTTTGCGTGGGCAAGGCTGTCTCTGTCTAGCATTACTATCGCTGTCACGTTTCAGGCACATGCTCCATCTCGTGGCTGTGGGGCTATGCAGGTTACCTGCTTTCAGGAGCTCTTAGCTCCAAGCCATGGTGATGCAGTGGCCAAGGACCTGGGAGAAATCAGAGTGAAGGGTTCAGAGATCTTCAGGCACTAGGGCATTCCCACCGTGAGGAATCAGAGAAGGAGGAGTCTTAAGAAGTTTTGAGGTTCCTTAAAGAGCGGGGAAAGCTTGCCTTTGTGAACAGACCCAGGCTGGCTTGCAACCACGAGGCTATCAGATCCTGGAGGAAACCATCCTTGCCACGAACCCTGGACGCTTGTCCGTAAATCTCATTCTGCGCCCTTACTCTTCCTGAGCACGTGCTTTCTTAGTTCCTGTCCCTAAATGGAGAAAAGAAATCCATGTTAAGGAGGCAATTTCAGACCAGGTGGAAATGGGTGTGTTTAGAACTGAAATCAATCAGGGTATTTTGAAATGGTGTTAACTGTATTGTCTTTAATTCAGCGCTCTGGGAAATATGAATTTGTAGAGAAGATGAAAAAATCAGAAAATTATTTGCTACAGTAAATGAAGGTCAGGAATATTCTGCTTTGGAGCTGCATTTGAACTGTCTGCAGAGTGAGTTTTGAGCCCCAAATCACTGAAAGCACTGGCCTCAAAGTCATAAAGAAACAAGGACCTTAGCTATCCACTCATTCTTATTTTACCAGAGACAAGATGGCAGATGAACTGCCTGCCAACCAAGTATCTTAATCCTGCCAACCTGAGAGGGAGCTTAGAAAAAAAAGAAAAAAAAAAAAATCTACTGGAAACCGAATGTGGTGTCTCACAGCCTTGAAAATAAGTATTTTACATAAGGACACAGTGAGGCCAATACCTTGGATGGAGCTAAATTTAGCCTGAGAAAGGTTATCTCAGGTGGGCACTTTTGGTGCTTTTCTCTAAATTTTCACTTCAATTAATCTCTAGAAATTCGGTGTCTGATCCCTGTGACAGTAGCCTCTGGCTTCTTCAGAGTGACTGCCGAGGGAAAATTATCTGACACATATCAAACAAGCAAGAAACGACACTGGACAGCATTAATCAAAACTTTCTCATTTCCCGAAGAATTAAGCATTAAATAATTAATCCCAGCACTACAGGCAGCTGTAAAAGAGGCCTCATGCCTCCCTGCTGGTAAGAATTTGTCCTTGTCTAAAAGACTAGATTGATATATTTATTATTTATCAGATTAATCATGGCCAGGAACATTATGGATTGGCAGCCAGGCCGGCCGGCCGGTGATGCTATCTGGCCCTCAACCGACCAGGAGAGGCGCCCCTAGAAGCAGCACATCTGGGTCGGACAGAAACAGCCACCCTCGGGCTTCCCCGGTTAAAGGAAAAGGTGTTCAAAACGTTATTTTAAAAAGAGAGAAAAAAGAAAGCAGAGGAAGGAGAAAGAGGTGAGAAAGGTGTCGTAGCTGTGAGGCTGGAGACGGGGAAGGCAGAGGGCCTAGCCGGCAGGAGATCCTGAGCTGGGGCAGGAATACGCCATGGATCTGGACACTCCCCGCACCCCTCAGCTCCCCTGTCTGCCCCCCAGATGGCTCCGCTCCCGGTGTACAGCCCCTGCTCTCCGATTTGGCCAGTGTTTGCTCACAAGCCTGTGTTGCAAAGCTGGCATCCAGTCCGGGCTGTGGACACGCCCATCCAGATGAAGACAATGGTGGAAGCAGGCATCTGGGAAGCAGGCAGTCGTCAGACTCCGCAGCCTAGAGCTGCCGGTGCTTCTGACTCCACTGCAATGATCTCATTTCACAGAACAAGGACTCCTAATGCAGCAAAGCCAAACGCTCGGCGGGCGCTGCCCTCCTGGATCTGAGCAAGGAGGAGGGTCCACGGAGACAGTGGACGCAGTTGATACCATGCACATGAGCAGAGACAGCCTTCCATTGAATCACGTGGTTTCCACAGGTAGTTTAATAAAGAAAGGTCAGTTGGTTCAATAAGTTTGGAAACACTGGGCAAATCAGTTTAAACGGGATGCCTTTCTCCAGCGTGGCTCAGAGCCCTGCAGGAGGAAATGCTGTGTGGTCTCTACAGGCCTCTGCAGCTGGGCCCCCGAGACTGTCAGGCCTGGCCTGGAGGCGTCCAGCTCCCCGGTTTGTCTCCACGCCCCAGCCCACCTCCCGGCCCAGGGCCGAGGCCAGGAAGAAGCTGGGGAGCTGACACGTCCTCCATCCACTTCAGGACCAGGTGAATGACACACCTGTTGGCTGACAGGGGCAGCTCTCCAGGCTCCTGCATGTCCTCACGGCCTCTGGGGACCCTCTACCACATCCCAGGGCTCTGCAGAGCAGAGCGGGAAACTACCATATCGTAGCGCCCACTCACTAACTTTACTTTCTAAGCAAAACTTACGAATCAAATTCACTTATGGAATGTGATTAACACCTATATGTATAGTTATGTAATAAACAACTATAAATGCTTATGGAAAATAGTTATGCAATCAACTCATGCAGACTAAGCTTCGTTCTCTTAGAATAAAATCCAGTGACCTTTAACTACTCAAAGAGTGCATTTCCCTTTGCCCTGGGAGTGTGAACCTCCTCTCCAGCTTCTAGGCATTCCTTTATAGCGAACGCTCTCCTGTGGACACAGGGCTGTCCATGTGGGTCAGTGATAAGAGCCAGCTACACCACCAGTCCCATGTCCCTCCCTTCCTACTAATGGTCAACACTGGGCCACCTGGACAACCCCAGCCATCCACTCTGCTGGGGTCAGCAGCACCCTGGTCTCCCTTTTGGAGATACATGGGCTGAAATTTTCAGAAAAGTCTTCCCCAGGGAGAATCTGTGCATTTGAAGTGGGAACTCAGTCTGCCCCCCAAAGTCTGCAGCCTGCAAGTTTTAAGCACTTGGGGTTTTCTCTGGGTTTTCATAAACTTCACCTTAGGTGTGTTTGGTTCACCAAATAAAGATAAAATATTTTGTTTTACAGATGGAAAAACTAAGATACTCACAGCTTAATGTGATTTTTTCACTGCCACACCCTGTCCGTACAAAATTTAACTGAAATTTCCCCCCCTTCTCTCAGTAATAACTTAATTGGTACAATAGAAAAGATACCAAATTTAAATATGTAGATTAAGAGCCCACCCGTGCCTCTCAGGAATGCGATAGAACTTTCATGGGTGGATTTAGAAAAGGTTGGGGAAGAATATGAATAATGTAATTTCCATTTTGCCCAACGAATTTGCAAACATCTTTAAGTCTTCTACTGTTCCCCTGTGAGTCTGATGAACTCACCACGGCCGCCTAATCCTCAACATCCCAGCTCTTTCCCGAGCAGTACCGAGCGCTGCAGGTAGACACGTGCCGGGCACCCCCGGGAGCTGGAGATGCAATGGCACAGGCCCCTGAGCAGTGGGCAAAGGTGGGAAGCCCAGCCAGCAAGGGGAAGACCCTCCAGGTGAGAACACAATGCCCTTACCTGCTGGGAGGAGGCACCAGGTGGAGCAGGTATTTGCCAAACACACGTGTGGATGGAAGAGGATGTGCCCAGGGAGGAGTTGTAAGGGCCCTGAGGCCACCGGCAGGTTGAGGTGGCTGAAATGGGGCGACCAGAGCTGCTACCAGGAAGCTCCCCACAGCCGGCACCTTCCTGAGGTGGAGCAGTTCAAGGGGCAGTCAGCTTGACTGGTCTGAAAGGACTGACAGTCCTTTCCAGTCCTAAAGGTCCACTCAGTCGGACCAGCTGCAAATCTATAAAAGAATTAAATGCATTCACATACTTTCTTGCAGAGTCAGGTTTTGAGTAAACCCTTGAAGGCTCTAAGGGAGTTTGGGATTAGCGGATGCAAACTATTACATGTAGGACAGATAAACAACAAGGTCCTACTCTTTAGCACAGGGAACTATATTCAATATCTTGGGATAAACCATCGTGGAAAAGAATATAAAAGTGAATGTATATATGCGTATAACTGAGTCACTTTGCTGTACAGCAAAAATTAACACAACATTGTAAATCAACTGTATGTCAATAAAAATAAATTAAAAATAAACAAACAGATAAATAAGTAGAAGCCCTGCCAGGTCCAGCCTCTGAGAAAGGCCTCTTCCACATGCCCCCCACAGTGAGGCCTGGGGGCTCTCTCCCCTGAAGACCACTCCCCACCCGCCCTGCCAGCTCTCCAGGCCGCTGCATGGCCTCCAGTAAGGTGCTGCCCTCTCCTGCCGCCCTCCTCCTGAGGGTTCCCCCACGTGTCTTCCACGCGCGTGGCCCAGCTTTGCCCCTTCCTCAGGAAACCCTTCCGCAGTCCCCAGCTGCGGAGGGAAGCCCCCTCCTTGAGGCCCCTCACCTCCTCCCTCACCGCCCCCCTCACCAAGTCCTGGAGCAGCGCCCACGGTCTGCAGCCATCTCTCAGGTGGCCTGCATCCCTGTATGTATCCCTGCCCCTGTCATCCCCATTCTCGGCAGTTGGCCCTACAGGAGGGCCTGGCCCACTTGGCTGGGCACATAGTAGGACAGCAGTAAACATGTGGATTAGCACGTGTGGCTCGAAGACCAACCAGATGTGGGTCCCGGGAACTGAGCTAGTGTGGACTCTTCTCTCTATTAGAGAACCTGGGCTGGGCTGAACTCCAGGGAGACGTCTTTCTGAAGGACCAAAGCTTAGGAGTTTAAAACAAACCAAGTTCTAGGCCATCGTGAGCTGTATCAGCAAGGTGACTGGGAAGAAGGCTGTGCCCGGGCCAGGGGGAGGGGTTGGAGGTGCATTCCTGGTTCACGGGACCAGGAGACAGCAGGTGATGGCTGAAGTCAAGGGTGGGGTGGGATGGCCAGTCTGAGGGCACCCAGGGTGCTGTGAAGGGTGAAAAGGGTTACGGGGGCAGGCTTTTCACATGAGGCTTTGGACACATCAGTACTGCTTTAATTCTCTGGCACATAAAAATGCTCCAAATTAAGTCAGGTTGAAGGAACTTTGAGGTGACTAATAATGACAAACGGAAGTTAAAAACTCAAAGCGTCTTTTCTATAGTGGTTTCTAGGGCAACGTGAATTTATTTGCTAACTATCAAAATTTCGAGAAGCATTTTATTCCAATACCATATCAGTTACAAGAAAGCTGAAAAAGAACACAGAAAAGCTGCTCAATTCAGTTCTTGAAAATAACCAAAATCTGGCTGTGGAAATATGACAAGGAAATCATAGCTCTGCCTCACATATGAATTTACGTGCCACCCATGAGAGCTAGCAGTTAAATTGTCAGAAACTTTGCAAGCCAGTTGGTCAAAATGCCATTATTAAAAATTAAATTATGTAAACTTGAAATTAACTAAATTATATTTTAAAAGGACATCCTAAAAACCTCTCACTTCTTGATTATTCTGCTGTCATGTATGTTCTGCCCTTTGTACCCGTGTGGTGGATACTCTGCATGGGGGTGACTATTGTGACCCCCCCACCCCACTCCGAACTCTGTATTCTACACATCCGTGTCGGTAGCGTGAAGTTGGCTGCCCTCCTGGGAACCTTTGCACCACAGACACTGGCTATGCTACGAATCGGGCTTTGATTTACCGTTTTGTTTGGTTGACTGACTAGACTGATAAAAGTGATGGAGAAAAGTTAAAAATGCATGTAAAAAGTGTGTCAGGTCTTTAGCCATTTTACTGTGAATAGTATAATAGTGAGGAAAGATCCTTCCAGTTTGTGAGATTCAGCAAAGATTTGCTCACATCACTGTCAGGACAGTGAGGTTCCGAGACAAAGACAGGGTTGAAGCCAATGACCAGCTGCAACCATAGGTTGGCTCCAGAGTCAAGAGTTTAGCAAATTCAAGACAATCCGAGTGTTGATTGCTTATACGGCATTTACAACAAAGGGTGTTGCACATTTTATTATCATTTGTTGATTATGTGCCGCACATCCTTTCTATCAGTAAAATTTATCTTAAGACGTATATATGTGTATGTATGTAATTTTTCAGAGAGCTAGATATTTGCCAGCACATAACTGCATAAAATACTAGTATATCAAACTCAATCCAAATCAAAATTGACTTATCAAAGAAAAGCAAGGTGGCTTATTTCATGATGTATGTAAGTCAAAACATTATACTGTACATCTTAAAATTATACAGTGCTGTGTGTCAATTATGTCTCAATAAAACTTGAAGAAAAAAAACTAAAAAAAATAAAATTAAAAAAGGGAAAATGAGGGCTTCCCTGGTGGCGCAGTGCTTGAGAGTCCGCCTGCCGATGCAGGAGACGCGGG
>NW_006799734.1:1928223-1930950 GCF_000442215.2 Lipotes vexillifer
GCTGGGCCCGTGAGCCATGGCCGCTGAGCCTGCGCGTCTGGAGCCTGTGCTCCGCAAATGGGAGAGGCCACAACAGTGAGAGGCCCGCATAACGCAAGAAAAAAAAAAAAAGGGAAAATGAGATAGCTTCATTGAATAATATATCTATTAATATGTGATATCACATTAATAGGTTAAGTATTAGGAATCCACATCATCACACAAATGGATGTTCAAATGACAAACTCATTAACATCTCTATGCATTAATTATATATAATAATAATATGTTAATATTAGTAATTAGTAATATTCAGTTAGTATATGTCATTAATTTTAAAACACTATTGAAAAGCATGCATTTAAACTGATGAGGGATATTTGCCTCAACCCGACAATCAATATCATCACAGCAAAACTCCCAGCCATCTCCCGGAAAGTCTGAGAAAGGGAGGTACAGGCTGCGAGTTCCACCTGGACTCAGGGAACCCACAGGTCCAAGTCCTTCCTACTTTGCCATCAACCAGCCCTGCCATTGGAGTGGGTTTGTGTTTATTTCTTTTGGGAGAATCTGAGGGTTAAATCAGAAGATACACGTGAAGTTTATGAGACTGTGCTGTCATAAAGTTTAGGAACTGAATACATACATTTCTACCAACACACTGCCATGAATCAGAAATGAGGCCCAGCAGGAAATAAAATGATCATCATTTGCTGATTTTGGGCCATTTGTTTGACTCTGCCAAAGAATCAACTAAAAAATAGAGTAAATGCCATAGGGGGACATCAGATGGAGACATATGTATATAATGTTTCCAGCTCACTGACTTTTATGTTGAACGGAAATGATCGTTTAGAGTATGTGATGAGGAGAAGGTAATTCAGTTTATCAAACAGAAAAAAATTAAAAAACGAATAGGACCCATGCGAGGAAAGGTATTTTTATAAATGGAAGGATATAGAAGAGTTTGGGTCAAAGGAGAATCTGAAAGTACACAGGTTGTTTGAATTTAAGGCATTAGCCTGAGAACAACTTTGGAGGTAAATGTGACACAGTGTTTCTAAAAATGTACCTGAAATAACAAAATAACTGCAAATAGCTTTTCTTTCCCTCCCTTCCTCTCCCCTACCCTCTTTTTTGTAAAGAAAGATTATTTAATCTGGAAGATTGTTAAATATATTTTAATTATTAAAGTTTGGTTTTGATGCCAACATATACGAATGAAGAAAACAGATACACCCACAAGGATATGAATACTAGCATTTAATATATAGGAATTAGGTTTGCAAACAAGTGGGGGGTTAGTAATGATGACATGATTAAAAAGCTAAATGTAAAAATGCAACCACATGAATACTAGAAAAAATGGAGTTAATAAATCTATAGATGCATCAGGACTTTCCAAATATGTGACTTTTTGAAGAAATGTGCAGGCTTCCCTGGTGGCGCAGTGGTTGAGAGTCCGCCTGCTGATGCAGGGGACACGGGTTCATGCCCCGGTCCAGGAAGATCCCACATGCCGCGGAGTGGCTGGGCCTGTGAGCCATAGCCGCTGTGCCTGCGCGTCCGGAGCCTGTGCTCCGCAACGGGAGAGGCCACAACAGTGAGAGGCCCGCGTACCGCAAAAAAAAAAAAAAAAAAAAATGTGCAAGTGTTCACTGATACCTCTGACAGTATAAGCAATTAACACATTTGTGCATTTAAATATAAAACTAAGTGGCAGACACACCAAGAAAATATTGCAACAGATATGATTTTTTAAATCTCATAAATCAGTGAGAAAAAAATACTAATATTTCAAACAGAGTAAAAAGCATGGACAGATAGTTCAGAGAAATGTTACTCAAGAGAACGGCAATCACAGATTCATAAGTACTGATAAGTTAATAAAAAATAATCAGAAATAACATTTCTTATCTACCAAATCTGTGAACTTTTTAAAAAAATTAAAGTATCGGTGAGCCCAGAGAATGCTAAGATGCCCCCCTCAGTCTGCTCCCAAATTGTTGTAATGTTTTTGTAATATCTATTCAGATAACAATTTTTCAAATTATGCAATGGATCTACAGTCATTGTAGAAATTTTCCTTGGGAAAAAGGTAAGAAGAGAAACATAAAAATAAATCACAGGTGGACAATTTATATTTACTTCTCCTACCAGGCGTTTTGGTGTGAGTGTGAGTATAAATGTGAGTGTGTGTTTTCACATTTATATTCAAGAATACATATAATACATAATATACGTATATGTTCACATATATTCTGTGCACATATGGAAATATATTCCTACAGCAAACAGAGACATATTAGATATACTGTTTTTATTTTGCCTTCTTTACCTAGCATGTAATCACCACTTTTGCCATTTATTTAAATATCCTCAAACACATGCCCTTAATGGCTTCACACTATCCTAGTTTGTGAGCACATTTTAATTATCCTTCCTTCACATGGTCTGTTTGGGCCCTTTTAGACCTTTCACTACTACAGGTTAAGCTTCAGGATAGGACTTTAAACCTACCCCTTTTGCACATCTCTGACCACTGCCTGCTGTCCCCTCTGTCTGACTCTAATGGCCCATTCCCACTGTAGGCTCACAGTTCCTGGAGAGCTTCCTAGAACCAGGAGCCTCTGGCTGAGCCGGCCCATTCCCACTGCCTGGGTTTGGAGACTGAGCTGCCGAGGGTCCCTGAAGAGCCATGGGTGACAAGGACGTGCAGTGCACGTACAGAGGTGCCCGCCCCCCCCC
>NW_006799734.1:1930960-1931941 GCF_000442215.2 Lipotes vexillifer
GGGCTGCGCATTGAGCTGTTGATGCCACACCCGAGGACAGGACTTTGCAACCACGAAGCCAGTTTTCCTACTCCTTCAGATGACCCACCTCCAGGGCAATGCAATGGTCAGTTTCACTTTCCTGGAGTGTGTCACCTACAAGTGACATTGCGACACATGCCTTTCACATCGTGAAGTGTGTCCTCCCACATCTGCACCTTTTAAGCCTCCATTGGGTTTTAGCTGGCCTTTTCTGGAGTCTTGTGATGTAGGAAATTGTCCTGGCCCTATAATTATTGGATCTGTCAAATTTCCTAGTTGGATGTTTGGTACCACAGATTTCACTTCATATAAATGAAACCTCAAAGCTTTCTTACTGCTACTTATTTAACTTTAAAAAGGATGAAATAGACAAGAGACAGAACTGCACAAATTAAGATAATAAAATTAGCATTTCCAGCCAGACAGAGAGGTGGCATTTGCAATCATTGCTAAGCTTTGATAAGTTAAGAGTCTAATGTTATTTTAGTTTTAAGAAATAGGACATTCATCTTATTAAAAATAAATATTTTATACACGTTTCCATAATTCCTTCATAACAGATTGCTGTTGGAATTGTTCGTACGCTTCTGTCTTGCTCCTTTCGGGTCTGGTCGCAGAGTCTGATTATTTCTTCATTGAAGTTGCTTCATCCCACTGAGCATTACTACTTTGAATGTGTATCATTAATTTCATACCTGACCCTGAGCTATATTTTTATTACATTAAAGAGCTCTGGAGGAGATTGTGTTCATTTAGAAATAAGCATTAGCGGCTTCCCTGGTGGCGCAGTGGTTGAGAGCCCGCCTGCCGATGCAGGGGACACGGGTTCGTGCCCCGGTCCGGGAAGATCCCACGTGCCGCGGAGCGGCTGCGCTCGTGAGCCACGGCCGCTGAACCCGCGCGTCTGGAGCCTGTGCTCCGCAAGGGGAGAGGCCACAATAGTGAGAGGCCCGTGTACCG
>NW_006799734.1:1932031-1938311 GCF_000442215.2 Lipotes vexillifer
AATGGGTGAAGGTGAGGGATAAATTGGGAGATTGGAATTGACATATACACACAGCTCTTCCTTAAGCAGCCTCGCTGGGGCTGGTTGGGTGGGTGGGCAGGGCTCCCTTCCAGGTACCGAGGTTTCCCTCCAGCCTCAGAGCTGCTCTGAGCACAGCATGGAGGCAAGGGGAAGGGTCCAGCCTCACAGGAGGAGGCAGGGCAGCTTTCGCTGAGCACCAGCTGTGCTCCAGGCACTGCCTGAGATGATTTTGGTTTGGGCTTTGGACGTTTTGCTTTTTATTTTTTTTTAAACTATCTCTTACACTGAACACTCCCAGCTGACCCGACGCCCAACTGAGCAGCTCGGGGGCCAGGCTCAACCACAGGCTGACCCAGGTGGGCTCCCTGGGAAAGCCGTGTTCTGAGCGGGAAGGGATGGAGCTTCCAGCGGGGTGGGCAGTGTGCAGCCCTGGCGGGGGGGGCTTGCTGAGCCAGGAGACTCACTCCTTTCGGCTCCTCTGAGTCTCCACCTCAAACGTCCTTTCAGCTAAAGAAAAGCTTCAGGGATCTAGACTGTACACTGTTAGTAAACTATCACTGGCTGATGCAGCCTCACACACTCACACACACACACACGCACACACACCTTCCCCACGTCTCCTCCACAGGCCTTTCCTGCTCATTGGGCATCAAGAACCAACATGTGGCACCTGCTGGTGTGGCCCAGAATGGGTGACAGTCTCTGTGGAAGGCTGAGCTCAAAGTGGCCATTGGTGGCCCCAGGCTCCTTTCTCAGAGCCCGAGGTGACCCTGCAGACAGAGTTATACCAAACCCAAGATTCAGTCCCCCACGTGGCCTGGGGGGTCCTCACTGCTTGAGCCCCTGATTTCCAGAACCCTAATCTGACCTGTCTCTTAGGTCAGTGATTCACTCTGCAAACCCCATGACCACCACCCATGGGGGAACCCTGCCCCCAAAATCACCTGAGAACATGGCTCTGGAGGGATGCCCTTGCAGGGGGTACTAGGCCTGCGGCCAGGACGACAGGACGTGGAGCAAGGATCGCTCTGCCAGGACACCTTGGTTCATTCTGTAAGCGATCAAGATGAAGACCTGGGCACAGGGTCCCGCTCAGGGAGGTATACGTGATTGACAGCTTCACAGGCCGCCAAGCTGCGAATGCGTAGGAGTTGAGATGTTTTACCTACAAAGCGGCTACTTGATAGTTTGTTAAGCAAATATCAAAGATATGCACATAGGCGTCAGGGGGAGTGCTTTCGGGGGTTCTATTTACACATTTTTAATTACATTTTCTATTTGAATTGGTTCTCCAAAGAATTAAAAATTGCCGTGTTGCCTTGGTGCTGCTGTCGCGTGTTTGCCCAGCTGCCTCGCTCTGAGCGGGCCTGGCCATCACGTGCGTGGGAGCAGTGTTTGTTACCTGGGCTGTGGGCAACGCAGTAGCACCAGGACCGGGGTCTGCAGAGAGATGCCCGCCCCCAGCCCGCAAACCCCTCTGCGCTGGTCACTCACCCTCTGCTGAATGTCAGCGACGTGTGTCAGCTTAGGGAAGACAGAGACTATACCTATGGTTTTCAAACTTGGCGGGACGGCGTGCTAATTATTTTTCCCCCAGACATAACCCTTCAGTGCTATATTTAGAAACTTTCCGTCTGCACAGTAGCAAAATAAACTTTTGAAATCACCCAGTGTGATCCCCTGGCTGAGACTTCTGCGGGGTGGCTGTGCAGTGTCTGCCTAGTTACTGTGACTCTCACATGCGATGCTCCGTTTCTACCGACCCACGCACAGGCCCCCATGCCCCGTGGAACACCCACTGCCTGCTTAGGAGACTGGGTGGCTCAGCCTGGCTGTAGGTCTCCCGTCCCTGTCCTCTGAGCAGAGACACAGGACGTGATGGAGCTCCATCCCACAGAGTCCTAACCCACAGACTGCCCCCTGCTGAGGTAAGACTGTTCCCACACGAATGTGACCTTGAGGGAGGTCTTCCTGCAAAATAACTGTGAGTCTGGAATTCACGAATCAGACCCTGTCCATCCACTCTTCCTGTCTGAGGAGCTGAGAGCTAGGGTCACAGCCCCCTCTTCTGTCTTCATCACAGTGATGGGAACCCCGAGCATCCCTGAGGTCCAGGGACCCCATTACTCCTGTGGGTGTTGGTCTAGAGGGTTTAGAGCACCAAGACCCTCAGGAGTACCTGAGGGAAAGGGGAGAATAGCCCAGACGGCCAGTCAGTCCCCTGGGCATGACCCCTGCACCCTGGAGCTGCCCATGCCTGCAGCTGTGCACATTACACACACACATACACACTCACACACATGTACACACATACACATATACAAACACACATGTACATGCATACCTGAGAAAGACATACACACATAGCTGTACACACACATATATGTATCTATACATACACACACATATACATGCATATGTATGCATGTTCACACACATATACACATGACATACATAAATGTGCATATACATATTCACACACGCACACATGCATACACACATATATGTGCACTCACGTGCACACACACAAACATATATACACATGCACAAAGCACACACAAACATATATACACACATGCACAAAACACAGAGATGTGCAAATACATGTGTGCACATGATACACATATGTGCACGTGTGCCCATACATACACACATGCCCAGACCAGACACGTGCACTCATATATATATATATATATATATATATATATATTGCAAACACGCTTACATATATGCACATACATTCACATACAGTACACACATTCACATGCACTACACACATACATGTGTGCATGCATGCACACACATACACACTTATATACACATACATACTCACAGACATACACCCACACATTCATCATCAGCACTCAGCCTGGTGGCTCTCACCTACATCCCAGGTGTGCAGGGGAGAAAACACAGATGGGGACCAAGCCCAGCCCTGGGGCTGCTGGTCGGGGAAGGGGATCAAGGGTCCCCAGCAGGACATAGATGCCCCCGGCAGGGCCAGCAGACTCCGGAGTCTGGATCGCAAGCAGGGCTCAGGAAGGTGGAGGACACGCTGGCCTGAGGCACCTGCCCTGCACCCCAGCCCTGCCTGAGGTGCTCTGTTCATTAAGGCCGAGCTCCCAGAAGGCCCCTGGTGCCCATAAGGAGCTCCCGCACGATGAGCAAATCCAGGCGACCTTTGTCTGAGGGCAGGACCCACAACCCTCAGGGAGGACCCACCACGGTGGGGGTGACAACAGCCAAGGGTGGTCTAGGGGAGGGTGCAACTTGGTCCTTCTGAGAATGAGGCTGTCACTTCCCCGGGACACAGGGCCCCAGGGGAGACCGCTCTCTGCTCCAGGGCCCCAGTGTCCCGATGAGGCCAAGCCCACTTGTCCAGCTTGTGGCCCTCGGTGACACAGGCTTGGCAACCAGATAGCCCTGGGGTCTCAGCCACACGTGTCCCTCGCTGGCAGGCCCCTTGGGGGTGGCTGTCCTGCCGAGCTTCCGAGTGACACCCACCAAACACCACGCATGTGCAGGCTCTGACCCAACACCAGTTTCCTTCCTGCCACGGTGCACATGGCCTCTGCTGCCTTGGAGAGCATAGTGAGCGTGGAGGCCCCGGCCTGGGCATCTGAAGCCCCCTTGGGTGGCATCAAGGACCAAACCTCAGAAAAGAATCAGTCTTTTTCTCAGTGAAATGCCAGCCTCACCAGCAGAGGCTGCGAAGACAGACGCTTGGCTGTGGACTGTGGAGCGCCTTCTGCCGGGCGCCCTGGCTGCCCCAGGGGTCAAGAAGGGCTGTGTGTCAGCAGCCCCACCCCAGCCCCCCTTTCCCCCCTCTTCCCCTCCCTCCCTCCCTCCCCTCCCCTCGCCTCTGTCAATGATGACATGGTGAAAGCAGCAATGTAACCCTGCGACCCTGGATCTGACCTTCCCCCTCACGCCCCGGATGGGAACCTCGGTGGGCCAGCAGGACCCCCAGGGTGGGCACTCCAGCCCAGGCATGAGTCCTGGTGGTGGGACGGGGCAGTGCCGACCCCGCAGCTCTACCAAATGCAGGGCTTTCTTGGGAAGACGTTCCTGAGCTCGACTCTTAGGGAAAATCCCCCGAGCTCTGGGGGTGACATCCTGCAGTCGGAGACCTGAGGTGTCATGTGTGCTCTCCGGGTACCAGCCTGTAGTGGAGGGCAAGCAGCCTGAATCTGAGGGTTTCTTCCTGTAGAAAACAAAGCCTTTGGACAAGATGGTCTCTGTGGGTTACTGAGCTCCGAGGTTCAGATTCTATTTCCAGCTGGACCAGGAAACCGTTATAGCATCACGACAGTCAGCATATTCACGTGGACAGACTTCCCAGTTGCCTGCAGCTCTAATAGCCCTCACCCCACACACAAGCATGTGTGCACATCTGCAGACGCACGTAGACGCACGCGTACACATAGGAGGAGCAGGGGGCCGCAGCGTGCCTGGGGCCACCCCACACCAGGAGCCCTGCCCACCCACCCAACCAGCCCCAGCGAGGCTGCTTAAGGAAGAGCTGTTTCCTGAATGCTGGAAAGACCACCAACATGCATGTGCACAGTACACACATGCATTCACACACCAAACATGCACACACATGTGCATGCACACATGAACATAAGAGTTTGGCCCAGAGTGTCTGTTACATAAAACCCATTTGTTGGCAATCTTCAAATCACTCACCACCACCTATAAAGAAAGGTACAGATCAAATAAACCCAGTTAAGAATGTTTATCTAAAATTTGTTTTTAAAGAAACCTGTTATATTTTGCAGAAATCAGTACACTTCCCTGAGAGCAAGGACTTTTTGATGAACCAGTTTTTGGCCTGGAATTTCTTCAGAACTTCATGCACAGAGACATGAGTGCCACCTATAGAATGAAGGGAGAGCCGTGTCCTCTGAGTGAGGATCCAGGGAGAAACAGCGGAAGACAGAGGAAGGGGAGGAGACATGGAAGGGGGATTCTGGAAGGAAACAGCTTTCCAGCTTTTGACTCTCAGGGCAGGTCTTGCTGTATCATGGGATTTTTTTCAGGAGGCTTTGAATTTTATCATATCTCTTCATTTATATAATAAATGTAATTAAATTTAGTATATGAAAGATCTGAATATTTTTTAAAGAAACAATGGGTCTAAAAATAAAAAAATAAAATTTTCTACACATGTGAATACTAGAGAAAATAATTATTTTCTTTTAAAGACAAGAGGGCCTTGCTTTGAACTCTAGTCTTTGAATAGTGGTTTCAGCAAAAATGACATCACATGAAGAAAGATTTTCAGTAGTTTCAAATCTTCATTGCCCCAGAGTAGAGTAAAACAAATAGAGAATCTCACTTCGGGCCTCTCACCTGATTTGTTTTCTTTGATCTCCTTGTCCGGATTTCAGTGGAAGCTGTAAAGCTATCAAGCATTTCTCTTCTGACAAATCTCATGAAAGTTTTCTCTCCCCGACACCCACGCTTCCCCCTCCTGGTCTGCAGTAACCATTTTCTTTTCATGATGTAAAGGATTTTAATTGCGGGGATGGGAGGGAATGTAAAATCCTTTATCTGAGGTCCTTCTGCTAGTTATATACCTTTAAGTCACAAATATACCCAGCTTGTAATGTAAATCATAATTGTACTTTCTACGGAAGATACTAGGATGAAAAGCAGAGGGCAGCCTACCACATACAAATGCAATCACAGACACACACACACACACACACACACACACACACACACACACACACGCCCCCCCAAAAAAAGGAGAGAAAAAAAGGAAAAGAAAAAAGGATAAACAGAATAAAAACAGCTGTGTCAGTCTTAAAAAAATCCATTTGTGATCACAAATGAAACATTTCCAATCTCATAATGGGTGGATTGCTCAGTTTTATTACCAGCCATGCAAAGCAAGACCTCATCAAAAGAAGAGCTGCACACAGGTCCCGTTTTCCATTAAAATAATTTCAAAACCCTTTTTTTCTCCCACTGAAAGAACCCATTTTGCAAGATGATTTAGCTCAAAACCTGCTGGGAGTCACCCTTGACATAAAGTCATATTGTGTTGGAGTTCAGTCCTAAATTCATACATCAATTATTTACTGTCAACGCTGATTGTATAAGTGTAGAAAATTACTAGGAACGATATTTTCTCTCAGGCAGAAAAAATGTGATACAGCAGATACACCCACCTAATGTGCAGCCCCACTGTCCAGAGCCCCGAATGATTTATGCATTAGAAGCTGTGCGCAGGCAAGAGGGAAAGAGAGAG
>NW_006799734.1:1938341-1984535 GCF_000442215.2 Lipotes vexillifer
GGGAAAGAGAGAGGGGAGAGAGCGACAGACACATTATTTTAAACCTTTCATAACACCCATAAATATTTCATAACAAATAAATAAAGAATGTCGGGCTTGTGTGGAGACAGCTGTAGACGCACGGTTCAATGCTCTGCAAAGCTCTGGGGACCCCACGCTTACCCACAGTTAAACCCCCATTTCTTTTTAATCATCCACTTAGTGCATTATGGGTAGAGGAGCTCTCCAGGTGAGTGGGGATGCTGAAGGTTAGGGACGTGAATGCCACTTTTCATCCTGTTTCACTGTTTTCTTTCATATTGTTTTAGACAGAAAACCAGAAAAACGGGTCTCCTATGTTCGCAGAATGTTTTTCAAAGTCTTGTCTGAAGGTTTCACACCAACGTGACAGACACATGTTGCCTCTACAATGTTTCCCCAAACAAAAAATAATAATCTTATAGCCCACAGAATCCATTTTTTAAACTTAACACCATTTAAAGCAGCTACAGAAGGCTTGACCCGATCCAGCTGTTGCATTAGGGGGTGCACTGTGCCTTTCTGGATTTCCCCTCACTTTATAGGTTTTCAAATGGATGGAAACACTTCATGACCCCCTGCCAAAAAAAAGAGAGAGATGGAAAAAAAAAGAAAAAGAAAAGAATGCTCACACATCAGCAGAGCACAATTTACTTTTGAATAAGTGAACAGCACGAAGGGTGTGTGACTGTGTGTGCATGTGTATGCATGTGTTGCATGTGTGCATGTATGTGCATGTGTGCACACATGTTGCATATGTGTGCGCGTGTGTTGCCTTGTGTGCATGTGTATGCATATGTGTTGCCTTGTGCATGTGTGTGCATGCATGTGCATGCACGCACGTGTGTTGCCTGTGTTTGCATGTGTATGCACGTGTGTTGCCTGTGTGTTGCGTGTTCGTGCATGTGTGCACACGTGTTGCATGTGTGTGCACTGTGTTGCCTATGTGCACGTGTGTTGTGTGTTGGTGCATATGTGTGCATGCATGTACGCACACGTGTTGTGTGTGTGTGTGTGTGCGCCTGTGTTGCCTGTGTTGCCTGTGTGTGTGCATGCTTCTGTCCAGTATGGTGACAGCCAGGCGTTACTGTGTGTGCCCGCTGGGGGCTCGCTTTCCGTGTCTGAGGGAAGCAGTTTTCAAACCGATAAGGAGCCGGCTGCCCCGAGTGCCTGGGCTCTTGGGTTCTTGGGGGGGGGCCTGGGAGCCCCAAGGCAGCAGGAACACACGTGAACGTCTTCCCGCCCTGGCATCCCAAGGCTGAGGGGAATGTCCCATCCAAGCACCTCACTCTCTGCCACCATCTGGGACATTTGAAGGCTGGCAGGTGTGGTGGTCGACAGAGAGTCGCGGGCACATGAATGGGCACCTATGGCCATAGCGCCTGGCTCAGACCAGGGCAGGGCTCACAGGTGGAGCTGAGGGTCTCCTCCTGGTGTGCGCAGACACTCCCTCGGCCCCCAGGTGGGTCACGGCCAGGACATAAACTAGACGTAGCTGTGCCAGTGTGAGAAGGCCCCATGTCAGCCCCCAGGGCCAGCGAGCTCCCCGCTTGGGCCCACAGGCTGCGGGGACTGGTCCAGGAGCCTCTGGGGGCTTCTCCAGGCTCTTCACGGAGCTGTGTCTGAGCAGGACCCGGGCCAGGGCTGCCTCAGACTCAGGCGGGGTGGGTAAGGCTGAGGGGTGGTCTGTCTGCATGTGGGTGCAGACCCTCAGGCTTGGGTCATCAGCAGCCACGGGCACTGGGCTGCGGCTTTCCTGTCACCAGGGTCTGGCAAGGGCAGCTCCTGGGGCCCTTCTACAGGGCTGGGGAGGGTCTCCTGCAGTCCCCAGCTGTGCAGAGAGGCAGCCCCTCAGGGGCAGTTTCTGCTGTGTTGCTCTGGGATCGGATTCGATTCTGATGCAGCGATCTTATGGGCCCCCGTTCCCTGTTCCAAATCCTTTGCCTCATAGCTGGAGCGCTTTCTGAGCCAGGGACCCAGTCGTGGCTGGACAGTGGATCCTTGCAGATCTGGGCATCGCCCCCGACCCTATCCAGGACCTCCATCTCCAGCTTCCATTCTGTCGGTTGGCTCACCCTTCTTTAGAACACAAATCCCTTCTTTTCTGAATTTAGGAAGAAAGGTACATTGTGAAAACCCTTATACTGAGTCACAGTTTAAAGTTTTAATAAACCTCTCATTATTTTTTAAACATTTGAGGATAGAACAAATATCCCAAACAACCTGCTGAATATTTATTTCATTAATACTTAAGTACACATTTATTTTACTAATTTGTTGCACATGTTGCTGAGGTTTATTTACTGTGAGCTCGTCAGCAATAATTTCAATTCTAGAAGAAAGCAAGGCACAGGCATCCCAACTCTGTTTTCTCCAGCCAGAGGAAATGTGTGTTGACTTTGACCAGCCCTGGGCCTCTGGTCCCCTCATGCCAGACACCAGGGGTCCAGGGAGGGGGCGGGATCCTCCGCACAGACCACGGCTCTACCTGCCAACTCCCTGCACTGGCGGCCCCAGAAACTCAATTCCCATAATGTCATCCTTAGAGAGATAAGAAGGTGGGCTGAGCAGATACCACAGAGACTGCAGGAGGCGGAGGAGGGAGGCTGGGGAAGAAAATGCAAACGGCAGATGGACCAACATACAGAGGAGACGTTTGATTCAGTTGCCAGCCCGGGCTGGGGACCCGGCACTTGAGTTCCTAGGGTGGCTGCACCTGATGGATTCCCTGCAGTGAATTCCCTGCAGTGAATTCCCTGCAGTGAACGGACGCAACAAAAGCCCCTGTGTTTGGCTATATTACCTTTATTTATATTCCCTGCATCTCCCCAGCTCAGTTCCTACCTGGCAGTGGATGTTGCTTTGGGCGTTCAAGGTTTTCCTGATCATCAATGTCAAATACTGCTCACCAGAAAAGGTAAGGGCAAGCTTAGGTTCGGGCTTTGTTGTTGATTGTTTATTGTCCTTTTTTATAAAAAGGAGACTTTGTTTTCAGAGTATTGATTCATATCATATAAAATCTTGGAATCTTGGTCATGCCTTTGGGTCTCTTCAATTACTTCCAAGTATATCATGATGTGTTTATTAAATATTTAAAGAAAAATCATTGTATTTTCTTTGAATACGCAGGCACTTGTTGATGCCCTGTGACTGTCTTTCAGACATGTCTGTAAGGAAACAGAGTCCAGGGACATTGCCAGTGGCGCTCCAACTTGTCTCCTTGGGTTTCCACCTGGAAGCCACCCGCAGCAGCCATGCAGCTGGAAACCAGTTATCTGCTAAAAATGCAAATCTCTGTGAGTGAAAAGAGGTGTCACTTTGAAAAGAAACTCAAGGGACTGATGGTGGGTGAAAGCCTAAGTTCTTCAGGCTCTGGCGATCCTGCACCTTAGCTAGAATTATCCAGCGGTGTTTCCCCTAGAACCCAAGAACCTTCTCCCTATGGGCACCTTCTGGTGACATGGAGATGGCTCAGGGCAGCTGCTCTGGATGCCCCAATGAGACACAGGCAGAGTCAAGGCCACGGCGGGGACTCCCCTTACGGCCCATCCAGGCATGGGGGGTGATGGGAAGTGGAGTGGTCAGGATCCTCAGAAGGCTCTGCACTGAGGGGAGTGGTGCCAACCCTGAGCTGTCGTTCCGGGCGGGGCGGGGGGCGGTCCACACCTTCTGCCATCACCATCTTGGCTCAGCTAATGTTGGGTGACACCTCTCCCATGGGGTTGCTTCTCCACCAGCCAGTGCACCCCCGAGACAGGCTTTTCCTAGGTCACTGAGTCTCACAGAGTTTTCCTCTCTCGGGGCCAGCGCTGGGAGTCAGGCTGGCTGCATCTACCTTCGACGGTGAAGCTGGAGGGTCCAGCTCCAAAGATGTCTCCCCAGGGGCTAGTCACCACCTCCTCCTGTGGCAGAAGGTGGTTCGAGAAGGAGCCTGGGCTCCATAGGACAGCACACCTGCCCACCACTCCAGGCTGCTGGGACCCCAGAGCCAGCCTGTTCTCGAAGGAGTAGTAAGGCTCCACTCAGGTCGGGTAGGAGGGGCAAGAGTTCCCATCTGCCCAGAAATGCCCCCACCCCTCCAACCTCCATCTCATTCTTGTTAGTTGTTGGGAGGGGCTGGGAGGGGCTTCTCACCCACTGGAGGCCCGCATGCTGCCTGTGTCGCCCCTGGGGGAAGAGGAGCCAGCACACCTGTGCTCGGGAGGAGACCACAGAATGGAGCTGTTTCCTGGCTCATAGAGCAGGTTGATTTCAAACTGGGACCTGCTGTCTCTGGGCTGGAACTCCCGCCAGGCCAGGTACAGGTCAGTGAGCAAAACACACGGCCACCTCTGCCTCGGGATGTCCAATCTTGCTGGGTTCTTTTAAGACACAAGTGTCATAAGGCAGGTAGAAATGCTCATTCAATTCTCCAATCTTGCACAAATACAAGGGATTATTGTGTTTATTAGCTATGTCAGTGCATGTCCAAGGCAATCAATGTCTGACAACCTTCTTTCCATTTCTGATGAATAAACACTCCTATTCCTCTCCTGGCTGTGAACCCAGCAAGTTTAGCCTTCCCCAGAATAATGATGACGAGGTTCAGGTAATGAAGAAGCAAGGGCTCCATCAGGCATTGTAGGTATGGACTTCCGGAAGCCTGTGTGGACCTCACCCACACTTTGGCGCAGGATATGGGCACC
Organism: Lipotes vexillifer; assembly: GCF_000442215.2. NCBI lineage: Eukaryota > Metazoa > Chordata > Mammalia > Artiodactyla > Lipotidae > Lipotes > Lipotes vexillifer. Next base: position 1,943,045 of record NW_006799734.1, read on the forward strand.
AAACTCAAGATTCGTGTTAAGATTCCTCCTCTCCAAGGGCAGCGTATCCTCATCAGTGGGATCTCAGAATCAAATATTAACCAGAGATGGTTTTAAGAACGGTGATGCATAGCAGATGACATTTCTTCCTTTCTTGGCTAAGGAAAATGTTTTATTCTATATCCTGGTATTACTATTTATTAGGTGGAGTGACCAGAAATTTCTGCTTTTTGTGATGGTGGAATAGTTCAAGTCTCCCACAGAAAACAAATAACACGCTGGGTGGAGGGGCTTCTAAATTTAGCTCTGACATGTAAAAAGCATGGAAGTTTTCACCCCTGTCCTTACAACCAGAAAAGGCTGGAAAGCCTGAAAATCAATGACTTTTCTTAGATCCTTTAGGGATCTGAGTTGGCAGTTCTGAAATCTTGAGGGACAGGGAAGTCCACAGAGATACCATCAGGACCTGCTTACCTGGGGCAGAAGCTGCTGGATCCACAAGCTGGTAGGAAAAATTAGAGGGTGAATTTGATCAACTGCTGGCAGCTGAGCATGAGCCATGTGACAGGGAGAAACTCCTGGGGGCTGGGGGCTTAGCAGACCCCCACACTTCCACTGGCTTTATTTGCAGGTGAAGATCTGAGAAAGATGCCCTCATGGCTCCAGCAGTGAGAGGGGAAGGGCAGCTGATATGAAATATGCCCAGTTCTCTACAACAAAGGGGAAGCCTTTCCCCAGCATCTTTCCCAAGCCAACAGGACAGTGCTCCTCTCCTCCTGCCCCCTCGAGTCTTCTGGTCTCAACCAATGGGGGAAAAAGAAGAAATCCAAGAGGAAACCTCTGTGAATGCCACACCCAGGGACCCCAGTCCACAGGAAGACACTTCCCTCTCCAAGTCCTACCAGCCTCAACACGGCCCCAGTACAACCACGGCTGCACCAAAGGAACTGCAGAAGTTCTCCAAGGAGGAGCTCCAGGGGAGCCCAAGGTCATGAAGGACAAAGCAAGGAAAAGATGAATGTGAACTCCCTGGTACCCATGGCTGGAGATGACCTTACATACAGACCAACTCCAGCCACATTGACTGGAGCCACTCTAGAGCCTACTTCCTCAGATGTAGTAAGATGTCTGGCTTTAAACCAAAAATTACAAAGAATTCCAAAAGGTAAGAAAAAACCTAGTCTGAAAAGACAAATCAAGGATCAGAACCAGACTCAGATATAACACAAATGATGGACACTTCAGGCAGGAAATTTAAATAACTATTCATAATAACCTAAGAGCTCTAATGGGAAAGGTAGAAAGCATGGAAAACAAATGGGTAATGTAAGCAGAGTGATTGGGATTCTGAGAAAAACCCAAAAGAAAGTGATAGAAATCCAAAATATTGTAATAGAAATTAAGAAAGCTTATTAGTACATTTGACATTGTTGAGGAAAGAATTGGTGAACTTGAAGAGTGAGAAATGGAAACTTCCCAAACTGAAATGCAAAAGAAAAAAAGAACAGGGAAAAGAAAATCACACACACACAATACACAACATCCAGAAACTGAGGGAAATTTTCAAATGACATAACATCTATAATTGGAATACCAGAAGGAAAAGAAAGAGAGAATGGAGCAGAATAAATATTTGAAATAATAATGGCCAAGAACATTCTACTGTTAATGACAGACACGAAACCACAGATCCAAGATCAGTAAGGATGTAGTTGAGATTTCACATTCAGTAGATTCAAGAAATTTTACCCTTGCTCAGGAGAGACATAGACAGAGACTGGGGCTCAAGGTCCTGGAGCAGAAGGAGGGACTACTAAGAGTTGGGAGCACCATTCCCAGTGGTTTGCCTCCCTCCCTCCATCGCAGGGAGCCTGTGGGTAGCTGCCTCTGGAATGTGAGCTTACCTGAAATTCAGACATCTCCAACAGATGTCAGGGAAGGTTTGGGAGATAGAAGCTCTTCTTGGAGTTGTTCTCAAATGCTAACGATTGTAAGAATCACTGAAAATACTTGGCCCCAACCCTAGAAAATCTTCCCAATTTTATAGGTCTGGGGGTGGAGCCCCCAAATCCGCAAAGATAATGAACACCCCAAGTGGAGAGCCACACACTGGAGCTGAAGACTATAGTGCACATCGGAATCAGAGAATCTGCGTCCTGGTCTGAAACGGGTCCTTAGTCTCCTGACTGTGGCCCTGGAGCTCCAGGTGCCATGTGAGCACCACCCCACAGGGGTGCATCCACCCTTTAGAAAGTGGACCAACTCATGGGGGCCCAGGTAACAGCCTCCCTTAATCCATCTCCTCACCAGCTCCTGTAGCTGGAGTTCAGGCTGGGGGTGCAGAGTCAACCTCTGCTTGCTATTTTTCATCCATAAACACCTCTCACAAAACAAAGGAGGCTGAAGCCATGAGAGAGGCATGGTTGGCGGGCCCCCAGGGGAGGTGGGGGCAAAGAAGGAGGCTGTTCCAGGTCAGCGCTCCTCCACTCCATAAATTGATTCCGAAATGACAATTCATTAAGTCACTTACATGAGCACACATACCCAAAGCTTAAGCAATGCTAAAGTAATCTTCTGTCAATAACCAGATCTATTTGATTATGTTTTCCCTTCTGGCAAAGAGGTAAAACATCCTACCTATTTTAGCCATTTATGGGAAATGGTCATAGATTTTCCTAGTATATGGGTAAAGCATAAATAATGTTTTTCATGATATCAGCTCATAATTGTCCCTGGAAAGGTGGCAGTAACTTATACTCTTTCTAATTCAGGGAACAATGTAAGAAAGACATAAAATCAGGAACATTTAAACACACCGGATAAAATTGCTAAATAAGACTATTCACTGAAAATCAAAGTCAGATATTTTGAACTTTCCATCAATAAGAAGTGCAGAATCTTGCTGTCGTGCATAAGGTCTGCGCTGGCAGCCCTCATCCCCATCCTGTTCTGCACAGGAGCCCTGCTGCCCCAGTGGTGGTTGGGGGTGTTCTAGTCCTGGGATTGGTCTCAGCCTTCCAGTGAGTTGAGTGTCCGGCTACAGCTTCACAAAGTGCTTTAGGTTGTGTGTGATTTGTTTTGTTTTCCCCTTAGCGGGGAAGGAGAGTTGGAGGGGCTGGAGGTAGCACTTCCCTCCCCGGGCCATCTGGGCTCTGATAAATCCCAGCAGGTCAGGCTCTGGTTAAACACCCCCTCCCAAGGCCAGCCCTCTGATGGTGACAGAGCACTCTGGCCTATTTCAAAATGATTCCCTTCCCTTCCAGCTCCCAGAAGCTGGAGGAACTTGTTGTCTGACCTGCCCTGTAAGGACCAGGTGGTGGAGCACCTGGAGGGAAACCTCACAGAAGTGGGGTGCTCTCCCCATGCCGGAGCCCTGAGCTTCACCAGTCAGTTAACCGCACCGGGCGTCCAGCTGCCCCACAGTCGCAGCTCAGGCTGCCCCACTGCCCTGCGGTCCTGGTTCCCAGGGAGGCTCCTGCTTCAGCAAGTTCTGATTCACTGCACCTGCCCGCCCATCTCTCGAATCTGAGGGTGGTGGTTTGCCCTGCGACCTCATGTCTCTCAGGGACCTAAGAAGACTCGCTGATTTTCAGTGTGTTCAGCTTTCTTTTCCTTGTAAGCATGGGCATGAGGACTTCCAAGGTCCTGCATGCCAGCTGAAAGCCACACATCTGGATCTTACTGCCGTTAAAGTAAATAAACGAAGCATCAGGGGCTTTATGAAGAAGATGCACGCTGCTCAGGATGCGGTAGGAGAGGCCAAAGCCCCTTCCCATTCGAGGTGCAGGCGGCTCAAGGGGAAGCAGACCTCCACCCACATCACAGGAGCTGGAGGGTGTGGGGTGGCCTCCCGGGGTGGGAGGTCAGCTGGCACAGGTGTCAGCCAGGTGTGTCTGCTCCCGAGTCCCTGTCTTGGGGAGGTGAGGCTTGGCCACCGGGACCCTCGGGAACTAACCACCGATGTCCCTTCTGAGTCGAGAACTAAGTGCCAAGGGTCCTGGGGCCCTGACCAGCAGACGTGCCCTAACTTGAGGAGCCCTGTGGCTTCACCTTGTCCTAGCCTCTAGGTGTCTCTCCAGTCTCAGGTGGATCCTGAGGGAGAGCTTAGACCCAGCACAAGTGCCTTTCCCTTTCCTTAAGTTATTCCGAGTCAGCGGCAGTGTTGGCCGGGACAACCCCCATTGGCACAGACCGGGGGTCCTTTCTCCCCCACCAGATACTCACAAAGGGCCAGGTAAACGACAGGGCATGGCTGTGGGGCTGGGTCAGTGGACACTGCTCAAGCGTGGCGTCCCCCGGCTCCAAGCAGCTCCCTGAGGCGCACGCCCTGGGAACCTGACGATCGCCCCTCACTGAGGGGTCCACCTTCCACGTCCCAGCCCAGCCCTGGCAGTGGGCTGCAAACCAGCACTGAATGAGGATGGGATGAGGACCCGGACCTGGAGAGAGGCCTGGAGGTCAGTGTGTTGAGGCCCGATGTCAGGAGGACACTTAGCCTCTGGGAATGATCAGGACCATTTTTCATGGTTGTTAATCTGAAATAAGTCCACTGCAGACACTTTGTTCCCCTGCTTTAGGCAAAACCAGGACCTGGCTCTCCTCTGCATGGTGATGGGGGCTAAAGTTTAAATTAGGGAATCCCACTTAAATCAGTGCAGTGCAAGCACCTCAAACCCAGGGCACTCACATATCGTGCTTCCAGGATGCAGACCCCGGCTTTCCTGTCGTCCCGTTTGTGCTGTACGTGCGTCCCTCACTGTCATGTGCATGGCACGTTCATTAAAGGTCTAGTTACACACTCTCTGCTGATCAGTGATCAAGAAAAGGACAGCAGTGTGCAAATACTAAGCCAAAAAGAGAGAAAACCACCTCAGATAACTGTTCCTTGAATTATTTGCAAGTCCATGTTTTTGCCTTGCTTTCAAATTATGTTTGGCTTCTGGGAGCCCTTGCACGTTTTACACTAGGGTTAACTGGGTGTATTTAAATCATGAACCAATAGAGAAGACACCTCATACTGATCTGTGACTACATCTTTCATTTCTACTGGGTTTTAGGCCAGGATGCTAAGGACACACTGTGCCCTCATGTTGAAAACACCAAGAAGATTACAGGACCACCTGCAGTGGTCAGCGGGCTCCCAGCCCAGCAGGAAGGTGCTGTCTGTGGCCTTCACATTGAAGGACAGGGAAATCTTGGCTGGCAAATTTGCTTCTTACCTGGGCTATTAGGGACCTGCCTCTGGGCAGAGACTCCCACCTCATCCACCCTCCAAGCCCTGCCCGCATCACCCACCCGGCCCGGTGGAGGTACAAAAGGGACATCTAAAATGACTTGGGCAGAGGCCACCACCAGCTTTATGGTGGCTTCTGTTTGTGTTCCATTTCTTGCTGTTTTTAACCCTGGAGACCCTCAACGCGTAAACAGCATCTACATGAGACAGCCCTGATGTATTTATTTTATTTCAACTAAAAAGAGTAGAATGAGCATTTGTTGTTCATTTGATATCCACGTGACTACTTCCAATATTCTAGAATCTCTGTGTGTGAGAAGTGCCCCCGACTGCCTTCTACTGATTTTCTGACCCCTAATTGCCAACAAGCCGTTGCACGTTGGTTGACCCAGGCACGCAGGAACCACACAGTTTGATGGAAAACACCAAGTAGTAAGGTCGGCACATCTGCAGTGACAGCTCACTGGTGATATTTTTAGTTTTTCTTTCCATTTTTTTCCTTCTGTTTTCCAAGTTGCCATCAATGAGTTACTCTAGAATTACTTTATAACACATTTGAATTGTCTTTTGAAAACACCCTATTCTTGCATGTGAAATGAACTTTCTTTATCCAATATGACTTTGAGTCCAGGTTTTGTGCTGAAGAGTCTCAGAGACTGTCCCTTAAGGCCACGACCTTGGAAATGTGCCCCGTTCCCCAAACAGCTCCATCCTAGCTCCTGGGGAAATACAACTGGCTCCAACTATACAGACTTAACTTTCTCTGATTCACCAGTTTCCTCTTCGCCAGGAAAAGCACAGGACCTAGTTTCTCTAATGATATGCTTTTAACACAGAATTTCTCTAAATTATTAGAACATGAAATTATCAGTGTGTTTCCACACATGTCCTTCTGAAAGGCTCTTTTGCAGAACCCAGTCTGAAAATGTGTCAGGAAGGCACATTCTGTGATCCTGATTTTGGCCCCAGAATGCAGACGGTGCATGTGCGTTTGGGCTGCAATGACTGGGGTCCTTCCGTAAGAATGGGCAGCCATGTGTGTGCCCCGGGCAGGTGACTATCTTCTGCTCACCTCATCCTCTTTACTATGCGACGATTACATCACAGAGGTTGTGTGGAGAGTATGCCAGGTGTGGCATCAGGCCTCCTGGTGGCATGCCTGCACCCAGTAAGTACACAGTAATCCTTAGTTTACCTGAACTTTAGAAGCCCCCCCAAGGGTAGGTTGGGGGGTGTGATGGTCCACCTTGGGGGCAGGAAATAAGGTGCCTTATCTGTAGAGAACTTGAAAAGAACCATAAAACAACCCATAGTCATGGATTTCCATTTTCGCCATGCACAAATCTAAACAGTACCAGTGATAAAAGGATCTTCCCTGAAAAACGTCTTTGGTGGGTCTAAGTTCTAAAGAGTTGCTTTGGTTACCGTTGGGTCTGTGAGCTTTAAATGAGCATGTTTGTATTATTTATGCTGTGATAAACTGCATGTTCTCTGTGGAGATGAGTTCTGAGAAATCCAGTCATGGTGTTGGCACCATGGATGCCTCGCCTGGCATCACTCCAAGGCTCAGTTTGGGGGTTCAGGGCCCTCAGCTCTGCTCAGGCAGCTCTGGCCCAGACCCCACTGGGGCTTTGTGTGTGCATGTTTAATCATGGAACTCAGAGTGACAATGACAGCACAGGAAGCCTAAAGACAAGACAGAGAACTTGAATCTCTGCAATTCTGTCATTGGTTCTCAGGCACTTGATCCATTTGACTTTCATTCAATCTGCTTCATGCCAGAAAAACAAACAAACAAAAAAACCTTCTTACAATTACCTAATTTCAGAGGACCTTATGATGACTTTTCAGATGAAGTTATTTTTGTGGAAATTACTCTGCTGTAGAGATATTTGTAAACTGCTAGAGTCAATTTCATAAGCCAAAATCATGAGCAGGATTGAGATTTCTAGAATGCAATAAAAATGTTTTTTAAATAAAAGTCTGCCAAACTTGTCCTCATGTTTAAGACTTTCTTAACTATTTTGTATATGTTGCTTCATATGAAAGAAACTTTTCAAAATTAAAAGTAAAAAATATTCTTTGATCAACTAAGGGTGAAGATGGTGACACATCTGGCTACATATATTAAAAGTTAATATGCTGAAAAGATCAATTCTGATAACATCATTAAAAATTGCAGAAGTTAAGGCTAATCACGAAAATTATATTGTTCATTATAATGGCAGACTAATATGTAGGTGTATTTTCCCTTTTCCAAAAAAATGTAATTAAAAAGTATTAATCCATTATTTTTCTTTTCATGTACCACAATATTTTATTTATTTACGTATTACTCACATGATTAAATATAAAATGTTCAAGAAAAATTCCACTTCCTGCACTTCTATACTACCATTATTATTATTCATTTTAAGTTACAATTATGGGAGAATATTTCTGCTGAATAGAGACCAGGGTGTTAAACACGAGTTGTTCCAGGTTCCCAGTTGGACGGTGGGTCCCTGTCTCCTGCTGGCCTCCGTGAGAGCCCCTCACACTGTCCACTGGCACTGGGACCTCTTGGCCAGGCCTAAGCCTCAGATGGCCGAGGACCCTGGCAATGAGTTTGGCCCAAATGTAGGAGGGGGCATCCAGGGGCACTGGTTGTGAGCAGGGCAGGTAAGCCTGAGAACCTGTAACAACATTGGAATTAACAGTTTCAGCTGGGGCATCAGACGTGATTGTTAGGAAATTCCATGGGGATTTGGGACAGATCTTCCAGGGAGTTGGGGAGACTTTAACACAAATGCAACAGAGCAGATGAAGGCTTGCAGGGCTGGGCCACAGGGAGGTAGGAGGGAAGCCAGGGTCTGGAGAGAGACCGCAGGACTGTGAAGAGGATGTTTGGATATTCCCTGTGTGGCCATGGCGCCGTCCCCACCCCTAGTGGGGGACTCACTCCCCACCCATCCCTGTGGCCCCTAATGAGCATCCCCGGAGTCTGATGCACGCTCCAGGTCTCAGCATCACGGGGGAACGCAGGCAGGGGCTGACTCATTTGATAAACTCAACAAGCATGAGGCATGGCCAGAGAGCTGGTCTGCTGGTGGACTGCGGATGGATGCTGCTGTGTGGGAGACGTGAGCCTGACTGTGCCCAGGGATCTCTCTCAGACCACACCCCTGGTGAGGGCTTTCAGTCTGTAGCACCTCCACAGGTTGAGTGGACACCAGCAGAGAGGGGGCTCTGGAGTCCGAGGAGGGAGGGAGGGAGGAAGGAATCTACGACAGGAGGCAGCCTCTCCCTGGGCCGAGGGACCAACAGATGACATGGTATTGATGAGGTGAGGCTCAAGAAACCTAGAAAAGGTCAGGTGCAAAACCCTGCCAGACACCTGGAGTACAAGCTGGTTAAGACCAGTCTAGCCAGAGGGCACATCCTGCACTTGGCCCCTTCTCTACATTGGGCTCCCCCCTGACAGAGCCCCAGCTGCAGATGCAGGGGTAGGTGAAGCCAGGGGTCCCACACCACCCCTCAGAAGGAGACCCACTGCAGAGGCCCCCCTGGACTGTGAGAAGGTGAGGCTCCATCCTTCAAAGGAAACTGGTCACCCAGGGAAACAAGGATCTGTGAAAAACACATAAATACAAAAAAGCCAACAAGAGAGCTGAAGACAGAAAGGTGTGAAAGGAAGGCTTTAGACAATGAAATTATTTGATCTAGAAGTTTGGAAGAATATGTTTGGAAAAATTAAAATAGAAAAGGAATTTCCACAATGAGTGACAAAAAGGGATTATAAAAATGACTAAGCAGGTTATATCCAAAATAGAGCTTCTAGAAATGACAGATGAATCTAAATTACACATCCAATAAAGATCTTCCCAGCTAATTATAGACAGCCAGAGAGAGAATTAGTGAAGGGTAGCTAAATTAAGAAAAGTCAACCAGAACACAGCATGGAGCTTCCAAAGGATGGACGCAGAAAAGGCGAAAGAGGAAAAGTCTACATGCATTTAATCAGAATCCCAGAGGAAGAGCAGATCAGGGAAGACAATTTTCAAAAGTGGTAAATGACCAAGGACTTTCTAGAACTGATGAAAATCAGTGTAATCAGTAGACTCAAGAAGCCGAGTGAACCCCAAACAAAATAAGTTTAAAGAAACTCACTGCTTCCTGAACCAAGCATCAAATTCTAAAATCAGCCCAAGGAGGATGTGAACGCACAGAATACCTTCAAAGGAGCCACAGTCCCCAATGCTGCGATGGAAGAGTGTCATAAAACATGCCAAGAGAAACTTACCTCCTACCTTGAATTCTGTACCCAGAGTAAAGTTTCAGGGATGAGAGAGAAAAGAAAAAAGAAAAGACAGGGCTTCCCTGGTGGCTCAGTGGTTGAGAGTCCGCCTGCCAATGCAGGGGACGCTTGTTCGTGCCCCGGTCTGGGAGGATGCCACATGCCGTGGAGCGGCTGGGCCCGTGAGCCATGGCCGCTGAGCCTGTGCGTGTCCGGAGCCTGTGCTCCACAACAGGAAAGAAAAGACAGTGGGAAAATTACCCACTAAAGATCATTCTAAAGGATCCATCTCAGGCAGACTGAAAATAATTCCAGATTAGAATGCTGAGATTCAAGAAGGAATAAAGAGTAAATAAAGTATAATATCTGTGGAAAATCTAAATGACTATAGACTATGTAAAATAATAATAATAATGTCTTCAAGTTTTAAAAATATGTAAAATGAAATACTCAGCAACAATTATGTATTAGTTGTGAGAAAGGTAAACGGAAATAAAATGTCTAAGCTCTTTATAGAATCTGGGAGAAAAATAAGTGTTGATTAACTTTAGGCTTTGTTATATTATATATTGCAGATGTAATTTCTAGAACAGAAGAATAGAAATTTTAAAATATAATGAAAGAATAGGAAAAAAGTGGAGAAGGTAAAATGATAAACATGTCACTATATTCCAAAGAAGATAAGAAAAAAAAAAAAGAAGACATGGAACAGACTAGTACATTATACAATAATAGATTTAAACAAGAATAATGAGTATTGCAGCAAAGGTAAATGGATCAATGGATCTTGCTAAAGGCTAAAAACAGCAAGCAAATAAAATACTAGGTCAAAGTTAAAAAAGGAATTGGAAGTTTGGTGATAACATTCCTCATAAATAACAAAAGAGGCTGTTCTTTTTTTAAAAAGCCATAATAACTATAATAATATCAGAATTCTATGTTCACAAGCATTTGTACATATAAAGATGGTCACTTCTAGTGATCAAAGTTTCAATTCATCAGGTAAATATACTAGCAGTAATTAATATGTACCACATTACATGATCTCAAAATTTATGATGCAAAATCTGGCAAAACTATATGGAGAAATGCATGAATCCACAAGCAGAGTGGAACATTTTAACACCTAACACCCTACTCTTAGTGATGGATAGAACCAACAAAAATTCACTATGTAGAAGTGTTTTAAAATATGGTTAAAGAATTTAATTGCTAGAAACATGGAACACGGTGAACATGACACAGTAGGCATTCTTTTCAGGTGTAGATTTGACTGATTTCATAAATTGATCTAATTCTGGGTCATATACAAGTCTCAACACATTTCAAGGGACTGAAATCACAGCGGGTATGTTGTCTAACATCCAACCAGATACTAAAACCAAAAGATAATTAGAATATTATCTCCACAATTTTTAAATAAAAAAATGTACTTCTTAGTAGCCAATGTTGAAAACAAAATTACGATGAAAATTGGAAAAATGCTTGGAGCTAAGTAATAAGAAAATATTACATATGAAGACTTTGAGGTCTGTTCTGATGGGAACATGGTGGGAACTGTGCTCTGAATGTTCCTCCTTCTCCTTTAAGAAACAGCACCAACAAGGAGCAGGAACTTAGAAAGAAATCCCCCAAACTACACTTCAGTGGCTTTGGAGAGAGACAGAACTTGCACAGCCTGAGATGCTTATAAAGGGTTTCAAGGCTTTCAAGGCAGATGAGCCACAGACAAGCTGTCCTGGGAAGGACAGGGGTGAATGGAAGTATGCATGGGGAACTCAGAAATGTCCAGAAGGAGAGGTCCAGTCCTGGGCATGTGATAATCATTAGGGCAAGAGACAGGAGCTTGTGGGGCGTCTCAGAGGGGTTGAGAGGTGACACGTCCCAGAAAGAGAGAGCAAGATGAAACTTGGAAGCCCATGTGTGTGGCTTCAGATTTCCAGGGCTCTGAGGAGCTCTAGGAGCCCAGGTGGCATCATGCTCCTCTGCACCAGGGGACACTATGCACAATTGTAAAGGGACAACAAAGAGATCCTTGACGGTGGACACTTGGAGAGCTTCCCTGGCCTACACCCAACCAACCAGAACATCTCTGCTACCAACCCCTTCAAAAAATAAACTTCTGCATGGCCAAAGGGAACAAGACACACAAACAAACATCATAAACAAACTCAAATGACAAGTCGAGAAAAGGGTTTTTAAATTCCTATCAGAGACAAGGGTCAATATATCTTGCACACAAAAAGTCCTGGGAATCAGGAAGGAGCAGATTGAACACCTGATAGCAAAATAGGGAAAGGTCATAAACAAAGAAACAAAAACGACCATTTCAAAACATTAAATCCCTAGGAATTTAGTCATGACACCTCATTTAAAGCACAAAATATCCAGCAGTTGAGAAAGTGCAGTCTTCCACATGTGAGCTCTAAACATCCCTGGGTTTGCTGCATGGTACCCTCTGCATGCGGCGGTCCACACATCTCTCTAGGGTTGCTACTGCCTCATTCTGCGCTGGCCACTGAGTGTCATGGCAGATCAGTGACTGTGTCTGCTCAATACAGAACTCATTTTCTCTTAACCGTTGACAATTTTTTTTTATAATATTGGGAAGTAAGTAATTATGTAATGATACTACATTGATGCCTTGCAAATTTATTTTTAAACTTTTCATTGTAAAATAAAACACTGATAGAGCAAACCTTCTAAAATAAACATATCGTGTCACGAGTCTTTCAAGGGAAACATCCTATAACAACAGCCCTGGTCCAGCTGCCCCAGAAACCCCATCCCGATACAGCACCGCCTCCCCTGGGAGTCTCCGCCCCTTGGTTGTCATAGAAACCACTTCTGTGTTTCCTGACACTCTACCACCCAGTGCACATCCCTAGTGCTGTAGCTCAGGCCTACCTGCTTTTGAATTCCTTAGGTCGTCTAAGTCTTACCTCATCTGTTGATTCTTTCTCCAATTTCTTTTTCACTTTTTCATTGGAATAAATTCGATGACAAGATTCTTCTCCTTCCACATTGCTTGGTCCCACAGAGCACTTTATGTAGGGAATGTGGGATACATAGCTAGTCACTATCCAGGAGTTTTCAAGATAATCAGCTGGCTCCATATCATCCCCTGAAAGTCATTTTTGAATAGTGTTAAGAACTCAGGGATTTAAACATAATTGATAGGCAATCATTAACTGAAATTGCTATCTTTTTCAAAGTCACATGGCTCCATCTTTGGCAGTGGAGCTGGTCTGAACTGGCCCTTGCATCCTTCTGACATGACCAGGAGCCATTGATGGGTCCCTTCGTATCCTCCAGAGAAGTATATTCCAGGCTCCAGTTCATTTTCTGCTCCAGGCTGGAAATCAGACATTTCCCCAAGAAGCTCAGGCTCCTTTTAGCAGGAAAGGGTACTTCAGGACCACCATTCTCGGGGCTGGAGGAGCTCACAGCTGACAGTTGGTGTTTCCAGGCCTCTAGAGAGAACAGTGTTACAATGTTTACCAGAAAGACAAGTCACCTCTGGATTTCATACTGAAAATTCCACCCTAGACTCAGGACCATGGGAAGGTGCGTCGTGTTAGATTCGTCAGACACAGAGGGCATCGTGTAATTAGATACCTCACAATTACTCACTTACTTGTCCCACATTAAAGATGACCAGCCTCAGGCTGTCAGTAATAGTAACATCACCTTGGGGAATCCATGAGGAAAGCTGTGACATGTCTGCAAATTTCCTCTCTTCAGCTCTGATCAGCGTTCTGGGAGCTCTGCTCCACGTTGATGTTTGCCACACCGTGGCAAAGTCCTAAGTCAAAGTCTCTCTGAGGTATTTGTTGTCTGTTATTGGTTTTCTAGTAGATCTCTCAGAAAGGGATCAGAGACATAATATTCTTTGTGGTATTTGCATGTTGATAACAAAGAATAGGTACCTAACAGAAAATATCTCTCGGTTTTTGTTTATTTTTTTAACATCTTTATTGGAGTATAATTGCTTTACAATGGTATGCTAGTTTCTGCTTTATAACAAAGTGAATCAGATATACATATACATATATCCACATATTTCCTCCCTCTTGCGTCTCCCTCCCACCCTCCCTATCCCACCCCTCTAGGTGGTCACAAAGCACCAAGCTGATCTCCCTGTGCTATGCAGCTGCTTCCCACTAGCTATCTATTTTACATTTGGTAGTGTATATATGTCCATGCCACTCTCTCACTTCGTCCCAGCTTACCCTTCCCCCTCCCCATGTCCTTAAGTCCATTTTCTACGCCTGGGTCTTTACTCCTGTCCTGCCTCTAGGTTCTTCAGAACCATTTTTTTTTTTAATTCCATATATATGTGTTAGCATATGCTATTTGTTTTTCTCTTTCTGACTTATTTCACCCTGTATGACAGACTCTAGGTCCATCCACCCCACTACAAATAACTCAATTTTGTTTCTTTTTATGGCTGAGTAATATTCCATTGTATATATGTGCCACATCGTCTTTATCCATTCATCTGTCGATGGACACTTAGGTTGCTTCCATATCCTGGCTATTGTAAATAGAGCTGAAGTGACCATTGTGGTACATGACTCTTTTTGAATTATGGTTTTCTCAGAGTATATGCCCAGTGTATTGCTGGGTCATATGGTAGTTCTAATTGTAGTTTTCTAAGGAACCTCCATACTGTTCTCCATAGTGGCTGTATCAATTTACATTCCCACCAACAGTGCAAGAGGGTTCCCTTTTCTCCACACCTTCTCCAGCATTTATTGCTTGTGTATTTTTTACGATGGCCATTCTGGCTGGTGTTAGGTGATACCTCATTGTAGTTTTGATTTGCATTTCTCTAATCATTAGTAATGTTGAGCATTCTTTCATGTGTTTGTTGACAATCTGTATATCTTCTTTGGAGAAATGCCTATTTAGGTCTTCTGCCCATTTTTGGATTGGGCTGTTTGTTTTTTTTGATATTGAGCTGCATGAGCTGCTTGTAAATTTTGGAGATCAATCCTTTGCCAGTTGCTTCATTTGCAAATATTTTCTCCCATTCTGAGGGCTGTCTTTTCCTCTTGCTTATGTTTTCCTTTGCTGTGCAAAAGCTTTTGAGTTTCATTAGGTCCCGTTTGTTTATTTTTGTTTTTATTTCCATTTCTCTAGGAGGTGGGTCAAAAAGGATCTTGCTCTGATCTATGTCATAGACTGCTCTGGCTATGTTTTCCTCTAAGAGTTTTATAGTGTCTGACTTTACCTTTAGGTCTTTAATCCATTTTGAGTTTATTTTTGTGTATCGTATTAGGGAGTGTTCTAATTTCAGTCTTTTACATGTAGCTGTTCAGTTATCCCAGCACCACTTATTGAAGAGGCTGTCTTTTCTCCATTGTATATTCTTGCCTCCTTTATAAAAAATAAAGTGACGATATGTGCATGGGTTTTTCTCTGGGTTTTCTATCGTGTTCCATTGATCTATATTTCTGTTTTTGTGCCAGTACCATACTGTCTTGATTACTGTAACTTTGTGGTATTGCCTGAAGTCTGGGAGCCTGATTCCTCCAGCTCCATTTTTCATTCTCAAGATTGCTTTGGCTATTCGGGGTCTTTTGTGTTTCCATACAAATTGTGAAATTTTTTTGCTCTAGTTCTGTGAAAAATACCATTGGTAGTTTGATAGGGATTGCACTGAATCTGTAGATTGCTTTGGGTAGTATAGTCATTTTCACAACCTTGATTCTTCCAACCCAAGAACATGGTATATCTCTCCATCTGTTTATATCATCTTTAATTTTTTTCATCAGTGTCTTATAGTTTTCTGCATACAAGTCTTTTGTCTCCTTAGGTAGGTTTATACCTAGATATTTTATTCTGTTTGTTGCAGTGGTAAATGGGAGAGTTTCCTTAATTTCTCTTTCATATTTTTCATCATTAGTGTATAGGAATGTGAGAGATTTCTGTTCATTAATTTTGTATCCTTCTACTTTACCAAATTCGGTGATTAGCTCTAGTAGTTTTCTGGTAGCATCTTTAGGCTTCTCTACGTATAGTATCATGTCATCTGCAAACAGTGACCATTTTACTTCTTTTTTTCCGATTTGGGTTCCTTTATTTCTTTTCCTTCTCTGACTGCTGTGGCTAAAACTTCCAAGAGTACATTGAATAATAGTGGTGAGAGTGGACAACCTTGTCTTGTTCCTGATCTTTGTGGAAATGGTTTCATTTTTTCACCATTGAGAAAGATGTTGGCTGTGGGTTTGTCATATATGGCCTTTATTATGTTGAGGCAAGTTCCCTCTATGCCTACTTTCTGCAGGGCTTTTATCATAAATTGGTGTTGAATTTTGTCAAAAGCTTTTTCTGCATCTATTGAGATAATCCTATTGTTTGTCTCCTTCAATTTGTTAATATGATGTATCACATTGATTGATTTGCATATATTGAAGAATCCTTGCATTCCCGGGATAAACCCCGCTTGATCATGATGTATGATCCTTTTAATGTGCTGTTGGATTCTGTTTCCTAGTATTTTGTTGAGGATTTTTGCATCTATGTTTATTAGTGATGTTGGCCTGTAGTTTTCTTTCTTTGTGACATCCTTGTCTGGTTTCGGTATCAGGGTGGTGTTGGCCTTGTAGAATGAGTTTGGGAGTGTTCCTCCCTCTGCTATATTTTGGAAGAGTTTGAGAAGGATGGGTGTTAGCTCTTCTCTAAATGTTTGATAGAATTCGCCTGTGAAGCCATCTGGTCCTGGGCTTTTGTTTGTTGGAAGATTTTTAATCACAGTTTCAATTTCAGTGCTTGTGATTGGTCTGTTCATATTTTCTGTTTCTTCCTGGTTCAGTCTTGGGAGGTTGTGCTTTTCTAAGAATTTGTCCATTTTTTCCAGTTTGTCCATTGTTTGGCATATACTTGCTTGTAGTAATCTCTCATGGTCCTTTGTATTTCTGCAGTGTCAGTTGTTACTTCTCCTTTTTCATTTCTCATTCTATTGATTTGCGTGTTCTCCTTTTTCTTCTTGATGAGTGTGGCTAATGTTATATCAATTTTGTTTATCTTCTCAAAGAACCAGCTTTTAGTTTTATTGATATTTGTTATTGTTTCCTTCATTTCTTTTTCATTTATTACTGATCTGATCTTTATGATTCTTTCCTTCTGCTAACTTTGGGGGTTTTTTGTTCTTCTTTCTCTAATTGCTTTACATGCAAGTTTAGGTTGTTTACTTGAGAAGTTTCTTGTTTCTTGAGGTAGCCTTGTATTGCTATAAACTTCCCTCTTAGAACTGCTTTTGCTGCATCCCATAGGTTTTGGATTGTCGTGTTTTCATTGTCATTTGTTTCTAGGTATTTTTTGACTTCCTCTTTGATTTCTTCAGTGATCTCTTGGTTATTAAGTAATGTATTCTTTAGCCTCCATGTGTTTGTATTTTTTAGAGAATTTTTCCTGTAATTGATTTCTAGTCTCATAGTGCTAAGGTCAGAAAACATACGTGATACAATTTCAATTTTCTTGAATTTACCAAGGCTTGATTTGTGGCCCAAGATATGATCTATCCTGGAGAATGTTCCACGAGCACTTGAGAAGAAAGTGTATTCTGTTGTTTTTGGATGGAATGTCCTATAAATATCAATTAAGTCCATCTTGTTTAATGTATCATTTAAAGCTTGTGTTTCCTTATTTATTTTCATTTTGGATGATCTGTCCATTGGTGAAATTGGGGTGTTAAAGTCTCGCACTATGATTGTGTTACTGTCAATTTCCCCTTTTATGGCTGTTAGCATTTGCCTTATGTACTGAGGTGCTGCTGTGTTGGGTGCATAAATATTTACAATTGTTATATCTTCTTCTTATATTGATCCCTTCATCATTGTGTACTGTCCTTCTTTCTCTCTTGTAGAAGTCTTTATTTTAAAGTCTATTTTGTCTGATATGAGAAATGCTACTCCAAATTTCTTTTTTTTTTTTTTCCCGTGTCCCCTGTATCGGCAGGCAGACTCTCAACCACTGCGCCACCTGGGAAGTCCTGTCAGTTAATTTTTTTTTTTTTTTTTTTCCGGTACATGGGACTCTCACTGTTGTGGCCTCTCCCATCACGGAGCACAGGCTCCACATGCGCAGGCTCAGCGGCCACAGCTCACGGGCCTAGCCGCTCTGCGGCATGTGGGATCCTTCCGATCCAGGGCACGAACCTGTGTCCCCTGCATCGGTAGGCGGACTCTCAACCACTGCGCCACCAGGGAAGCCCTCCAACTTTCTTTTGATTTCCATTTGCATGGAATATCTTTTTCCATCCCCTCACTTTCAGTCTGTATGCGTCCCTTGATCTGAAGTGGGTCTCTTGTAGACAGCATATATCTGGGTCTTGTTTTTATATCCATTCAGCCAGTCTATGTATTTTGGTTGGAGCATTTAATCCATTTACATTTAAGGTAGTTATCAATATGTATGTTCCTATTACCATTTTCTTAATTGTTCTGGATTTGTTATTGTAGGTCTTTTCCTTCTCTTGTGTTTCCTGCCTAGAGAAATTCCTTTAGCATTTGTTGTAAAGCTGGTTTTGTGGTGCTGAATTCTCTTAGTTTTTGCTTGTCTATAAAGGTTTTAATTTCTCCATTGAATCTGAATGAGATCCTTGCTGAATATAGTAATCTTGGTTGTAGGTTTTTCCCTTTCCTCACTTTAAATATGTCCTTCCACTCCCTTCTGGCTTGCAGAGTTTCTGCTGAAAGATCAGCTGTTAACCTTATGGGGATTCCCTTGTATGGTATTTTTTGTTTTTCCCTTGCTGCTTTTAGTAGTTTTTCTTTGTATTTAATTTTTGATAGTTTGATTAATGTGTCTTGGCATGTTTCTCTTTGGATTTACCCTGTATGGGACTCTCTGTGCTTCCTGGACTTGACAGACTATTTCCTTTCCCATATTAGGGTAGTTTTCAATATAATCTCTTCAAATATTTTCTCAGTCCTTTCCTTTTTCTCTTCTTCTTCTGAGACCCCTATAATTTGAATGTTGGTGCATTTAATGTTGTCCCAGAGGTTTCTGAGACTGTCCTCAATTTTTTTATTCTTTTTTCTTTATTCAGCTCTGCGGTAGTTATTTCCACTATTTTATCTTCCAGGTCACTTATCCATTCTTCTACCTCAGTTATTCTGCTACTAATTCTTTCTAGAGAATTTTTAATTTCATTTATTGTGTTGTTCATCATTGTTTGTTTGCTCTTTAGTTCTTCTAGTTCCTTATGAAATATTTCTTGTTTTTTCTCCATTCTATTTCCAAGATTTTGTATCATCTTTACCATCATTACTCTGAATTCTTTTTCAGGTAGACTGCCTATTTCCTCTTCATTTGTTTGGTCTGGTGAGTTTTTACCTTGCTCCTTCATCTGCTGTGTGTTTCTCTGTCTTCTCATTTTGCTTATCTTCTGTGTGTTTCTCTGTCTTCTCATTTTGCTTAACTTACTGTGTTTGGTGTCTCCTTTTCACAGGCTGCAGGTTCGTAGTTCCAGTTTTTTTTGGTGTCTGCCCCCAGTGGGTAAGGTTGGTTCCGTGGGTTGTGTAGACTTCCTGGTGGAGGGGACTAGTGCCTGTGTTCTTGTGGATGAGGCTGGATCTTGTCTTTTTGTGGGCAGGGCTGCATCCAGTGGTGTGTTTTGGGGTGTCTGTGACCTTATTATGATTTTAGACAGCCTCTCTGCTAATAGATAGGGTTGTGTTCCTGTCTTACTAGTTGTTTGGCATAGGGTGTCCTGCACTATAGCTTGCTGGTCGTTGAGTGGAGCTGCATCTTAGTGTGGACATGGAGATCTCTGGGAGAGCTCCCACCATTTGATATTACATGGAGCCAGGAGGTCTCTGGTGGACCAATATTCTGAACTCAGCTCTCCCACATCAGAGGCACAGGCCTGATCCCCCACCGGAGCACCGAGGTCCTTTTGGGATGTCTGAGGTCTTCTGCCAGCATTCAGTAGGTGTTCTGTAGGAGCTGTTCCACATGTAGATGTATTTCTGATGTATCTGTGGGGAGGAAGGTGATCTCCACGTCTTACTCCTCTTCCATCTTGAAGGTTTCCTCTTGGCCTTGACTCCCTTCTGCATCTGCTCAGCTAATTAATAAAGGTAATAGAGCCCTTTATTGTGAATGGAAACACAATTGGGGTCTTGGGTGCTCTCTTAGCAAAAGCAGCAAACTGCTCGTACTCAAGAAATTCCTGGCGCCTGCAATGCAGAGCAGTGGGCTGAAGAGCTAGCCCAGTCAAGCCAAGACAGCGAGCTGAGCCGGAGGACCTGAGCCTCTCTGGGGTTTTTGTTGTCTGTTATTGGTTTTCTAGTAGATCTCTCAGAAAGGACTCAGAGATAGTATTCCTTGTGATATTTGCCTCTTGATAACAAAGAATAGGTAGCTAACAGAAAGTCTCTCTGGTTACAGAATCATTGGCATATATTTTATTTTCCTGTTTATCAGATATGTTCCTCCATTTACTCCTGGCATAAAGTGTCATAGTTGAAAAGTATGATAAAAATATAATTTGTCTCCCTTATGAATTACTTGTAATTTTTGCCTGGACCCCAAAAAGAGATTTTGTTCTTTCTTTTGTTAAGCTCAAGAAATTTACTAAAACATGTCTTGATAGTGGCCATTGGGGTCCAAATTATCAGACACATGCTGTGCTCTTTGAATATGTAAAGTAGTCTTTTTTAAAAAAATCAGAATGTTTTCTTGAGTTATACTTCTTAGTATTTCTCCTGTTTCCTCTCACTTTGGTTTTTCTTTGCTGGGCACCTGTTATTTATAGATTGAATTTTCTTTGCTTAACTACAGTTTTTGTCATTTTCAAATCCTTTGATCTCACGTTTTTTATTAATAAAACTTTTCTTACTTCTACATTCTATTTCTGTTGTTTATTCATCTTTATACTTTTTTTAGTTTACAGTTTATTTCTGATTCTTTTCTTATAATTATTTCTTTTTTTTCACCTCATTTCTGTGTGTTTACAATTCTGGTTTATGTTGTTGTTTTCTTCCTGCCATATCATTTCTTAGTGTCTTTTATCTTACTTTGAATGAGCGTGTTAGAGGTCTAACTGACCTGCTAATCTGTCTCCTCATCTGTCATTGTAGGGACTTAATTCTGTTCCTCCTTCCTTTTTTATGAAAGCTTTGTTTGGGATTTGGCCCTGGTATCTTTTTGTTGCTCATTTATGTGAATTCAGTTCTCTTTAACTGGAGAAGGTGGTGTGGCTCAGGGAAGTTCTGACTTCATGGAATTCCCTCTGCTGCTGCTTTTCTTCAGTAGCAGAGAACCTGCTGCTTCTCACAGAGGCCCACAGCTCTGTCCTTCTTTTCTCTGGAGCTGCCATCCCTCCCCCCTTTACCCCTCTTTGTCTTTCCTGCCCAACTTCCTTTAGTCTCCCCAGAAGTGCCCTGTCCCAGGAGGAAGCCTGGAGGGGGTGGACAGGCCCTCCCAGGGTTCACAGACACCCTGTTACATCCTGTTTTCCTCCACGTGGGTGCTCACACCCAGCAGGTCTTGTGAGAACTGTGGGTTTGTCCTCACCCACAGGCACTTCAGCCACACATGTGCCATGTCCCCTAGTTTTGTTCCAAAAGTTGTTCATCAGTTTTTTTTTTGTTTTTGTTTTTTTTTTCTTTTTTCGGTACGCGGGCCTCTCATTGTTGTGGCCTCTCCCATTGCGGAGCACAGGCTCCGGACGCGCAGGCTCAGCGGCCATGGCTCACGGGCCTAGCCGCTCCGTGGCACGTGGGATCTTCCCAGAACGGGGCACGAACCCGTGTCCCCTGCATCAGCAGGTGGACTCTCAACCACTGCGCCACCAGGGAAGCCCTGTTCATCAGTTTTTATTTTGCTACCTGGTTTCCCTGCCTGTTATAGGTGTAGACTGAGAGATTCAAAAGCTATTCCACAATCATAGCCACCATCTTCCCAGGTCTGTCTTACCCTTTCAGTAAATTGAAAAACAAAAAAGAGAGTTTAATTAACCTCTGAACTCCTCTTGCAAAAAAGATCAGGGCCATAACATAACAGAAAGACTGCACTACTCTGCTCCCGGGTACTGAGTGTATCCATTCATTTCAGTAACAAATTCTGTGACTTGTAAGTCCAGTTTAGAAGAAATCTCAAACAAGGACATTCAGACCTTTAAATAAGCAACAAGCAAACAAAAAAGATGCTCCATCTCAAACCTGCTTCGTTTTCTACTGACACGTATCCTCCAGCAAGACTTCCCCTTGGTGAATACAAATTTTGACACTGTATTGAGATCACAAATGTGGTTCAAGGGCTTCAGCTTCAACTGCACCCCTGTGATAAGGACCACCAGCAGAATAAATATTTTTTCTTCAACCACTGAAGGAAACACGGCTCCTTTGCTGCATCTCCTGTGGTATTTGCCTTTAGTCTCTGAGCTGTTTCCCATACATTCGAAGACCTCTTAGCATCGTCAACACTGAGACGAAGTGAGTCTCAGGGATATTGGGTGTTTTCTTTTTCTGCTTTTCTTACAGAGATTTTGATGTTCTTGGTTTACATAACTTTCACAGTTTACTTTTTAAAATTATAAAATGATTACTTGTGACATTTACTTTAGAAAAATGGGAAAATCTAGAAAAAGGTAAAAGAAGAAAGTAAAAATCAACTACAATTAGAGAATATCAAGGTTTATGTTGTGTTTCCTTCCCTTTTTTCAAACAACAATGGAATAATCATTTTAGTAACTAATATAAATTCCAGGCAACATCTTAAATCAAGGACAACAAACTGTAGTGCCTGGACCATTTAGGGCTGTGTTTGCATTTATACAGCCCCAAGCTAGGAAGGATTTCTACATTTCTAAATGGTTGAAAAAAAATCAACATAAGAATATTTCATGACATGCAACAATTAATTGAAATTCAAGTTTTGGTGTTCATAAATAAGCTTTCTTGGTACAGTCTCCACATTTGCTTTCAGTTTGCCTGTGGCTGCTTTTGAGCAACAACTGCAGAGTTAACTGTTGACGGAGACCCTGCAGCCCCCATAGCTGAAGGTGCTTGCAACTTGGGCCAGTGCAGACACTGGCAGACTCAGGACTGTGCACTCGGCTCATGCTTCCTCCCCACAATTCTGGGGGGCAGTTGCTCGTTTTAATCTCCATTTTATGTACAGAAAGTGAGATTTAGGGATTAAGTGACCCTCCCCCCAAGTATTCCACTCAGGAAGCTACGCCATGCTTTTTCCGGGCTAAGATACTTTGCTGCTACCGTAGGTATTTTCTATGTGCCACATTTGTGTATTTCAAACATATTAGAGATTATGGTGCTTGAGTTTAATCTAATCGTATATTTTTATTATTGTCCCATGTTGTCAAATAGTACTTAAGATTTTGAAAGTCCCATTGTACTTTGGGATCACTATTAAGGAATCGAAGAATGTCACTGTATTCTCAGACATTAAGTAATTTTTAATTTTTAACTATGAAAATGACACTAAATGAATTTATGCCCGTATCTGTTATAATTAAATTTCTGCCTGCATCTATTTCTTTCTCTCTGGCACATTCCTAGACTCACAGTGAATGTCTCACCTTATTTCCATATCTTTCAGGTTCTTGAGCCCTATTTCTACTCATGTCTCCAGACAGGTGGTTCTCTTTTCATTCCCACCTGCAAGGTGTGTGTAGCATCTGCCATGCTGCAAAACTCCCTTGCAACACTTTGAGGCATGAGTCAGAATATCCTATCCAAGTCGTAATGTTTTTGGTTGCTAATGAGATAAAAGGCTTTTTCTTTTTCACATTTTTGGTTTTTTGTCAGTGGCCTATTGATTTTTTTGCTCATATTTTCTATTGCTTTTTGTTAGTTTTAAATATATATAAGAGAACTCCTCATACTAAGTGAATTAACCTTTTCTCTCACATTTGCTAAAAAAATAAATACGTTGGTGACACTGGTCTTTTAATATTAAGATGTATTACAAACGTAGATTTTTAAAAGTTTAATGTAGTCGATCTGGGTATGTTCTCCAGTTGCTTTTACAGGTGGGATGCTCCTGTTCACTCAGAGACTGATGAATATCCACATTACAGTCCTGTTTGCATTTTATGCTTCATCAAGCTCCATCCCCTTTTCTCTATCCAGTCCTGCATGCCCCTCCCTAAGCACTGTCCACACAGGTCGCTCCTCAGAGCCACAGAGAGCAAACCCCGTCCCCTTCAGACAGAGCAGGGTCTCTGCATGTGGGGTGCTATCTGGAGGAAGGGCTCAGAAGTGCAAGGTTTCCTGATGTGCAGAGGAGGTGATTACATCACCTTTCAAGTTCACCTTGGGAATCCACTATGAGCCTGTTAGAAGAATTGACCTGGAACAGGTTTGGATCAAGAATCTACAGGGTCGGGCTTCCCTGGTGGCGCAGTGCTTGAGAGTCCGCCTGCCGATGCAGGAGACGCGGGTTCGTGCCCCGTTTCGGGAAGATCCCACATGCCGCGGAGAGGCTGGGCCCGTGAGCCATGGCCGCTGAGCCTGCGCGTCCGGAGCCTGTGCTCCGCAAATGGGAGAGGCCACAACAGTGAGAGGCCAAAAAAAAAAAAAAAAAAAAAAAAAAAAAAAAAAAAAGAATCTACAGGGTCCAGCATCTTCTCAACGCTCTTCTGCATTGTGTCATCTGCCCGCCCATTACATCACAAACTAGAGCAAAATCAAACCAAACCAAACCACTGGGCCCTTAATAACAACAGAAGACATTTCAGCCAGAAACTTCATGCCACGGGGACTGGGGCTCGGGAGGCAGGGGGTGCTCGGGAGGCAGGGTGGCTCCGTCATTTAGGAGGTGGGGACCTCCCGGCACCATAAAATGATCACACATATGGACAGAGAGACCTGGGAATTCCTTGGGCACTGATCTTAGAGATCATGGCTGGTTTTGTAAGACTCTGGATTCCAGAATCAGACTCTCAGAATTCAAGCCCTGCACACCACCACCCACCATGTGACCAGGGCCCTGACCCAGGGTACATCCCGCCTCTGTACCTTGTCTTCTAATTCGTAAAGTGCAGACCCCAGCCGTGCCCCTCCCCCTGGCTGTTGGGACGCTGCCCTTGTCCATGGTGAATACTGGGAAACACAACTGTTTGAGAAGAGCCAGGTAGCTGCTGCAAGGCTGGGGTCGTCCTGATTTCTCTTCCAACATACAAGCATAGCCTTTTGATGTCAGCAGTCTACACAGCATGCCTAACTCACTTTTCATTCAATTCTGTGGCAAATACAGAAGGTGGGGTGTCAGAGAAGTAGACGGAGATCGTTGGTGAGGAGTGTGTTTGAAGTGAGAAATGAGAGAAGTCGAAAAGTTAGATCCTGGAGTTTTGTCTAACAGAAAACAAATGGGGTTGGGTTTGGGGGAAGGAGTGATAAATCCTTATTTATAAGGAGATACTGAAATTATTCAGAATATGAGAAAAACACTTGGCTGTTAAACTTCAGTTTCATAAAATAAATCTTTTGCCAGAGAATGAGTTTCAGAAAGATTGATGAAGGCTTACTGAGCCTTTTAGCACACCAAGAAAAGTCTGTGGAACATCTCTTCTTTTCCATACGACTTTAGAAACCTCTGCACTTTCTTCCTTGATTTCCCCGTTCTGCCATTTTCCTCGTTTTCTGCTTTTAACCTTCACAATACTTTCTTGAGCATATGCTGTAGTTCTCTCC
The DNA here is from genome assembly GCF_000442215.2 of Lipotes vexillifer. Classification (NCBI taxonomy): domain Eukaryota; kingdom Metazoa; phylum Chordata; class Mammalia; order Artiodactyla; family Lipotidae; genus Lipotes; species Lipotes vexillifer. The sequence continues at coordinate 1,968,204 of NW_006799734.1, forward strand.
CTTTTTCTTTATCCTCTTGTTCCTACAAGCTGGCTTGAATAAAGGGGTCACTGTCAGCGGGCCAACATAGGACCCAGACACCTTCAGTCCGCATGTTGTGCAGGTGAAATATTGATCACCCCCGTGAGTAATAACACCCCATGAAAGGAGCCGCCAGAGGCTGGCGGGTCTGCCCATGCCGGCCACAAGCGAGGCATTCAGCCACGCAGCGTCAGCCGCCGATTACAATTACTCCCAACAACGACAAACGTCAGGGCTGTCTGTATTTACTGGCCACAATCAATGATCATCTGTGGGCTACACGCTGAAGATTCATCTTACAAACCAGGCCCCCAATTGGATTATTTGCTTTCTTGTAGTGACTGCTGAGAAACCCTGGAGCTGCCTCCCGGGCCAGCACGTCCATTGGCGGCAGGGAGCCCGGGCTGGGGTGTGTGCGGGACGCTGCAGCTGAGGAGCCCGGCAGCTGTGGGGACATCGTGGGTCAGGCTGACAAGGAGCCCTCAGAGGAGTAGGAGGTGAGAGGCGGCCGCCCTGGGGGTGGAGTGTGCTCCCCACTGTCACCTGACCTCAGGCACTAAAACCTCACAGCGGGCAGTGGCTAGTTTGGAAGGGCTGCAGCCAGCCTGACTCTTTCAGGCTCTGGTGCCCCGGATACCCAAGGAGGCCAAATATGACTTTGTTCCCACTTGTCACTGGAAATAGATTTAAATATTAATAAACGTAAACCTTTCAGTTGGTACCTGCAAGGTGCCGACACCTAGAAGGCCCGCCCACCCTCAGGTCTCTGCCGTCAGTCAGCACACCTGCAGGAAGATCCCTGGAGGGAGCCGCCAGGGCCTGGCCGGGAAACTGTGCAGGGTGTCCTGACGCCTCAAGGTGACAGCCTCCAGTGGCTGCAGCTCTGGGAGGAGAGGTCCCACCATCCCCGACACACCTAAGCTGCTCTGGTGTCTCCGGGTTGATCCAGACCAGGTGACTCCAGTGCGGGATCCTCTGGTGTCTGCTCAGCCTCACCACCCCTCACCAAGGCTGCCTTCATCACAGAATAAAGTGGGACCCAAGACAGGAAAGGGGGTTCCTGCCTACGGCAGGGGTGGGCAGAGCCTCTCCAGGTGAGGCCCAGGAAGCCTGGCCCAGCCTAGATTGGCAGCTGGGCGAGTTCCCCAGGGGACAGGACGCTGCCAGCCTGGCAGCTGAAATCCTGGTGGTGCTTTGCTGCCTGGGGCTCCCAGGCCCCCCCAGTTTCCTGCACTGAGACCATGCATTCTAGAAGCACACGCTGGCTTCTGTCCTCCTGTTGGGATCCTGACAGATCCACCAAGTCTGGGCAGAGAAGACTCAATTCAGTTCTGGGTCCAAGTCATATTTTTATTTCAAAATTAAATGTCAGGTCACACGTTATATGAGCAGTGGCTGAACCACACTAAGCAGATGTTACACACTTGAGGAGCTTATGAGGCAACATCTCTTCTAGAAAATGCAGAAGGAGCATTTCCAATGCAGAGCTGCCTTGCCCACGGGCGTGACCCATGTCTCCGGGCTCCCAGGAGCTCTGGATTCCGGGGGTTTCTGAAGTGATGTGGTTTCGGGGCAGAGCCCTGGCCTCGCAATCGATCTGGGGCAGGTGCCATGTCCCATCAGAAGCCTTCGGAGCCTCCCAGCAGACTCTATACACACACACACACACACACACACACACACACACACACACACACACACACGCCCCGCTCAGACCCCGGCCAGGTGTGATTAAGGAAAAGGGCCGCGGGCTTCTCCATGTGACTAACTCCCGGGGCGGTGGACGAAGAGGCCCTGGAACAGCGGGTGGTGCAGCAGCGTGAGCAGAGGCCCCCTTGCTCAGAGCAAGTGAACGTTTAGTGTTACCATCAGCATGACCTTATTTCCAGCGACCACTCTTAGAACCTGGCCTCGTGTCAGGGAGTGCTGGTGCGGAGTCACCTGATAACTGCAAGGTCCTGCGCCTGTGTGCAGAGCGGGGTTGGCCTGGTCCGTGGACCACCCGCGGAGCTGGACCTGGGCCTGCCCCTTCCCCTGGAGCTGAGTCCAACGGGGGTGGGATCGTTACACAGCACCTCCTTGCACTCTGAGCTTCACTGGCTGACGTTCAGCTCTCCTGTCTGTAAGGCGGCAAAGGTAGTACCCAACTCATGGTGTTGTTATCGAGATGAAATAAGATCACAAATGTAAGCCCTTGGGACAGTGCTGGCAGTGGAGGGAATCCCGAGGGAATCCCGCCATCCCCTCTCCCTCCCCCCTCCTCCCCTCTTCACTTCCCCCCTCTTCCCTTCCTTCCATGATCCATCTTTTTTTTTTGCAGTACGCGGGCCTCTCACTGCTGTGGCCTCTCCCATTGCGGAGCACAGGCTCCGGACGCGCAGGCTCAGCAGCCATAGCTCACGGGACCAGCCGTTCTGCGGCATGTGGGATCTTCCTGGACCGGGGCACGAACCCGTATCCCCTGCAACGGCAGGCGGACTCCCAACCACTGCGCCACCAGGGAAGCCCCATGATCCATCTTTAACCACAGATTAAAACACAACTAGAATGTACTAATTTTGCTCTGATCATGAGATGCCAGAAGGGCAGGAGTGCCTGGAAGGGAAAGCCCTGGGGTCTCTGAGTCTGAGTTATAGGGCCTGGACCTGGCTTGTGTGTACGAGTTTTCTCTGTAAAAGAACAACTGCACTGGGAAGGGGATTACACAGGGTTCATGGCATAATTGTGTACCCCAAAATTCATCTGTTGGAATCCTAACCCCCAGCACCCCAGAATGTGACTGTACTTGGAGATTCAGTCTTTAAAGAGATGATTAAGTTAAAATGAGACTTTTAACTTAATCTGGATGGGGTCCAAATCCAATCTGACTGGTGTCCTTATAAGAAGAGATTAGGACACACGCATGACAGAGGGACAGCTAGGTGAGGACAGAAAGAAAAGACGGCCATCTGCAAGCCAAGGAGAGAGACCTCAGAAGAAACCAACCCTGCCGACCCCTTGATCTCAGGCTTCCAGCTTCCAGAACTGTAAGAAAATGCATTCCTGTTGTTTAAGCCACTCTGTCTGTGGTATTATGGCAGCCCACGCAGATTAATATATAGGGTATCAGCCAAAAGACCCTATTCCACGGGCCCAGGGTGAGAGATACAGCTGGAAACCTTTGCCCAGGGTTGTCCTGCCAAGCAGGTGCTGGGACATCGCCACCAGGTAGATTCCAGGGCTCAGTCTGCATGGAATGGAAGGCCAAGCTCTTACCTTTCACGTCATCTATGTTTTAGTTGAGGAGATGTGTTCTTGGGAAAAGTACCAGCACTTAGTGCTGTAGAGGCTATAGACAAAAGTGTGACTGTGACTGTTCCTCCGAAGAAACCAAAGTTCCAGGAAACATTGCCCCATCCCTCCTGGAAGCATAGCTCGATGTGTCACATTCCTCAGAACTCGCAGAGACAGGCACATACACCATCCTCTGAAGGACACGGGAACCCACTCACCTCCTCAACCCTGTAATCCCTCCTCTGTAAAGGGAAAGGTGTGTCTTTCCAGACTAAAAACTCCAGCCAGAAAGAAACTGAACATGTCAGAGTGAAAACTCTGGCCCGGGGGGGACAGTGGCAAAGGAGGATTTGCTGGCTGCACCACACTGGCCACAAGACAGACAGCTGGTCACTGCTCTGGGGCCGGGAAGGCTGGTCTCACTGAATGTTAATGCGGCAGATAACAGTGACAAGGATGACGATCCATTTCTGTGTCTTCATCTTCTCACTGACATTCAAGGGTGATGATGTGTGCTGTGTATCCCTATTAACAGGGTGTTTTTTGTTTATGAACTCAGGTTAGCCTGTCTCTCTGGCCGGCTCACAGAAAACCCAAGAGCCACTTTCTAAGGAAAGCCCCTCCCCAGGGGCTGCCCTGTCTGGGCAGCAGGACGAGGTCCCTTCTGTGTCCTTGTTGGCTGACTCTGCCCTGTCTCTAGCCCTGCCCAGTCCCTTCCCCAGCGACCATCCCCTCCTTCCTGGAAACGCACTCACCTGCTCCCCAGCTGGAGCTGATGGGGTGGGCATTGCCTGGAAGGAGGAGGGGCTGCAGCGAGGGGTTCCCTGCACCCCTTCAGAAGAGCAGGTGCAGCGATGCCAAGGCTGGAGCAGAGCTTCTGGCATCAGGAGCTGAACCCACCGCCCACTAGATCCTAACGTGAGGCATCTGGGGCTGAGGAGGCCACTCGACAGTGGGAACTGTTAGTATTTTAAATACCATGTCCTGTATCCAGAGATGTTTTAGGTCTAGCAACTGTAGAATCTATTTTTTTTTTATTTTGATTTTATATTGGCGTATAGTTGATTATCAATATGGTGTTAGTTTCAGGTGTATAGCAAAGTGATTCAGTTATACCTATATATGTGGAATCTATTTCTTATTGTGTTTAACTGGGACCAAATCATTTCTTTCTCAAATGAGCAAAAATGAGAATATCAAAGGCACAACCAGGCACGCGTGCCTACCGTCATCCGGACTCACGGTCTTGACGCCTGCCATGGGGATGAAACAACAAGAAACCTCTGTTTAGTGTCTCCTTCAGGGCTTGGAGTCCAGACTCTTTACTGAGAGGTCCTCAGGGGATAATGTAAAATCAGTGCCTGTGTCCCCACGATGTGTCCACACAGACCTCAGGGGGCACCATCACCCAGTGCAGTGTGAGGGCATCGCTTGGCCTGACCTGGACTCCCCATCCAGGGGACAAATCTAACTCACTCAGAAACCGCAAAGGGATGGGCGCTGGATGAAAAGTTGTATTTTAAGGTCGGGTGTAATAACTTAGTCATTACGGTAAAGGGACCACAACCAAAACCAGCGACTCCCAATTGTCAAAGCAAAAGGAGCCATTTTCCGTGCTTTTTTCTGCCCGCACGACGTACAGCTTTCCTTTCGTTTTTTTCCTGCTATAATTTCAAACTTGGACACACATCTCTATAGCACATTTCAAGAACCAGACCACTTTTTAAATTAATTTTTAATAATGTGTAATAATCTGAGTGGCCCTGGTCTGTGTGCAGAATTAGAATTCCTCTGATAGAAAGAGAAATATTTGTGCAGAGTTTTATGAGCAGAGCTGACCTGAGGCTTCCCGAGGCTGATGGAGAAATTGCGGCCCAGGCGGCTGTTAACCCTTCCCTGCCCGGCCCCATGCCTGGCCGGAGCATTGAGCCACTGTGGCTTTATTAGATGACGGAGACTGAGACACAGCCTTCTAGATATTAAGAGAAAGACTCTGAAATTGAACGTGGGCTTTATTTTAAAATGTCCAGAGACCTTGGGGTCACGGGTCAACCCTGACGTCCCGGCAGGCACAGAACTTCAGCGCCATCAGAGACCTGAAAACCGATGTGCTGCTCTCTGCTCTGACTTGGATGAGGCCGGAAGCTGGTGGCAGTTTGTAACCAGCCCTGGGGACGCTGGCCGGGGCAAGTCACTTGGGGCAGGGGTGACTCACAAAGGGAGGGTGTCCTCATCACAGCCCCGGGCATGAGGTTGGGGTCTCTCCTCTTCCTCAGCATGTCTGGATCATGGGTGTTTGTGATCACAGGTGTTTGTGAGGGTTAAGAAGAATATTTATGCTCCCCTGGAATAAAGAGCCAGCCAGGACCCTGGATCTGTCATCCCCGTGTTAATCTCCGTGAACTTCCCGTCCAAAAGAACATCTTGCCTCACTGTTGGACTGACCACAGACTTCCTGCCCTTGTTCTAATGATAATTATGTGTTGATGATTTCCAGTGACACAAAAACACCAAATCTATGGCTCAAAAATGATCTTCCCAAAATCAGGTTGAAAAGAAATTCATTTCCAGCCCCCATTCCCCGAGGGGAAAAATAGACCTAAAACCATAGCTATGAAGTTTTGAAGGGGCCGCTGAAGGGGATTTATTCTCTCTCTTCAGCTGTTAACCGAGGTCCCTCTGGGCAGCAGCGTCCTTGCTGGCGCAAACTATTTCAATATGACAATCGCAGAGTGGTGCTTGGGTTATTAAACAGAACACACTTCTCGGTGAAAGTCTAAAACAAAAGAAAACACTGTACGTGATCTTGAAAGCATCTGTTGACTTGTAATCTGTGCTTTGGAGCAGATCCTATAAAAATTTTTGTTAACCAACAATTTAAAGTGATTCCACTTTATCTTGTTTGCCCACAATAACCAGTTATTTAAAATCAGTGGCTGTTCTTCACCAGAAACAAAATACACATGACTGTGGAAACTGGAGGGTTCACTTATTTCAAGAGGGGGATGCCCCGAGCCCCACCCACTGGTTCTGAGCGCTTGTGGCAGCACAGTCACCTGCCTCTCGGGAGCCCCACCAAGTGTACACAGGGACACGGAGCGTCCATCCCCAAAACTGACCCTCCACAGGTATGTGGCTCCAGCCTCCCATGGGTCCGCCGTCTATGCCATCTGACGCTTCTCCTGGACGTGTTTACCCCCAGGGTCTTGAACTTGCTGGAGCAGCAGGACCTTGGAAACCCTGTGACGTGTGGTGACCCCAGGCCCTGCTGTCCCCCCGGCCTTTTGTTGGGGTTGAGAAATGGTGACCAGACATTTCATGCTGGGCACATATAACCCCATGTATGACCTCCCTGCTGTTCTCCCCAAGACTCAGGAGTTTTCAGTGGTACAGAGAGCTTCTCCTGTGACCACTGCAAAGCCCAAGAAGGGCAGTGGGAGCCTGAGCACCTGGCCTGGGAGCCGTGGTCTCCCGCCCAGAGACTTCTCAGGAGCCATCAGTCAGGCCTGCATCCTGGCTCCACCTCCCGAGGGCATTCTATCTCATCTCACCCCAGGCATCTGAACCAGCTCATTGCGTATATCCCAAGCTGCTCCCTGAGGTTAACCTCCGTGTCCTGCCCTTGTCACCTTGTCGGTCCCCAACATTATGGCAGAGTCTACGCCGAGCCGGGCAGCCATCTGAGTGATGATGTGTAGGGAGGATGCACCCGTGCGTTACCACCTCCCAGGAAGGAGGCCAAGCGCTGTGGCTTAGCCGTTGAGAACGGCCAGGGACACCGATGTGGGGGCAGAGGGACGTCACTCCCAGAACACCTTCCCTTCTCCCCTGGGTGCACCTGCCCCAAGCTGCCCGCCCCACCACAAAGAAGTGTCACCACTGCAGGGGGCTCTGCCACTGGGAAAGGAAGGGTCAGGTAGCACCCTGGCGAAGGCATTGAGGAGGATTTGTGAGAGGTCAGGTGGGTGGGTCATGCTGCCCACGGACCCTGGGCCAGAGGACAGGGAGAGTTGGTGCCAGAACAGCGAGGAGCACAGGCGAGCCAGGTGGCCCCCTGATGGCACCTGGCCCTCGGCGTGGACCAGCCTGGACAGCCCTGCCGTGAATGGTAAACATCACCCTCTCTCTCCTCCAGTCTCTCCTGCCCCTTAACTGACCGAGCCCTACAGGAAGCAGCATCTTGAAGTTCCTGGCAGGTGCCAAGCATGGAAGGGGTGCTGAGGGGGTGCTGGACAGGCAAGTGGAAAACAGCTGCCCCAGGGAGCCTTTTTCCCCTGGCCAGAGGAAAGAGACACCAGGCACATCACTCCTTTACTCAACTTTACGAGGGGTTTCAAACTTGATTGTAAAGTCTTTGAAATGTATGTTTAAAAGGTTTTATGATCATCCAAAGCATTTTTTTTAACTAAAATGTCCCAGGCTCAAGGAAGCTTGCTGTGAGGGAGCAGAGCCACCCTATGTAAACAGCACTGGGCTCCAATGTGGGGAACCAAGCAATGCAAATGGGTCCCAGGGACCCACATACAAATACAGATTTCTTTCCCCCAGAACACTCTGTGCCCTGGAAATGATTTATATCTCAGTGTGCACACCATCAAAAGTGAAGCCAGAAAATCCCACAGAAAGAAGGGGGATCCTCTAAGAAAAGGGGCTCAAACCCTCTCTTACAGCAAGGAGTTCATAAGGAACGAATAGTATTGTATTAAAATGTGATTTTGCTTTAAATCAGCTCCCAAACATGAGCTAAATTTATAAAAATCCTAAGGGAGATTCACTTGATAAAACTGAAGCAAAACTCTTATTTCCAGGACATTTTTGTTCCAGTTTTGGAAACTTCGTTGTTTGAACTTCACCAGCATTAAGTTTTTGAGGCTCTTCTCTGGGCCAGGCATGTTTCCAGGGCTCAAGTGTCTGAAATAACTTCAACCAAAGAGCTCACAGCAGAAACTCATCACACCTGTTTGCCAGGTTCCTGATTTACGAGTCTGTCATGTGATTAATAGCAATATCTGGTGGTCTTAAGAAAATGAAATGGATAAATCAGCTATACTCCAATAATTTTTTTTTAAAAGGTTAGTAGTTAGAGGCAAAAAACAAATGTTAGCAGAACCCAAATCGTCTGATTTTTAATCCATGAATCTAATGCTATTAATTCTCTTTTATAATATATCATAGTGTTGTATACGTCATTTAATTGTAAATAAATAATTATTAAATTAAATAAAAGAAAATTGAAGAGACACAAATGTTCACACCATAGGAGGGATCAATGAGAGTACTGACTTTTGTTTACTTCTAGGTTTGAACATTGTAAAGTCACTTACATAGTCCCAATGAACCTAAATTGGTAAGAAAAAGGAAGAAAAAGAAAGAAAGAAAGAAAGAAAGAAAGAAAGAAAGAAAGAAAGAAAGAAAGGAGGGAAGGAAGGAGGGAGGGAGGGAGGGGACATTTAAAAGGGCAATAATCATCAGGGTCATAGATCTTGGGATTTCAAGGAGAGAGAGAGAGAGAGAGAGAGAGAGAGAGAAAGAAAGAAAGAAAGAAAGAAAGAAAGAGAAAGAAAGAAAGAAATGAAAGAAAAAGAGAGAGAGAGGGATGGAGGGAGGGAGGAAGGAAGGAAGAAAGAAAGAAAGAAATGAAACGGTTCTCTAAAGATGGGAAGCAAATTCAAGTGTGTATTTTATCTTGCAAGAGTGTGACATTTTAACGTAGAACTTAAATATTACAACAGCTTTTTCAAAAATTTCCACTATTGGGCTTCCCTGGTGGTGCAGTGGTTGAGAGTCCGCCTGCCAATGCAGGGGACATGGGTTCGTGCCCCGGTCTGGGAGCATCCCACGTGCTGCAGAGTGGCTGGGCCCGTGAGCCATGGCTGCTGAGCCTGCGTGTCCGGAGCCTGTGCTCCGCAACGGGAGAGGCCACAACACTGAGGCCCGCGTACCACAGGAAAACAAAAAAAAAAAAAAAAAAATTTCCACTATCAAGCTTTCTTATTTACCGTGAGAAAAAAGATTTTTCCTTAAGAAAACAACAACCAAGGGCTTCCCTGGTGGCGCAGTGCTTGAGAGTCCGCCTGCCGATGCAGGAGACGCGGGTTCGTGCCCCGTTTCGGGAAGATCCCACATGCCGCGGAGCGGCTGGGCCCGTGAGCCATGGCCACTGAGCCTGCGCGTCCAGAGCCTGTGCTCCGCAAATGGGAGAGGCCACAACAGTGAGAGGCCCGCATAACGCAAGAAAAAAAAAAAAAGAAAAGAAAACAACAACCAAACTTTAAGCTGAAAATTAAAGGACCACAAATGGAGTAAGCCAGGGACGGGAGACACAGAAACTTCCTTTTAGTTACGTGTGGACTGTAATTTTACCAAGCAAAACGATGAAAATGTGAATCTAAAATCCAATGAATATCTATCCCTCTCTCCACCTCCAGTGCTGCTGCTGTCACTTTGGAGTTTTCCTGATTGGGAACTAAAGGGGAAAATTCCAGATTCTTAGGCCCAGGGAGGAGGGGATGCACTTATAGGTTAAGCTGGAGTCAGGTCTGGGGAGTTTCTAACCAGTGTTTTTAAGTGGGGCAATCGTGTTCCTCCAGAAATGTTCTCCAGCACTGCCCGTCCTACTTGTGGACCAGAGAGCGCAGGAATGCACCTCCCTCCCTCCAGCCCCACCCAGTGGGCAGGGTGACCTGAGCAGCCACAGGGAGAAGGTGCCCAACAGTGTGAAACAGAGACACCTGCTGGCCAAGCCCCAGGCCCTGCTCCATGCTCCCCGCCCCCGCTGATCAGGCATTTCTGGGCTGTCCTCAGCCTTGAATGGGAGCCTGACATGGAGTTCCACGCACGTAGGCTGCTCTGAAATCTGCAGAACAGAACGTGTTTCCCTAAAACTGTGCTGCAGGAGCTGAGGGCGTCCCTGTGCCACCATCCTTGGGGACTAGTACACAGAGCCCACCCGGGGTGATGACCCAGATTGGACCTGCTCTTGTTTTATTTCTGTGTGTGTGCGTTTAGTTCACAGACAAATCACAGGCACAAGACACCAGAGAGTCTGGAATTGCTTCGTGCGTGTGGTGTCTGGGCTGAGCTGTGCATCTCGGGTGGAAACCGCCAGGGACGAGGGCGGTGGGCTGAAGTCCACACTCACTTTGGGGAAAAGCAGCTCTGCTTTCAGCCCCTTCCTCGGTCTGGCCTACATCACCTATGACCTGCTGGCACACAGCAGGAGTAGCCTTGCGGCCTCTGTTATTTCTTGCTGATTTATTCCTGATTCTGAGTCACACCAGCAACTCCCAGAGCAAAACTGCTTAGAAACTGGGGTCTGGGCGCCAACTGAGGGCACAGCTGTTTGCTCGCTTTGTTTCATTGATTTGTCACTTTGATGGGGCTTTCTTCCTCCTAAGGTGTAAGCATGCCTGAGGAGGTGCAGAGCTCTGCTCCCCAAACCCTGCTGTCATTGGATGGACCTTTTGGATCTCCGCTGGCCGAGCCGCCAGGCGTTTTGGAAGCAGGAGGGTGACACGGACACGACAAGGGGGCGATGTTCCCACTCTCTCCATGCTGCGCTGGGAGCCCTGGCTCACTCGCCTTTACACGGAGCCCCGCTCCCTGCACGCCGCTGTTGCAGTCAAAGACAGCAGCTCTTCTCTCGGGAAGGACTCTGACACTCCCAGCTGCTCATGTGGCTTCGCCACTAAAATTGTGAGGCTCCAGCCAAAGCTTCCAGGAACTGAGTCTCACCCCAACCACTGGAGAGGTGGGTTCCTGCTGCCCTTGCTGGGGGTTTACAGCCAGCACCAGCTGGACCGGGCCCTTATGTGCGTGTCACCACCCTGCCCGCTGTCACTTCTCAGGGCTGGGATGGGGCCGTGGCCGCCCGCTCTGGTCTAATTGTTGAAATGTGTGCTTAGTTCACGTGAAACAATGGCTCCCAGAGAAAATAAAACACCCCACAGAGGTGCTGAGCTGTGAAAAGAGTGGTGTTTGGGAGCCTGGTTTCCTGAATAGACTTGTTAAATACCATGGCTGATGGATGCTGAGTGGGCAGGCGGGAAGGGCAGCGGCTGCCCGGGCCCCTCCGCAAACAGGGCCAGCAGCCGGGCTCCTCTGGAGGTGGACCCAAAGCCGAACTCGGCTCCCTCCTCTATTTTTTTTCCATTTCTGCCATGCAAAGATAATCAGGTTTATGTAAAGTATGTGTGCTCTTTTGACAGCCCACGGTATCTCATTAATTCAATCACACCAAACACCATTGTTCCCAAAGTGTTTGAAATGCGGATAGGGACCCTGCTTTTTCTCATCCTGTCCATCACTGTTAACATTTTTCTTGCAGTTGCCATGGCTGGGGCCAGAGTTCATGAAAACACAGAATAAGAGGCAACAAAACAAGAATAAAGACTTATTTGAGATACTCTTTTTAAAGGACATCTAGCATCCACAGAACATGGGAAGTGAATGTAGACAGGTTTGGGCACTACGCTTGCTGAGAGGAAAGAGAGTAGAAAGAATTTGAAAATCAAATAGGCCTATAAAAACTTGACCCAAGAGTCTCTGGGAAAAACCCGATGAATTGCTCCCTCGTAGAACAATGTTCTTTCTTTCGTGTGTTCTTCAGAGGGACAATGCCTCATATATTATAACACATGCCACTGGCGCCTTTACACTGTTGTAAGCGGCTCAGGCCAGCAGAATGCTGAGAGCCCACAACAAGGGATTGCATGCCCACGATGTGCTCCTTCCCCGGCTCCACCAAAAACAAGCACTGGGAAAATTCTTCATGCATAGAAGCCCACAAAGCCAGGCCGGAGCTGGGCGATGTCACGCAGCGAGATCATGTGACACACTTAGAGAAAAGGGCAACATGCATTCACCCAGAGATACTGTTAAATTCCCATTTTATCTGCATGAATGTACCCGCGGCCACGTCACCTCGGACTTGCGGCAACCGCGGCTGTCTCTGTGATGCCACGCGGATGAGGGCCCACGCTGAGTGCGGCATGGGGGTGACAACCGAATCTCCCACATCTGGCGTTCTGAGTGGAAGCCCCACCCCGGCACTTGTCAGGTCCCCCCTCACCCAGCACCTTCCCCCATGAGATGCATGGGGGGAGGGAGGGAGGGGTCCCGGCCAAGGGGGTGTGGCTGGCCCCTTGACAGGGGGCCCCTTCTGTTGGCCTGTCTTTCCCTTTGGGAAAAACAAGCACCATATGGGAAGGCAGGTTGGTTTCAACACGGTTTATATCACCCTTTCCATTTTCGTCTTTCTTCTTTCTCTCAGAGGCACTTCAGGTCCCAAACTAAGGAGACGCCTCCTGCTGGGTTAAGGGCAGCCCATCCCTGTGTCTACCCAGCTCCCCCTCCCCTGGGGACACAAGCACAGCCTGCAGTGGGGCTTCTGGTGAGTAACACTCTGTGGTCAGTGGTCACAATTGAAACCGCGGGGCCCCCTCCCTCCATTCAAAGTGAGAGACAGCTATGGAACTCAGCCTCTTCCCACCACCCCTGCTGCCGGCACCCCACCCAACCCTCCATCCTGTCAGCACTGGGCTAAGGAACAAGATTCCTCTGGGGTCCCTGCCCCTCCCCCGGCCCCTACGGCCCCTCCTCCACCTTCCCAGGTGTCAGGGCACATCTCTCTGTCTCCAGACTTCCTGCTGGTAGAGCATCACTCCGTGTGGGAAACCCCCAGGCCCGCCCCCGCCTCTCCAGCTGCATCATCCGGAGTCTCCCCCTTCCTCATCTCCCTGGACAACTGGCCCCTCTGGGACCCCTCTGACCCTTTGCAGCCCCATTTCCCTGTGCCTGGAGCGAGGCCCCCAGGGAACCACCAGCCCAGCTTCCTACTCCTTGAGGCTCTTTCCAGACTCAGGTTCCTGCCCTGCTCCCCTGCTTGGAGCAGGTCACTGGACGACGTGTTGTGATAGTGCCCTGCAGTGGGCGTGGACAGGCTGGAGATGCCATCAGCCCGGGAGCCCCTGGAACGCCTGCTGAGGGGGAAGGGAGGGACACGTGCCCTGGGGGTGGTGGAGAGGAAGCTCAGACCCAGGCTGTGCCTGACCCCAGCCTGCGTTCTGTCCCCTCACCTACCACACCCTCTGCACATCTGTCAGTTGCCTTGAATCCCAATTCTGACCTGGGTAAGGTATCAGTAGCCACAGTAAATTGTATTTGTGCAAAAGGACAAAACGTCACAACCACATTTGCCTTAAGAACAAACTAAATCTTGTCTCCAAGTCAAGAAAATACGACTTTAGGGGCTTCCCTGGTGGCGCGGTGGTTGAGCGTCCGCCTGCCGATGCATGGGACACAGGTTTGTGCCCCGGTCCGGGAAGATCCCACATGCCGCGGAGCGGCTGGGCCCGTGAGCCATGGCCGCTGCATCTGCGCGTCCGGAGCCTGTGCTCCGCAACGGGAGAGGCCACGACAGTGAGAGGCCCGCGTACCACAAAAAAAAAAAAAAACATTTGAGTAATCTGACTCCGTGCCATCTTCCTGTCTGGGTCACCTGACACTGCATCATGGTGACGCATTCACATCCACGGCTTGTGTGTCTGTTCCCACTAGGAACCCTTCACCTTCTCTCCCTGTTGCACATTTAGGGTCCAGGGATCCTGAGGGCACCTGTTTCCCGGGGGTCTCTGGTCTGCTCCCCATGAGCCATTCCCATGACATCTGTGCTGCTCCCTAATCGCCCAGACATTTGCCTTTAGTTTTCTCCTGAGGAACAGGTTTGGAAAAAGAATACTAACTCAGCGAATTCAAGACTACTTTTACTGACTTCATCATTCTCATCACATTGAAGCTTGCCTGGCTCACTTTTTAATCAAATGGTTTATTAGCCTAATTCTAAAGATTCCCATTCAAGTCCCATCCAGCTTTAACACACTGTGTTTTTTGTTTTTTGTTTTTTGTTTTTTTTAAGAATCTATACTTCTCTCTTTGTACTTTAGGGCTACTTAAACCAGCTTCTCTGTCTGATGCATTTGTGCCTAATCACGTCTCTTTGGCTCTGATAGTCTCCCTGCCCCCCGTGCTTGGTTTGCCCACTTCTGATGCCCACCTTGTATCTTCCCTCCTTCCTTTTCTCTTACGACTGTTCAGCCAACAGTGGAAGAAGGGGAACATTTCAGTAATCCCAGACTACAGCTGAGCTCAGATATTTAATGTTGAGTCTTGCACTGAGTTGTATCATAAAACCACATTAATTAAGACTTTAGGGCTTCCCTGGTGGTGCAGTGGTTGAGAGTCCGCCTGCCGATGCAGGGGACACGGGTTTGTGCCCCGGTCCGGGAAGATCCCACATGCCGCGGAGCGGCTGGGCCCGTTAGCCGTGGCCGCTTGAGCCTGTGCGTCCAGAGCCTGTGCTCCGCAACGGGGAGAGGCCACAGCAGTGAGAGACCCGTGTACCGCAAAAAAAAAAAAAAAAGACTTAAAATTATAACAATTTTGAAAGGGATTGTACATAAGCTTTTCTTTTTTTCTGTCTATGAAAAGCACCTTTGCAGTGGTTGCGTTGTGTGTTTTAGGACCTCACGTTTACCTGATGAAGCATCTTGCCTGTGGGTTCTCAGCTCTCTCCTCTGTCTACTGAACCCCAATTCCATGGATCTTTCAAGTCTGAGACATTTCAAAATAAAATATCAACATATTTTCTACTTCAAGCATTCTACTGATGGAGATTGTGTTTCTCTAAAATGCATCTAGGACTTCCCTGGTGGCACAGTGGTTAAGAATCCTCCTGCCCGTGCAGGGGACACGGGTTCCATCCCTGGTCCAGGAAGATCCCACATGCCGCGGAGTAACTAAGTCCATGTGCCGCAACTACTGAGCCTGTGCTCTAGAGCCCATGAGCCACAACTACTGAAGCCCACATGCCACAACTGCTGAGGCCCACGCACCTGGAGCCTGTGCTCCACAACAGGAGGAGCCACTTCGATGAGAAGCCTGCACACGCAGCGAAGAGTAGGCCCCGCTTGCCACAACTAGAGAAAGCCCACACACAGCAACGGAGACCCAACACAGCCAAAAAAAAAAAAAGAATAAATAAATTTAAAAATATATATATTTTTTAAAATCTTTAAAGGACCCCCCTGGTGGCGCAGTGGTTGAGAATCCACCTGCCGATGCAGGGGGCACAGGTTTGTGCCCCGGTCCGGGAAGATCCCACATGCCGCGGAGCGGCTGGGCCCGTGAGCCATGGCTGCTGAGCCTGCGCGTCCAGAACCTGTGCTCCGCAACGGGAGAGGCCACAGCAGTGAGAGGCCTGCGTACCGCAAATAAAAAAAAAAAATCTTTAAAGTACATCTAGAAGAGGGAGGTTGATTTATCAAGTGTGTTGGCCTTACTGACTAAGATTAACATCAGGCCTGATTTCTTAAGCACCCTCCCCTGCTCCAGGTGCCCTGGTCAGACTGGCCAGGTGAACCCCAGTGCAAGGACACCCACTGTGCACCCAGCTGTACCCTGAGGGTATGCAGACAAACACTGGGCAGTCCCTCCCCCATTTCTCCTCCGGGGTGCAGTGGGGGTGGGACCCAGTCCGGTTTGCAATGAGAAACAGGGTCACCCCTGGAATCCCTGAGACCTTCCTGCACTGATGCATTATTAGAAAGATGGGAGAGGTGCCTGGGTCGGCCAAATGCCTGATGGTGGAAAGAAGAAAGGCTCCCGCCAGTCCAGACCCGCGTGTCATACGTCTGATGCACTCTCGGGCTGAGCCGTCTACAAGAGCTATTTTGTTTGAGTTGAAATCAACAACTGATCATTCCTAAAGAAACTGGCTAGCAAACGTCGGTTGAAAGTCAAGCAAAATTTTCCAGGTTGTGCGTAACTATAATCGCACACATAATGTCAGAAAGGTAACAGGGGCTCTAAGTCTCTTCAAAACAACAACCAACAATCTGCCAAGGAATGAGTTTTGAATGATGCAAAAACTCTGTACAAGTCCTAATAGTTTTCAAGTCTGTACATTGTTTATAACAGAATGTCCTGAACTTTCATTCCAGATCCTCCTCTATCTAGGGATCGAATACTTCACGGCATTCC
>NW_006799734.1:1984545-1985168 GCF_000442215.2 Lipotes vexillifer
GAGGGAATTGGGAGGCATGGTCGGAGGGTGCAGGACCTCCTGGATCTGGCGGGTGCGGCCTGGGTGCACTCACTGGCCCTGAAATGCTTGCCGCCAGCTCCCCAAGTGCAGGAAGCAGAGCCTGAGGGGCCGAGGGGTTCCTCCTTGGTTTTCAGGGTAAATGTGAGCGGGTATCTGAACTCAGGTAGGTCTTCTCTGCTTCGTACTGTTGCCAACATAACAGAAAACAGACCTGGAATTAAAGAAAATGAAATCTCACCTACAAAATATATATATGTGGTCCCATTAGCGGAAGGAAGCTCAAGGGTGGTTGAAAATGGCCAAAGCCAGCTTCAAAGGCATCCTCTGCAGACCTGAAATGGTTCCTGACGTTCTAGTGGGGGTCTCCCAGCAAACAGGCACCCTGGCACCCAGGAGGACGAAGAGGAAAGAGACATACAGAGGTTTCTGGGGCTGTTCGCTAGCTGGCCTGACGCCCCCCGCCCCCACTTCCATCTCTGTGAGCGGCCAGGCTTCCTGTGGGCAAAGGAGGAGCCCTGCCCCTACGCTTCCAGCTCCTGGGCAGATGCAGGAGTGACCCGATGTCTGGCATGAAAGCAGGGGAGCATTCCTGCTCCCCCGGG
>NW_006799734.1:1985301-1988735 GCF_000442215.2 Lipotes vexillifer
ATTCCTGCTCCCCAGGGTGCCCTGACCACCCAGGAAACCGATGTCAGCCAAGTAAGTCTGATGCTTCCAGAGTCTTTCCTGTCTGATCCTCCCACCAGGTAGAAACGACCCCAGTTCTGAACCTGGGTTTGAGCTAAGCCAGTCCAATGCAGTGTCTCACCTCCTTTTCACACTTCCTTGGACGAATCCCCACTGGGTCCAAAGGCCAGGTCAACACCGAGGCTTCAATCCCGTTCCGTCTGCTCTGTCACTCTCGGCAGCAGAGCCCCTGTGGTTACAACTCCCAGATTTCCAGGCTGGAGAGCATCTTGGGAGGACCTGGTCTGTGTCTGTGAGGAGGCAGCTGTGGCCGGGAATGTCCAGGAACATGTTTATCGAGGGAGCCAGGCCTGGAAACACATGCCCGGGCTGGTGCCCAGCTTGCATCCCAGCCTCTCCTCAAACATCACACTTCCACCATGGAGACACGATTACAACCCAAGTCCTGCTACTTTCCTGCCATTCTTTGAACCAAGGCCAGACCTGGCCGCCCCTTCCAGTGTCTGGGACCCACCAGCTTCGAGACAAAATTGCAGGGATGCAGGGAACAGGGCTGTAGGCAGCCAGATAGAGAGTTCTGGGTCCTGGTCTTCATTAGGGTTGTGTGCTTGGCTGTCCTGCTTGGAGGCCCTTTGCCAGGGGGCCGCCCAACCGGGGCTGGCAGGGCAGGGAGGCATTTTGGACTCACAAAGGCATTCTCAGACTGTCTCAGAGCCGGATCTCGTTCATCTGAGGAAGGAGGGCTTCTGTCATTTCCTCGCGAGCGTGGAAGAGGGAGATTGTTCTAACAACAAAAACTTTTCCGATATCATTTTTTATTCTTCAGATTTGGGAGATAATGTAACCAATTTTAATTATTTGTGGCATTGAAGCAGGAGGAGTAAAAAGTTTATCTGAAATCCCTAGATATTCCTCAAATACATTTAAGAAATATTTAATAGTTTCAAATGTTTCCCCGGGAAAGCCACTACAGGCCATTACAAACCTCTAGAGTTCAGAAAGGACTTTGATTGTGGTTTGGTTTGGTTGTGGTTTTTAGCCACAGGGAAGGATCTCTAGATGGAGATGCTACACATGCCAAAACATCTGACAAGCAGGTGTGCAGAGATGCAAGCACCCACCTGCCTGACTCACATGGAGCTTAGGAATCTCCTGACCAGCAAAACCTCCCTATCCCAATCTCTAATAATTTAGAATTTCTGAAAACGTTTTATGGGCACTGTAAACTTTTTCACCATTTCCAAAGTATGTGAAATAAAGCAGTCAGTGAGGCTAA
This sequence comes from Lipotes vexillifer, assembly GCF_000442215.2. NCBI lineage: Eukaryota > Metazoa > Chordata > Mammalia > Artiodactyla > Lipotidae > Lipotes > Lipotes vexillifer. Next base: position 1,986,617 of record NW_006799734.1, read on the forward strand.
GTAGAATTTTCAGAATGCTGCTTAAACTCTTAAGAGCCTGGAAAATAATTTTCAGGTACTCCCAAGAATTTGAGAAAAGTCCATTTATGCGTAAATGATCCATATGCCAAACATATTCAAATCAGTAAATTGATTTGGAAGTGAGTCAGGTCTCCCCAAGGCTTTCCAAACTCTGAGACATTTTTGGTTGTGATGTCCTGAGGCCTGTGTCAGGCAATGCAGGGCTAGGGGCCCTCTTTGCTCCTTTCTGTCCAGTTTATGAAATGGGTGTTTTTTCTTCTATGTCCGAGAGCCTGTTACAGGCACCCTCAGGCAGCCTCTGCACAGGAGGTGGGTGTGTTTGGGTGGTCAGCGTCAACCCCATTCCTTCCGGCCCTCCTTACACACCGCCGGAGCACACAGTTGGCACTCCCCATCCATGGGGCTGCACCTCTGTGTTCAGCCATAGATCTGAGCTGTAACATATTTGATATTTAACATGCACTAAGGTTCTCTCAAAAGATGCTCTACGATTCCCCAAGGGCATCTCTTCTTTCTTGGAGAGGATGCTCAGAGAAAGGGGAATAAACAGACCGTCTGTAGATGAACGAGGTCCTTTATCCTCTTACTTTGGGGGCCTGGATTTCAGCAGGAAAATATGAAAAGGTTTCTGCCCCATGAGGACAAGCCACACATTGTAAGGAGGAAGCAGAGGTAGATTTGGATTAGCAAGCAAAACTGTGTCCTGTTTTAAGAGCCCTTGATTCCAGTCGACTGTGTCGGATTGTTAAAAACGCGAACATTGTGTGTGACTATTCATTTTTGTCACCCGCTCTTGATTAATCCCATTCTAAATGGCATCTGCGGGCCCTGAAATCTCATACTACTTAATTAAATTAGTGACACAGTTGTCTCCCCGTTCTCCTATCAAAGGGCTGTGCTCAGGAGAAATAAAACCTTTGTTCCCTGCTACTCCGTATAATTTATACCCTTTTCTCCCCTTTTCTCATCCAGTTCCTGGCTCAGATGCTAAATTGTAGCTGGTAATAGGGAGCTATTAGGTTTAGTGAAGCATGTCAAAGAAACAGCCAGTGGAGGCCCTGCTGAAGGGCGCTTCGGGTCCCGAGAAACAGAGGGGTCATGAATCCTGCGTCCAAACGTGCAGGACGGCTTTGTACCAAAAGTCACACTTTTTGAACTAAAACACGTGACCTCAACAGAGAGAGGGGAGAAGAAAGCTGCTACTGAATAGAGAGGAAGTGGGAAGGGAGCACAGGCCCCGTGTCCAACCTCTGCCCTCCCAGCCACGGGAGAGGAGATGAAGAGGAGGAAGGGACACCCTGTGGACCGTCAGGTGGAGGTGGAAGAGCTCTGATCACTTAACTTACATCGGGCGCGTTAGCCCTGAAATCATTCAAATTAACTGTTAATTAGAATAACAATTTAAGTGAGCAAGGGGAAAGATACATGTTTTTCAATAGAAAATTCTAGATGCCCTGGGATTATCCGCCTCAGGGCTTCACTGTAACCACACCCTCCTTTGTGTCAATGTTTAGGTGATACTGGCCTTGGATTTCGTTGGTGTTACAAGTGCGGACTCTGAGATTTTGAACGTGGGAGACCTCAGACAGACACAGGAAAACTCACGCACCCAAATGTCCCCCTTACCATTGTTTAACCCAGTGGAAGACAGAATAGACACTTCTGCACACTGACTGTTGGGGACAGTGTGCCGCGTCCAGGGGATCCCAGGACAAGGGCACAGATGCCTCTCTGAGCAGGTAGCAGTGCCCTGTTGGCCTTGGTCCCGCATGGAGCCACAGGGCCTTGAGGGTATTTTAATGTCCTCTTGGCCTTGGAAGCTCACCTGGTTTGTGTGAGCAGACCCTGGCGACTAGCCCTGACATTTGGGTGGATTTTAGGTGGTTTTCCTCAGCACTGAAGGCGCACAGGTGTGGTCAGCTGAGCCCTTGGCATCCAGCAACTGCATGATACAGGTGAGCACACACCTGGGCCACTGGGACCCTCGGTTCCCTTCTGGTGAAACGATAGCCAAGGATGAGATTCCAACTGAACCAGTCAAGACAGTGAAGTGGAATTATATACAATGAATGGAAACATAGAGATTGCGGGAAAGAGC
>NW_006799734.1:1988745-2003650 GCF_000442215.2 Lipotes vexillifer
TTTCAAGGCAGATGAATGAAATTAGGTGCATGAGCCCAAACCTGCTGGTAGTAGAGAACAGAGCCCCTCTATACTGCTAGGCACAAAGTGGCATGTGCGTCCTCACCGCCACCTGACTGCCAGGCGGCTGGGCAGATTCTCACGTGATCCATTCCACCAGGAAGAATTACATGGCATCAGTTTTTTCATTATATGATTATGCTATCATGCTAATGATAAAGTATAATTGATCACATGACCGTGGGGTCATTACAGATGGATTATCTGGCAAGAGATCACCACAGATAGATTTTATTTGGGGAAGCACCTTAAAAATATACAAACCAACTCATGCTCATTACAAATGTCAAAACATCCATGTTCATCATTTCAAATCACAAATGCAATTTACAAAAAGGAACTCAGCAGGGTGCTTGTGGATTTGAATAGGTACAAGGGGAAGGTGGGTGTCACAGAATGTGGAATGGATCCCCTAGAAAGGCCAAAGCACAGGAAGAGAATGGGGGGGGGGGGGGGGGGGGATGGTCCAGCAGAAGGAGGAGATGCAGGTCTGTGCACGAGCAAGAGCCCTAAACCCAGAACCATCTGCCTGGGGAACGACCCAGAGGAGCTCCTGGAAGACAGTGGCCTTGGGAGAGAGATGAGGAAACGAAGTCAGTTTTAAAATCAAATCCATGTTCCAGATACAGGGCTAACTTTACATGCTGGCCCTCGATCCTACGATGCAGGCTTTACTTTCCTCATTTTATGATTGGGGTGGGGCAGCCCCGGACAGGCTCTGATTTCCACCAGCCACTCCACTAGTCAGTGGTGGACCTGGGGCACAGACTCCAAGCTCCTTGACCCCAAGAATCGGCTTTGTCTTCCAGTCCCCACAGCACAGGTGAGAAACAGCAGTGAGACCCTTGTTGTCAAGATGTTTGGAAACCCATCTTCCAGAAACTAGGTGTGGGATTCAGGTAGAGTGCAGGTCCTCCCAAGGTTATGCCCATGGGATCAGGTGCATAAAAGTCGGGGCAAAGCCTCAGCTGAGTGAGCATCTCAGTCCCAACCATGTTGGGAGGACACCAGCACCAAGAACCCTATGCTCTTACCACATAGGCAACACGTAACTCAAAGGTCTCTTCAACAGCTTTTGCCAACCCACCAGATTTTTATTTGTAACCCCAAATTTTGACTCCTAACATTTTCCATGCAACAGAAGTGACCAACATCTTTTTTCTTTAAGGAAATAATGCATGGATGCATTGACTTAATCACAAGTTTACCTCAAGTACTCAAAGAACATGCATTTTTTCTCCTTTCCTGATTGCAAAATCTCATCCTGGACCATGACTTTGAAGGTGTTTTCACCACCTTGAGATGCTGGCTTGTGCTTAACTTGTGGTCAACACAACGCCTTCACTGGACCTGCCTTCTGTAAATCTAGATTTAAATCTAGTCCTATTTTTTTAAAACCTCAGGTAAGACGTACGTTTGGTATTACTAACATTGATTTTGTTAATTTCTTCTCATTCATTTTAAAATATTCACTTCACCAACTCGAGTTTTGACTCCCTTCTCCAGCACCCCTGTCCCTCCCCAAACAGCTGTGACATCTGATAATTCAGCGACCTTCAACACTCCACAGGGGGTGACACGGGTAAGTCCCCACAGCTCCATCAGTACTTCATTTAAGAGGCCCTGAAACTTACATAACGTTACATGTCAGCTGTGTCTCAATAAAATTGGGGAAAAAATTAAAATAAAAAACATTTTTAAGTAAAGAAAAATTTTAAACTGATATTCCCCAAATACAGCAATTAATTCAGTTTTTAATCACCTAAATCTAATATCATTTACATAATCATTTCATTGCTCCTGGTTGTCAAAATGTCATGAGAAGCTTTCTTACACGTCTCTAAAAATGAAGGCCCCCCCGTCTCTGGCACACGGCCCTCTTGTAATCCTACCAAGAAAGGATTCACTTTTTTAGCATAGCTTCTTATTCAGCCCTTATTCCTTGTACAGCTGACTCCTTGCTCGTTGTAACTTCTTCCAAATCATCTGATTAGTTGTACACTAATCAGTATTATGTAGCCTTCTTGGTTCCCATGCCCACTCTCTTTTTTACAAAATCACCACAGTTCACCATTTCCAAAGCTGTCACCTCTACCAGGTTCCACGACTGATCAGAGACATATGTTGAAAACCTTGATCCTTCAGAATAGTTTGCATGCCTCCATCTGTTCAAGCTGCTAAAACAAAGCACCACTGACAGGGGCATGGTGGGGAGGCTTAAACAACAAGCATGTATGCTCACAGTTCTGGAGGCCGAGAGCCCAAGAGCAAGGTGTGGACAGATGTGCTGTCTGGCTGGTCCCGCATCTTGGATTGCCGATGGCCACCTTCTTGCTGTGTCCTCACCAGGCGGAGAGAGAGCTCTGATTTTCTTTTCTTCTTCTAAGGGCACGAATCCCATCATGAGGGCCCCACCCTCACAAACTCATCTAAATCTAATCGCCTCCCAAAGGCCCCACCTCCTAACACCATCTCAGTGGGGGTTAGGGCCTCAATGAATCTGGGAAAGGAGGACACAAACATTCAGTCCAGAACAGCATGCATGTGTGTGCATTCCATCACAGAACTGGAAAACAAGATAGAGTAATGAATTTTTATGTTGATAAATTAATGGAATTAAAAGAAGCACAGGCTAGAAATAATGAAGAATCAGAGGAGAGAAAACTGCAGACTAAAAATATGCAGAATAGAAAACATCCTAAAAGTAAGAGTTCTCCTTCTTTAGAGCAGAAATACCTGCCCTAAAACAAAAAATAAAAACAGAAGAAGAAACAAATAACAAAATGGGAAGCTAAACAACTCAATAGCACAGTCAGAGCTTGGATCTGTGAGTGAGAAGATCAAACCAGGACACCGGCAGAGTGAGGCTCCAGAAAGAGAACTGATGCCAGAAAACTCCTCGAAGCTCAAGAAAGGAAGAACGCATTTAGGTTTAAAGATCCATCAGAAGACTCATACTTTGGCACTCCCTGGTGAAATCTTAGATTGCTGAGAATAAATTAAAATTTTGAAAAGCTTTTAAAGATGCAAAGGAAAAAAATCAACTATTTGATTATCCACAAGGAAACAGAAATAATATTGGTGTGACATTCTGCCACAGTACAACTGAATTTAAGAAGACAATGCTGTAATGTCGTAAGTGGTCTGACACAGGAAAGAAAGAATTTGTGATACGTGCTGTGCCCTGGCAAGCCAGCCATCGCTCCAGGACTCAGAAGCCCAGCTCACAGGAATCTAAGACACACAGCCCCCGTGCTTGTTCCCTGTGTTCCCCCAAGCACCTGCAATACTGCCTGAAACACAGTAAGTGCTCAATAAATGTCTTTGAATAATCAGGATTTCTGAAATAATTATCTTAGGATGTAATCTTCTAAAAGGAAAATTGTATTTGGAAAGAGAAATACACAGGACTTAAAACATTGATGAAGAACAGAACCAAAAAGCATATAATTAAGCCTAAATAATTATCAAGATGTAATAAAAGTGTGCACAAGTCGGAAAGAGAAAGCTTCCAAGTTAGGGATGGTACAGGGTTTGAAGGCCCTGTTTGTCTCCTTTGAGGACGAGATATACAAGCTCTCTCTGGACAGTAATAGAAAATCATTAGTTTATATATTTGTATTACACATCAAAAGGCAATTACTAGAAGAAATGAAATAGAATCATAACTTCTAAGTCACTAGAGGAAAAATAGAACAACAAATATAAGTAAAGCAAAGAAGAAAAGCCACAGCCCACAGCATGGCACAGGAGAAAGGAGAAAGTTATCACCACCTGAAATTCTCCACCAGAAACAACTGTTCTTAACATGTTAATACACGTCCTTCCAGTCTTTTTTCTCTGCATATAGAATGTGTGTACTTAATTTTTAAAATGCACATTGTTTCAACTAAAATATTGTGAAGAGTTCTCACCATTATGAAATTCTTCTCAATAATCTCTTAATCTTATACTAGCTTATCTTATGGAAAGACCACTTTTAAAACAATCTTTCACTGTTAAACTTGTAGTCTATTTCAGTTTTTCAATATCATCAATATCAGTTCAAAATACATTTTTAAATTTTTTTTTCTTTTTTTTTTTCGGCAGTGTGCATGGCATGCAGGACCTTAGTTCCCTGACAGATATCGAACCCATGTCACCTGCAGTGGTAGAGAGGAGTCTTAAACACTGGATCACCAGGGAAGTCCCAAAATATATTTTTATATCTAAACATCTATGAGTTTTTCAGTCTTTTCCCAAAATTTGGATGACTAGAAGGGAAATAATAGAGGCAAGGTTGAGATGTGAAACCCCTTCACCTACTGACACGTTTCTTCTCGTGAACGTCTCAAGTACCTGCAGTCAGAGGGCGTTCCTTCCAACAGCGGTACTATTTTTGTCTTGGATCCTTTAGTAAACAAAACTATAAGCCTCTTTCTTTTCATTGAGCTACTCAGTTTTGTTTTCTAAGAAAAGGGAACACTTAAATAGTCTTTTTTAATCTTCTGCATATTTTTCCCGTGGACTGTGTCTGTGTCACATCCACTTTTCTGCAGCCGGCCAGTTCCCGGGTGATGCCCGCACTCATGGCTCAGCCCTGCCTTCTCCTCAGAGCTCTGGACTCACCTCCCAACCAACCTCACCTCCACTTGGAAGTCCAGGCTCCCCACATCTCAGTAAATATGGAACAACCACTGACCTGGCTGTCGGGGACCAAAAACTCAAAGTATCCTCCACAGGTGCCTCTCACTCGCACCCATGTCACATCCACCAGCAGCCCTGTCAGCTTGGCCTCAGAAAGTGTCTGGAATCTAAGCAGACCTCACTGTCCTCAGAGCCGCCCTGGCCCACACCACCTGCATCTCCCTGGGTTCCCACAGCAGACCCCTAACCCTCACACTGGTCCACACCACCTGCATCTCTCCCACAGCAGCCCCCTGACCCACTGGCTGCCCCAGCTCACCAGGCTCTAGACCCGCCCCTTGCCTTGGGAATACAACCAGCTCCTCACTGGCTACCTCATCCCGCCTCCTGCCCCCGCTCTCCAAGCTCGTCTCCTCCCTCCACCCTGTTCCTGCTCAAACAGACAGACCGAACCCACGTGGCTTCCTGCTACTCCTAGAACATGAGCACTACTGGCCTCAGGGCCTTGGAAACTGGCCTGTGGGGTCCCCCACAGCCTCCCCTCTGGGGCACTGGCTGGGACCAGATTCCTGACAGCCAGGTTCGGGGCCTCCCCTTCTCTCTAACGTCCCCTTGTCAGTTACCCCCCGACAGTGTGCGTGTGTGTATACACGTGTGTTGGCACACTGCTTTCTGTCCATCCCACTACAGTAGAAACCAGCTGGGGACAGAACATTCTCTGATCACTCGTTAATGTTTCCTGGAACCTGGAACAGCCCCGTCCCACATCAGGTGCTGATCTATTACAGGTGCAATGAATGAACGAATACCTTTATGGCAGAATTTTTCTATGGATGCCTTTGATGTTAAGAGGTCTTTCCAATTGTTTATGATGCCTTGATGGGACACACCGATTATAAAATCTTACTTTAGGATGAAGTTGAGCTTCATTAACAGAAGCAATCTTTTCATTTCTTTTGCCTGTATTCTCCTTTAAAAAGGTTGTAGTCTCGGTAGAACTTTACGTGTTACATGTGAGGTTTCCTCTTGATCCAGTTCCCTTTAGAATCTCTGGTCATGCCATCATTCTCTAAAATTTCTGAATTCTGTTTATTTTTTTCTAACTTTTGTTAATATCCTCTGGGGTGTGTGGGTTTGCTCAGAATTTCCATCCTCCAAGGGAACATTATGGGTCTCTCCAGAGCCCTGCGTGGCGGGCAATGTTGGGCCACACACTCACCCAGCACAACTCCTGGCTCCATGGGCCCTGCAGGGGTGGGGCAGGGGCTGTTCTGCTGCCCGCTGGCCATGTGACCTGGGCAGCTGTTGAGCCCCTCTGGGCTCTGGGAGCCCATCTTGGAGCATGGCTGAGCCGCGTTGCATGACTGGGTCCTGTGCGGGGCCTCGGGCCCTCGGGCCCTGGGCTGCCCCAGCTGTTCTCAGTCTCTGGGAATCTCCATGTATGTCTTCTTGGCCAGGAATTACCCTGGGTCCTGCCAGAACACACGTCTGCTCTGCCCTCCTTCACCTCCGAGCTTCAGCTCCTCTAGGGCACGCTCTCCGGGAGCCGTGCCCTCAGTTCACCCCACAGCTCACTGCACCCTTTCCACAACCATGCTAACTTTGGCAATTCTCCGAGGGTCCCAGACTCCAGGTCTCGGGAGATGGTGGGACAGAGCCAGCCTCCAGGTGACGATAACCCCCTCCCACGTCACTGTCACCCACGTGGGTTCATTGGTGTGTCACTGGCTGAGATCAGGATGATTGCCCTCCTAAGAGTTACTAGAAATAACCTCCAATGTTGAGATTAGGTCTTGTCTTTCTTAAAATGCTCTGCTTTGATGCTAAGCATCTGTGCTCACCAAGACTCCAAGTTCAAGTGCCCTTAACAAAGTGAGCCTTTCTTTTGTCAAAGCGGGCAAAGGACCAACTACCTACATCCACACCTAATCTATGTCTGTATCTAATCTGTACATCTACCTATACATTAATATCTACAGTTATATCTGTATTATCTGTATATACCTGTATATATCTCTGTATATATATATATATATATATCTGTATCTGTATATATATCTGTATATATATTATCTGTATATATCTGTATATCTATGTATGTATATATCATCTATATTCATATCTGATCTATATCTTCTATACCTATATCTAATCTATATCCATACCTAAATCTGGTCTCTATCTATATCCACGTCTACATCTGGATCACCTACATCTACATCTGTATCCACACAATCTGCATCTAGAGCTCCTACTTCTGTATCTACATATATATATATATATCATCTATATATCTAATCTATATCTAAATCTACCCTCTATGTATATCCACATCTACATCCATATATAAATGTACATCTGGTTCTACGTCTGTATCTATATAGAGCACATGTACACTGGGTATCTTTCCAGGTTTTCTTAAGATGCTTGCTATTTCTAGCCAACAAATAATTCCGTGCCCTGGCATAAAATCTCTTTGGGACCATGATTAGGACCCGTAAAGAACAGCAGGACAGACAGCCAGGCAGGCAGACACCACACGTGCCTCCATCAACAGAGCCATGAGTGGTCCCAGAGCCATCCTTACTGCTAGGATCGGGCCAGCGCTGAGTGAGGAACATGGCCCCTCTGGCGTGGCAGGTAAATGGCAGGCACAAAGTTACACAGTTCTGGGTGCATGCATTCCCCGAACCCCCTGACCTCCTGATTCCTCATCTGTGAAGCAAGGACGTCTGCTCATGAACAAAAAAGCAAAGGGCACAGTCTGCGTCTGTCATGGATGAGGTGGTGCCACCGACGTCCCCTCCCTACAGACCCGGCCACGACTTTGAGCAGAGAGCAGGTGCCCTGCAGCCTCCAGCAGCCCTGGATTTGGTTCCTGCAGACTCAAAGTTGCAGACACAGTCCCTGAGGGCACCTTCCAGAATCTCCCCAGCATGAGTGGGCTCTATGGCCTCGGTGGGTAGGGAGATGCCTCCTCTGGCTGCATGCTGACCCCTGCTCACAGCCACAGGGCCTCACATGAGAAGAGGCTCCCATGAGACTAGCCACCACCTAACTCCCCGGAGCAGGTGGTGATACGGAACCTTGGGCCCTGCGACACGCTGACTTGCCTCTGTCTCTGACAGGTGCCCCAGAGCCAAACTCTGGAGCTGAGGAACCCGGGTCACAGGTGAGCTGGGACCAGGAGTAGGTCCTCGGGTCCAGCAAGGGCGGGACCGGGCTCTGAGACCCATGCTGGAGGGGAGTTGTTTCTCCCCGAATATGGAAAGGAGGTTGGAAGCTCCCAAGGGACCAAGTAGAGTCAATTTACTCATAAAAAGGCAATGTGTTATGATAGGATTCAGATTTTCAATTGCTGCAAGAGGAAGTTTAAAAGTCACATCTAATTTGATTTAATAAGGTTGCTTCCCCCCTCTCAGAGGGAAAATGGGACGCAGACAGAGTGTGATTTTTATTGAAATGCCTTCCTGTGAGTAAGGGCGCGGGCCATCCATCTTCTGGGGGACAGGGAGTGAGGGCAGGGATCATTGATGTTGAGTGGCCACAGGATTATATACAGGGAAATTGGACGCGACAGCTAATGGACAGGACCTGTCTGACTGTGGGAAAGCTCGGCCATCTCCAACATTGGTGGGGGGCGGGGGGACAAAATCAGCTGCAAGGGGCGTGTCACTTGCACAGAAGATAATGAACAGGCTTAGCCCTAAAATGCTCGTCCCTGCCCTCAGCAGCTTGATGCCAGCGAGGTCGTCACGTCCCAGGGGCTCTGGTGACATGTTAACCTCAGGCAATCGGATCAGAATGAAGAGGGTAGAATGTGGGGTCCTGGCTGTGCTAACCCGAGATCAGGACCCAGTATCGGGGCACCTGCTAAACTCTCACTGCTGAGCCCATGATGCTGTGATGCCTAATTTCTCAGATGTTACCATGGGAACAGGAAGCTGGTGTTTGTGAAATCACCAAGTGAACCTAAAACACCAGACACAGGTCAGCTACTCTAGCTACTAGAGCACACTATACTCTGGAAGGATTTATCTCTTCTTTTCAAGCCTACCTGTCCTGAAATGTACACATTTGTTGATAGCTCAATCCATCTACAAATGGCCAAATAGGGCACTACCCAGGGTCAAAGACTCACTGGACACTTGTGTGGCCTGAGTTAGGATTCAAAGTAGGAGGGACCCTGTGGTCATAGTCACGGGACCTTGAAGCCTTCAGACCAAGGTGTCATCTTCTGGTCCAGTAAGTTTCCAGGTTTGCAGGAAGGGAAACACTAGGGTCAGGTTATCCACTGAGCTCATCAAGGACATGCTGGCTGCCAGGCGAGACAGAACGCGCCTGGGTGGAGGTACACCTGGTGGGGACGAGGTCTGGTCCATCCCATGGGTGGATGTCCATGTGGACGGCCGTGAGAGGAACCCCCTGCACTGACCTGTTCAAAACGCTCAACACTGATGGCACAGGCACAGAGGGCACCCTCCAGATATGCTGCAGACCAATCTAGTATCATTCTGCAGGGATACATGTCAAGTGTGACTGAGGCTTAAAACACCAGCTTCAGGACCCAAGAAGGCAGTGACCTAGATCAGCAGCAGTTCATTGAAGAGGGTTCAACACTTTTCAACTACAAGCTTTATAAAAAGTAATACAATCAGGAATGCTTCCAGCCTTTCAAAACCACACGTACTAAATTCCATGGAGAGAGCTCGCAGACGAGATGTGCCAGCACTGGCTGTGGTGTGGGCCCAAGCTCATGGCAGCCAGTGGGTCTGGGTGTCCAGAGGCAGGCGGGACGGGTGCCAATCCCCACCTCGCCATTCCAGCAAGGTACTCCCAGCCCCCTGACCCTGTAGGCCAAGGAACCTGACAAACTGGGCAGTGTGAGGAAAGATGGAGCATTGCCTTCTCAGCATCAACCAGGCTCAGAGGCAGGCGGCTGGGACCCATCAGTGGTCCCCAGCTCAGCAGGGCGGACCCCAGGTGGAGGGACTGCATCCCAGGCGGCCCTGCTAACAAAGACGGGGAAGAGTGCTGGCTCATGCTCCAGGAGGACCCCCGGCAACTCACGAGAGTATTGGGGACAGTGGAAAAGGCTAGAACCCTTCCGGAGTGAAGGTTAAGCTGTGAACAAGATTTCAGTGTAACTGTAAATTTGACTTTATTTAGAGCTATGGGTTATTGAGATCCCAAAGGAGCCCTCAGTTTCCAACTTTCAGAAAATTGCACCCTAGAGGGATTTGCCAAGGAGCTTGTTACCACCTGTAGGGGTCTGCCAGGACCCTCACAGAGAGTTTTCTCCTTTCTGTGATACGGCTTGCCCTGGAACACTCCGTATCACCCATCCACGGAAGGATTCTTTCTATAATTAATATGTTTATCCATCCAAGCCTCACAGTGTAGGGTGATGATTGAGTATGAAGTGTTATGAGTGCAGGAATAACTTTCATTACACAAGTATTATAGGCTCATAAAGCCCCGGGATGCTGTATCAGACCCGTCCTATCTGGCTTCCAATAAATCAAAAGTCTTTCCATCCAACTGGCTCTTCTTACGTGAGTACCTTGGTGGTGTTTCATTTCACAGATTCTCAGACTCATCAGAGAAGTAAGAGACAGTGATTGATTCTTAACTGGAGCCCATCAACTGCAGTTAAAGTTTCATAATATTCACATTAATTAAAGTGCTTCATTATCCATTTTCTTTTGCACACAGTGAATTGGGCACCTCCGGGCTTTGGAAAAGCAAACCAGTTTGAAATGCAGCCCTAGCTCAAAGCATTTTAACCACCAGGGAGACAATCACAAAATATTAAACAGGGAGTATTAGGAAACAGTTGCAGAAATAGACTCCCCAAAATAAAACCTCACCAGGCGGGGGCTTGTTTTGCCACAGGAGAGGAGCAGTGGGGGGCTGTAACACAGAACATTTTAAGCCACAATTTTTCAGACATAAAAAATGACTGATTTTTAGGAAATATCAGAAAAGCCTCCATTTACCAAAAAGATTACATTTTATGGTAGGGCTAAGGACATTGGAATTGGGTCAGGATACACTTAAACTTACCTACAGTTTTCTAATCTATGGTACTGGGACATATCATTTCTATATGTCTGATACTCATTTACTCTACAGAGGTCTGGAGTGGCGGTCTGGGAGGAAGAATTAGGGGGTATGAGGAAAACAGAGGATTTCTTGGATTTCTACAGCTCCTATGTTGGATTTTTTAAAATGAGGGAAAGAAAGATCAGGCTAAAGACCATACTTTATTACTATACAAAATATACTATATATACTGGCTGAACCCCTCCCTACCCATGACAGTGCTCCACGATAGAAACTCAAAAAGAACAAAACTGATAATGTAATGCTCCTGGATGCTATGAGAAAAAAATTCTCAGGAGCACTATTGGATTGCTGGCCAAATTATCACGTCTCAGGTCAGTAATTTTATCTCAAGATAGGATGGTGAAACAATTGCTAAAATGGTTCTTATGTAACCACTAAACTGTATGAATTATATTTCCTAAGTATTCAATAACTGACCGTCTCTGACTATACCTGAACATTGTAATTTTTGCCTGACAGACATGATAATTGAAATAATAATCTAGGCTTATCTTCTGTGCTATTGATCTTACTAACCAGAAAAAGTAAACGGAACATAACTCAATAATTGTCACAAGAAAGCAGTAAATTAGACAAAAAATGGTGCTTACTCCTCCTCACGAGATACAGAAATGTAGACAACATTCCTCTCCAATTTTTGAAAATGGTGAAGGAGTACTGTCAAGGCAGGTGTAAGAAGAAAAACTGTAAAGTTGAAATAAGCCTAAATTTTGGCAGGAGCAAAACCTTAAAGTAGCTAGAGCCTGACACAGACTTGGAAAGACAGCAATGAGAAATACAGACACATGATCAATGACCACCTCTGAGACACTGGGATTTGATGTATTAACATTGACAATTCCTGTATACTTTGTCATGCCAATAAAATGATTGAAATTGAAATTCACTCCACTCTGGTGCTGGTGCAATCACTTCTAGCTATGAATTTAAGGGTGGAATTCGAAACAGTAGGGGCTCTGCATAACTAGTACTGTCTGTAGGAAGGAGTCATTTCTTAGAGTCTGAAATCAAGGTTTCTTTCACTCTTCATAATGGAAGGATTAACTTGGCACCCAGCTTACAGAGTTCTCGTTTCCTCCCCTGGATGGAAGTCCATGTCACTCAACTGTTCCTCTGAAAATGGTAATAAAGGTGTTGAATATCCAAACTAGGAAGACGAGATTTTCAGGAATAAACACATGCTGGTGTTGAGGGTGGTGATAATGAAGGTGATGGTGATGACAATGGTGATGCTGGTGGTGCTGTTGACAATGATGATGGTAATGATGATGATAATGCTGGTGATGATAAGTTGGTGGCGATGGTGGTAATGGTGGTGGTTTATGTTGTTGATGATGATGGTGATGATGTAAGTGGTAGTGACTGTAGTGGGGATGACAATTGTGAAGATGATGGTGATGATGATGGTGCTGCTGCTGATGATAGTGGTGGTGATGGTGGTGATGATGATAGTGGTAGTGATGGTGATGATATCAAAGTTAGTGATGATGGTGATGGGGATGGTTGATGCTGAGGGTGGTGATGGTAATGATGATAATGTGATGGTGATGATAGGATGGAGATCATGGTGGCTATGTTGATGATGATAGTAATCATGATGGTAGTGGTGAGGATGGTGATGATGATGGTGAGAGCTAATATCTGATAAGGTCTTACCACATGTACACTTGCTGTGTACCAGGCACAGTTATAAAGGCTTTGAACATATTATCCTCATTAATCTTCCTGAAATCCCTATAAGGTAGAGACCTCTATTCCTGTCATTTTACTACAGACAATATTAAGATTTAAAGGGTTGGAAAAAATGCTCCAGGACACCCCAGGATCTGCATTTTTCGCTCAAGCTCCATAGAATTGAAGCAGAAAAAAATGTCCATCGCAGACAGAGATTATGAACTGATGCAGTCAGTTGTTACTAAGGCGTCCTCAGCCATCAGAACATACATCGTCTTCCTCACTTTCTTCATGGGTCGCTGCCCCTCATTGTAACCTGAAGACCCAAGGGGCTTCATGAGTGCTCAAGGCTACCCTAGACACATCTACCAACTACACCATTACCCTCCCCTCTTTTCCTACAGCCAACCACTGTCAAAAGAGATTATTTTGAGTCCATCTTTTCATTCTCATCCACCACAGTTTCCCTGTCTGGAAACGGGTAGGAAGTTTATCCCCAGACATCTCTGATGATCTGGACCCCAAAGGCATGGAGAGCAGAGTTTTATTTCTAATGCTAAAGCAGACTATGAATGTAACCCAGGACCTACTACTATCTTTTCTCAAACCTCATTTTGCTCAGTCTATAGTGTGTTCTCCTAATTATTTCTCAGGAATTCTGGAATATCAGTCAGTGCTATGCATTGCCACGTCCTCTGCTTGGATCTCTCTCACCCAGGTGTCTGCAGATCTCACACACTCACGTCTTGAAGGTACTTGATGCAGCATCTTCTCCTCAAGGGCACTGTACTTTGCACAACAAACAGACTCCCAATCCCACCTGCCTAGATTTATTTTTTCCCAGAGCACTTATCACTCCCAACACCTGATGCCCTCTGTTTATCTGTTTATTGTCAGTCTACACCTCACGGTGTATAAACTCCACACGGGAAGATGTTTCATCTGGCTGACTCACCACCACAGCCCCAGCATCTAGAACGAAGCCAAGCACAGAGTTGCTGCTAAACACGTATTACTTAAATGTATGAGCTCCCTGAGGTAAGTTGTTAATGTAGGAACTGATTTAAATCACTTTCAAAAACAACCTAGATTTCTATCAAGATTGAGTAACAGAGGTGGGGTTTACATCCCCCACTTGAAACAACTGTAAAGAAAACTGATAAAATATATGAAATGATAGTTTTCAGGCACTGGACAGCAGGCAGCACAAGCCAGAAATCCCTGTGAGAAAATACAAACCAGGTGAACCCTAGGATTGTCCCCAGCTCCCTGCTCAGAGAGAGAGTCCAGATGTCAGTGCAGGGAGGGGAAAATGATGCAAAATCAAGTGCATTCCCTGAGTTGAAAAAAAAATTAGATTTTTGTGGCGCTCAAGGCAGCTAGAGCTCATGGGGCAGGGTATTCTTAGAAAGAGGAATTATACACAGATAGGGAGCTGCAAAGACCTGCAGAGACCCCGTCCTCACCCTGCTGAGCAAAGCTGAGTGCTGGTCAGTGCACGCATGTGAGAAAGCTCTCTGTGGACAGAGAGATGTCCCAAGAGCACACACAGGAGTAAGAACAGAGCCAGTCTGTGTTCCCACCAGCCAGAATAGAAAACACATGTCATTAATGGGACATAATTGTAGAGAGTCAATAGCAGGGCAAAATTAGCCCCAGACTAATGGCCTCCCCAGCACCACGCAACAAAGCTTAGAAACAAGGCCTGAGGCAAACTTTTTTTCATGTAATTTAACTGTAATCCAGAGAAAAGTTCAAGGATATTTATAGAAATATAAAAAATATCTAGCACCCAACAAGACAAAATTTACAAAGTCTAATAAAGTTTACCAGGCATGGAATGAAACAGAAAAACATGATCTATAATGAAAGGAAAACCAATCAATAGAAACAGACCCAGAAATGACACAAAGGATATCATTAGTAGCAAGGACATTAAAATATTATTATAACTGTATTCCAAGTAATGGATGTAAGGTACTGCACAGGGAATGTAGTCAATAATACCATAAAAACTTTGTATAGTGTGTAATCTATAAAAATATTTAATCACTATGTTTTACACCTTAAACTAATATATTATTGTAAGTCAGCTATACCTCAATTTAAAAAAAAACTATATTCCATATGTTCAAGAAAGTACAGGTTGAAAATTTTATAAAGACATAGGAAAGATATAAAAAATAAACTTTAATCAAACATCAAGATATCAAAATATCTGAGATAAAATATACATAAGATGGAACAACAGCAGTTTAGAGAATGCAGAGGAAAAGATTAATGAACTTGAAGAAATAGCAGGAAAAATTATCCAAACTTATACACATAGAGGAAAAGACTGAAAACATGAGTGAGAGGTAAGGGAACTTCCAACAGTCTAGTATGTGTGTAATTTGAGATCCTGAAAGTAGGGAAA
>NW_006799734.1:2003660-2023624 GCF_000442215.2 Lipotes vexillifer
GAAGTAACCTAAAAATGTCTGAAGTTGATGAATTTAGACAGATTCCAAAACCTGTCAAAACTCCAGCACAAGAAACGTGAAGTAAACTAACACAGGTGTGTTGTAATCAATTTTCTTTAAGCCAGTGATAAACAATCTTTAAATTAGCTGGGGGAGGGCTTCCCTGGTGGCGCAGTGGTTGGGAGTCCGCCTGCCGATGCAGGGGACACGGGTTCGTGCCCCGGTCCGGGAAGATCCCACGTGCCGCGGAGCGGCTGGGCCCGTGAGCCATGGCCGCTGAGCCTGCGCGTCCGGAGCCTGTTGCTCCGCAGGGGGAGAGGCCACAACAGTGAGAGGCCCACGTACCACAAAAAAATAAATAAATAAAAAATAAAATAAAATAAAATAAATTAGCCGGGGGAGAAAATACAGATGTATAGTAAGAATATGGAACAAACATAAGCAGATTTCTCACTGAAAACCATTCAAACCAGAAGACAGTGAAGTAACATCTTTAAAGTTCTGAAAGAAAACACAAAATAAAACAAACCGTATCCAGCAAAACTAACTTACAGAAATGAAGGCAAAATAAATTTCAGGCATACAAAAGCTAAAAAAAAATCCATAGCCAGTAGCCACTGTCTTTTAAGAAGGAAAATGACACCAGGTGGAAATCTAGAATAAAATATCAAAATAAGGAGCCTCAAGGAAGGTAAATGTAAATGAGATTTTTTTCTTTAAAAACATCTCTGAAAAGATAACTGACTATTTGGAGAAAAACAATAGCAGTGTATTGAAGTATTTACAGCCTATGTAGAAATATAACTTATAACAGCAATAACACAAGAACTGAGAGGATTATAAGTATACTTTTATAGGGTTCTTATACCATACATGAGGTGGTATAATATTACTTGACAGTAGACAGTGATAAGTTAAATATTTAGATCATATTCCCTAAGGCCATCACTTAAAAAAAAAAAAAAAAACTAACCATAATAACACACTTAAAATATAAAGAATGCAGAATATATACCACGCTAACACTAATCAAAGAAAGCTGGACTGCTTATATTAATATCAAAGTGAAGCAAAGAGTATTACCTGGGATGAAGATTATCTCATAATAATAAAAAGTGTTCAAGAAACCACAAAAAATATTAAAAACTTATGCATTTAATAAAATGAAGCACAAACTGATAAAACTAAAGGAGTTTCGCTAGTATTAGAAAAAAATAAACAATTATGGTGAGAGATTTAAACACTTTTCCATCAATAACTTATAGAGCAAGTGGAGAGAAAATCAGGAAGAATAAAGAAAACTTGAAGCAGTCTTTAAACTCATTTGACCTATGCTACATTTATAGAACACTGCAGATAAATATTATTTTCAAGTGCAGAATACTCATTCCTTTCAAGGGCACACAAAATACTTACCAAGATACACCATATTCTGGACCATAACATAAATTCATATATTTATAATATATAAATGTACTTTTATCATATAAATATATAAAAATTTATAATATAAATATCACATTTATTTACACATATTTATAAAAGGATTGATATGGCACGCATTAATTAAAGCAGAGCAATCATAAGATGCAAAACTGGAAAATCAGGGCTTCCCTGGTGGTGCAGTGGTTGAGAGTCCGCCTGCCGATGCAGGGGACGCGGGTTCGTGCCCTGGTCTGGGAAGATCCCACATGCCGCAGAGCGGCTGGGCCCGTGAGCCATGGCCGCTGAGCCTGCGCATCCGGAGCCTGTGCTCCGCAACGGGAGAGGCCACAACAGTGAGAGGGCCGCGTACCACAAAAAAATAAATAAATAAATAAAATAAAAGACAACATTCAAGTAATAAAGAGAAAAGGCAGAAGTAAATATAAGGAAAGCTTTTTTTGAAAAGTAAATGTAATTGAACACAATATTCACCTGTATTGGTGAGAAATCAGTTTACCTGAAAGTCACAAAAGCCCCAACAATGGTTTAGTAAGAAGCAATTATTTTTCAGGGACACAAAGTCCACAGAGAGGGGTCCCTTGTAGACTCCCCATCTCTTACCATCCCCTGTCTCCCCATCCTGACTGTCATCTCCATGCTTGTGGCCTCATGGTCACAGGATAGATGCTGCAGCTCCAGGCATTGTTCCAGCCTTGCCTGTCCCCTTTATCAGGCAATCGCAATCTTTCACCTTGGGTCTCAGAGTCCAGGTCGCATGTCCACTGCTTGCTGAGAGGGAGGCTGAGAAACCCGGGGGCAGGACGGGAAAAGTTTAGCCATGGTGCGTTGGCTCAGGCTGGGCACAGGGTACCTTGAGCAAACACGGGTCATGTTGGCAAGGCAGCAGGCCAGTGACATCATGCCTGGGCATCCTGGAAGCTGAGGTACAAGGAGAGACAGAGGTGTTCCACAGCTTTTACTAGAAGACTAGCATCCTTATAAGAGGAGGAGGACACAGAGGGCTGTGAATAGGTGAAGACAGAGGCAGAGGCTGGAGGGATGTGTCCACAAGCCCAGAAACATCTGGAATCCCCAGAAGCTGGAAGAGGCAGGAAGGACACTCACCTGGAGCCTCCTGAGGGCACGAGGCCCTGTGACTCATGATTTCAGACATTTGGCCTCCAGAACCACAAGAGGAAAAATGTCTGTTGTTTTAAGCTCCCCATTTGTGGTAACTTTCTACAGCAGCCCCAGGAAACTCGTAGAGCAGAAGACACTTGAAAACAGCACAAACATTGGGTGGAGAAGAAACCCCAGTACTTGGTGGTGGTTCAAAAGCCAGGTCAGAAAGAGCATTAAGATGAAAAAGGACTATCGCCCGCATTGAGAGATGGCACAGCGCACCCAGACCCTGCTGCTTACAGCTGTGTGATCTTGGGAAATGTACTACCCTCTCTGGGCCTTAGTTCCCAAATATAAAAAGGGACAACAACTCTGCCTACCTCACAGATACGTTCTGAGGGTCAAATTAACAAACATAAGCCTTTAGAAGTAAATGTTGGCATGACCTTCCTCTTTATATCTAGAAGTAGCCAAAACAGACAATTTGGTGTGAGGGAAAGATGAAAGGTCTCTTCTGAATAACTCCTCGGCAAGCGTCTCTCACCTGGTTCACACTTGGAATACTATTTCCAGAGAAGTCTATTTGAATGGAATGAGGGTAGGAGGTAGGGAAATCTCCTTGGACCTCCTACAGTAAGGGACTCATGCGTTTACACTTGTAGATGTTGGTATGAAGTCCCTTTCCTCACCTGTTCACCTCCAGGAGGGAGGGGCCCCGGCTCCAGACACTTCCCATCCAGGCTCAGAGCTGAGTGGAACCTGAGTGAGCATTCCCTTTGGCAGGGACACGCCTTATCCAGGTGCCAGGCTTCACAGCAAGGCTCAGAGGGAGTGGCCTCCCCTCTTCTCCTGTGCGTCGCAGCCAAGAGCAGGGAGGCGGACTGGGCAGCCCTGCAGCCGACAGGTGAGAGGAGGTGCTCGGCCCCCCAAGTGCACAGCAAGCTGCAGGGCTGACCCGTCTCAGCAGGAGGCACTGGGACCTGCGGGCTTCAGAGGAAACCAAACACGTTGTCAGTCATCTCGCGGGCAGGCTGGTTTACAGAGATGCAAACAACGCTCAGGAAGATAGGCCTTAAACTACTCCGGGGTCTCTGCTCTGGGCCGACTGGTTAGCAGGAGAAAATAGCAATTAAAGTGCACCCAGAGGCCCGATTCCAGGGCAGAGCATCCCTAAGCCTTAAATGATCGCCATAAACAAATGATTTGTATCCTATAATTGGCAACAAAACGGGGAATTCACAAGTGACTATTAAAACAGTGTTATTGAACTGAAGTGTGAGATGGCTATTAATACAGCTGGGACGGCGCAGCTCCTGACTCTGACCCGCACCTCGTCCGGCATCCTGGCCAGAGGGAACACGGGGGTGTCTCTAGCTGGGGTGTCCTCCAGCCTGTGCTGGTCCCTCCCACCCAGCTTTACAAAGCTCTCAGGAAATGTCACCCTATTCATTTGGATTGAGTTTGTAAAATAAAACCTCCAGGTCCACATGCCAGCTTCCCTCAGCGTCTCTGGCCACTGGACCGCCCGTGAACTCCCCGTCACGGTAGGCCTCTGGAAGCTGCAGGAGCCTTCCATCCACTGGCTTGTGTTGTGTGACCCTCGCAGGCACGCCCCGCGGCTCTGCAACCCTTGCTTTATCTCCTTACGCTCCCCTGCATTCTACAAAACAAGCAGGTGCACGATATGCGTGGATGTGTGTGCTTGTCGCCTGTGATGACGCGGTCGCTTTGCTCTGCTTTGACCGAGCCTCGGGCTCCTGTGTGGAGATGTGGCCCCGCACTCCCCCGAGTCTGCTCGCGGCCGTCACGCCCAGCCCGTGCGATCGGGTTTGCTGGCACGGGGCCCTGGGAGGCTGATGAGATGAAACCATCAGCCCATCGGGCACAGGAGGCTCTTGGTGAGGGCCTATCAGCAGGCGGGAACGTGGGGGACAGAAGTGGACTGACGCACCTCAGAGAGACATCCATACCCTGCAGGTGCTTGACCCACGTCCACAGGTAACAGACGGCCAAGTGTGGTCAGTGGCTCTGCGACTCCACACTGATGGTGGAAGGCCCGGTGGGCGTGGCTGAGGAAGGGCCCCGCCCTCCAGGCCCAGCTCACAGCCTCCCCTGTGGGCCCCTCCCTGGCTCAGTGCTGAACCCACTGCGTTTGGGGACACCATGGAGTCTGTTTAAAGTAGCCCTGCAGTGAGGCCTGCCTGTGAATCTACTCCTCTGCCTAGCCCGTGATAACTAAGCTGTCCTCAGTGTCGGGCCCGGCAGGGAAGCTGAACCAGCTGGGCTCAGTGGGGCACACGCGCCCCAGGGCTCCCTGCTCAGCAGCACCTGCTCTCGGGCATCTTATGCGGGGAAACACCGTGCGGTCATCCTTACGCAGGCGGCTGGCCTCTGTCTGTCGTGTCCGGCCTTGCAGACCCGCCTGTCAGGCCCGAACCCTGGCTCCTTCCCGCCCTCAGGGACTCCCCAGCCAACCCACCAGCCCCGCCGACCGTCGTAGTCAGGAGGCCGGTGGGGTCCTCACTCCAGTGGACTCTGCATTTCAATACGGAATTTAGGAACCTGCCGATAGTCCTGGACCCTGAAAAATGGAGGGGTAACTGCCAACCTCAGGAGCTGCGGGGACTGACGGGGCAGTGGGAGGGGGCAGACCCAGTCCCTCCAGGGATGCTCCCGGGGGCTCACGGGCCTGACCCCAGCCCGACCCCAGGCCGGCGGCTGTGGGACAGGGTGAGGACCCTCAGCACCTGGGCAGCGTGGACGGATGCCTGCAGGGACTTCCCTACCTCCCCGCACAGAAAGCCCACCGGAGGCCCCCGCTGGGCACGGGACTCTGAGGGGACACGTGGGCTGGAGCTGGGGGCTGGCTGAGCAAAGACAGCCTTGGGGCCACAAATCCAAACAGAGAGGCTGCCGTCCACCTGGCAGGAGAGGCGGGAAAGGAGGGTTGGGACCCAGGACCTGGACGGCTGCTCCTTGCTAGGCCCCAGCAGCCCTGAGTTCACACTTCAGAGTTCAGAGCAGAAGGGGCTCTTGCCTTCCACATGCTTAGAACTGCGTGAGAGATACTGGTATTTTCCAACCCATTCTTCTGCCGGCTGCTGGTGGAGGTTAGCCCATATCTGTACAAGCTTCCTGCACGCGAGCATTTAAATCATTCACTCAGGGCCTGTATTTCATTCACACTCAGATTCAGTTATCTGAAATAAATTTACCTTTAAATAAATCATATGCTGTATGCATTACAGATCACACTAATTATGATTAAAGAAAATGACAAATAACTGACTTACGAATAAATCAGGCATTTTCCCAGCAAGTGATCAAATGATAAATTGGCCGTTGACATCTGACTCACATTTTATCCAGAATCCATCTGCGTACTCAGCGTACGTTCAAAACGTCTCAGGGATGCCACAGCCACTTCGATGTGTTTGGGGGGAACCAGCCCGTCCCACATGCAAGTCAGAGCCCTGCTTCCATGATTCTTTAACTCTCTGCCCAGCTCACCTACTGGCTCCAGGGAACAAAGGGCGGTGGAGAGAGTCCCCCACTGGTTCACATCCATCGCCTGTACGGTTTGGTGATGTCTTCTGGGATCCACGGCAACTCCCCAAGTCACAGTAACACCGGTGTGGATTTACCTTCCAAGAAAATCAGTCAGGAAGGAAGTAGATGGTAATAATCAGTTTAAATAATTAAGAAAATTGATTAACAGACAAAAATGTTCTCCCTGAAGGAATTTAAAAGAATATTTCTATTATCTGCTTCATTGTTTTTAAATAGTAGAAGGAAAATTCAAGAACAATTAACCGGTATCTTAAATATGATTAACAACAGAGGGAGACGAGAGAGACCAGTGCCCTGTAAGGCAGTCCCCAGACCAGCACCGGCAGCTGCGTCACCTGGAAACCTGTCGAAGTGCAAATTCCAGCAGACTCGGTAAATCTAAGCTCCGGGAGGTGAGGCCCAGCAATCTGGGTAAACAGCATTCAAGACAGTGGGAGCATCACTGCCCGGCTTGCAGCCCTGCCTCTGCTCACCGTCTCTCCCTTACTGCCAGTCCCCGTGGGATCCAGAAGGAGGTGGCCCAGCCTGAGGTGCAGCCGGGGGGAGAGCGGTTGTCCTGGCCAGCCTCGCAGAGGTAGGACAAGGCTGCAGCCCATCCCCCCCTCGGACAGTCAGGAGGCCACGTGCCGGGGCAGGAGTCCCCGAGCAGAGGGCCGTGCACCCCGGGGTGGTCATTCTATGTGCTGCTCTGTGAAGTCGAGGAGGAACTGCCACCTCCCCACAAAACGCAAACAGACAAACACTGGGGTCCTCCCGAAGGCCGTCCATCCAACACCTGCCTTCCAACCACCCGGGGGAGGGTCTGGAATGCAGGTTCGTAGGCAGAGTGCCAGCCGGTCCCTGCAGTGTCCCCGCTTTGCTGGATTTCTGCGACCTAGTCAGAGAAAGTGCCACCAGTGACCCAGAGAGGCCGCCCACAAGGACAAGAGAAGGCCCAGAGCAAACAGTCCTCCCAAATGCTCTTCCCTCCCAAATTAATCTAGAAATGGAAGCCATTATGCTAAGCAAATTAATGACAAATAAAATAACATTAACAATAAGGAGATTGTCGTAGAAGGATTCTGAAAGTAAATAAAATAATCGGGAGCTGTCAGCAGCATGAAAGGCGCTTTTAGATAATCTGGCGAATTGACTCAAAAAGGATAAACTTTGAGAAGCGTATAATGAGGGCTTGTGGGACACTGAATGCGGTAAAGTCACCATGATTCAGTCGTCGAGTTTCCAGCGCCAGGACAGCAGGAGAATGGACACCGAGCCTCCCCAGGGATCAGTGACCGCCCACGCAGGAATCTGATCGGTCCCCTCCGTGCCTCACACAACATCTGTCAATGTTCTTTCCAGATAATTTAAAGTTTTAAATGCGACCAATAAGGGTATAAAATGCTAGAAAAAATATACCTGAAGATATACATGAACTTAGAATAGGGGAGCTATTTCTAAGAATATCAAAGGCAGACACTGTTGCAAAACCGATCTGGTGGGTTTCACAAACTAAAAATGAAATGCTGAGCACACAGAAAGACACAGTCAATAAAGTGAAAGGCAAGGGTACAGAAGCAGTCTCGTTACACACAGCAGGAAAGGGCTGAGATGTCTCTTAAACACAAAGGGAAACTTGCAGCAAACACCAGGCAAGGGTATAATGAAAGTCAGTGCACAACAAAATGTTAAGAAAATCCTAACAGGCATTTCTCTTGGACAAATGCCCATCCACCCCCCACGACTCTGGAAACTACACCATAATGGAGACCAGAGAGTGTGCGTCACCGGCGCTGCCAGACCAGAGGGTTCCAGGCTGTCCTGGGGGACTTGGGCTCCCCTTCGCTGGATGGAGGGACGCTGAGCTCTGACAAACAACCCTGCTTGGGGCTGAGCCCAGACGGACACGAGCTCAAAGCACAGCTCCAGAAATATTCAGTGCAGGGGTTTGAAGTGAAAAATCAGAGACACTCTTAAGTGTATCAACTTAGAAAAGAGGTCGAAGGAAAAAATAAAACAATGACGTCTAAGCACACTTTGCAGCCCTGAGAAATGCTGTTATAGAAAAGTATGGGGAATAAATTCAATGTATTTTTTTCTAGTGGAAGAAAGATCACAAAGCAATGTAAAAAGTGTTACTTCTTGCTATTGTATATCTGCAAAAAATATAGAGAAAATATGATTATTAACATGATTACATCTAGGTGGTAAGATACACACACATTATTTTTATTTCCATCTTTTATCTGATTTCTATTTGATGACGTGGTGACATTTTATAGTTCTTATTATATTTTTAAAGGAAAAAAATAAAGTTTATAAGAAAAGAAAAGGACGTCTGGAAGTTCTATTTAAATTCTCTGTAGGATGACGCCATTCGGAAAATGTGTCCCAGCCCCCACCAAGCACCAGGAAAATCCTGCCACTTCCCTGAAACTCAGCCTTCTCCCTGCACCCCTGCTCCAACCAGATGTTTAATGGTTGAAACACTGCAGAAATTCATAACTCTGCTCTGTCTACCACTCAGAGGTGTTCCAGAAGATGAGAAACGCCTCGACACCTTGAAAGGCTAACGCTGACATTCAAGTATAAGGTGTAGCTCAGAGAATTCACGTGAAAAATTGCCGAGACGGAGTTTGGCTTTAAGTGTTCTGTTCATCCGTATCATCTGGATCCTTGGAGTCTACAGAAGTGATTCTCAGAGAGCTTTTCACGGTCCTGGTGCTTGGAGGTAGCTTTGAATCCAGGTCCCGTGGGGAAGAGTCTCCTGGAGCCCATGTTAGAGCCCTCTCTGTCTTGAAGAACTATCTAAATCTCCCTCTGTCAGGCCACGGCTGTGCTGTAAATAACCCTGACTTCCACACACATCTGTGCAATTCCATGATTTCTCTTCCTTTCTCTCTGGGGCTGAACACTACAAATAGGGGCAGAGGACCACGGGAAGGCCCTTTTACCAAGTCCCCAGATCGTGCCAAGACTCCGCGAGCAAAGAGGAGATGAATAATCCTGTTTACGGGCCTTCTCTGCCATTCGTCGAAGCCAGGGCTCCAGAGAAACACAAGCACAATTGCCAACAGGCCTCACTGAAATGAAAACATCATTTTTCCTTCCGTCCAGCTCAGGGAAGTCTGAAACTGCCCCTGATAATTAATCCACTGAGAGAAATCAATACTACAACTGGTTGAAGATGAAACAACCCATAGCAAAATAAACTTTTCAGGGATGCTTCAGCACTTTCTGCAGGCGCAGAGTATCTGCTGCAGGTGTGGAAATGTGGGATCTAAATAAACGTTCCTTCCTCTCTGCAAATCATCCCACCCCAAAGGTCAATTACCCGAACCATTTTACTTTGTACAACACTTTTGTTATAAGTACACTCTTTGTTCTCCAAACGTTGACAAGTTGGTCTTCTTTTTCCCATTAGGTCCAGCAAATGGGTCTACAATTTGGTGGTTGTAAATAGACTAAAAGAAATAGTTTCAGATGTGAACGATTTATGAATGATGTGGAAAATTTAGGTTTTTCCTATGGGCTGTTTATAAATCCAACGTGGTTTGTGGGGGGCAGTTGTTTCCTTTTTCTGGTTTTGGTTTTGGGTTGAGGTTTTGTTTTTTTAATTTAACTTACCTTTGGAAAGCCGAGTTGAGCCGGCAGCATCAACTGACTCTGTTGTTATAGCTCAGTCTACTGCTCCTTACAGAGTGTTACAGCATCACTGGGTTAAAGAAACGCAGGAGGTTATATCACTTGCTCATCAGAAGCACTGGAGTATTCAGCTGTTTGAAGGACCACAATTCACAGAGAAGTGAATCCAAGATGGTACATGATTAGGCTTCAGTGAGAAAAGCATTACCACTGCAAATGACTATTGCTTGGCAGACTTTGGGATCACCTGTTGTAGAATTTAACTTAGGCCATTTGGACCACCTGATTGGCTGAAAGGAAAGGAGTCATATCATAGTTTTCTTAATTCTTATAATAACCCTCGGAGCTGATCTAGATTAGCTCATGTATGGTGTCAGGGTACCAGGCTTTGCCTCCTGATAGCTGTGCAACCCTGAGCAAGCCGCTTGCCATCTCTGTGCCTGTCTCCTCTTCCATAAGAATAGTACCTCTCTCCTGGGGTTGTCATGAGAATTAACAAAGTATGATGTGCAACAGGGCTTAGAGTGGCGCTTGGGTTATGCCATGAGCTACAGAAATCTTCGTTATTTACTTGTTATCCCAGAAAGACCGGGTCCCTTACTCGAATTGATACAGTGAGGATGCAGCAAAAAGAACCTGACCACACCATTTAGACTCCAAACTCCATACTCTTCCCGTTGTTTCTGGAAGTGGAAAGAAGGTGAATGAGCGCCTTGGCATGAGCTTATTGTTAACATGGCTTGTGGGGTCAGTGACACTTTGAATTCTTTCGAGAACTGGGGAGGCTTCTGAAGAGCAGAGCCGAATGCAGCTGCACGTTGTCATTTTTATCTTCCAGCCCCTGTTCCTTCAAAAGGAACAAGGTGAAATTCATCGACTATTTAAATCAAATTTTCTGTAATAAAGTTAATACGTGCTTTAAAGATTTGGGGGAAAGACAAAGAAAATAGAGAAGAAACACGTTCAAAGCCCAAGGAAAGAAGAAACACCCCAACTCCTAGAGAAAGCCACTGGGAGACCCCTTTTCAGTCCTTCCTGCAGGATCCTGGGCCAGCGGGATGAAATTCTTTGTAGTAGAAATAAAGTAAGATAATCACAGGCTTTTTGAGCCACAAATTAAACACTATTCTGAACTGACAGTCTCTTCTATTGACTTCAAAAACCAGCCACTGAAAATGAAAATTCATTTCTTCAGGAAAAAGGAACATCATCATAAGTAGAGACAGATCTTCCTGCCCACCCATTTCTACTTTTATCCTCTGTACAGAAATCTATTTGCATAAGTAATATTTTTCCTGAGGTCTCCACCAGCATGTCTCCTCCTGCAGAATTCTGGAACGAAGATTTTAGCTCACCCTCCAAACCTCTCCCTTCACCAAGTGGTTTCCCTGTTTCGAGTTTGTCTTTTGCAAAAGGCAGCGGCCACAGTAATGCCTAAAAGGGAGTGACGTTAATTACCCACAGATATCCCGAGCCACAGGATAATTCATTAGTTGCACTCCCTTGCCTTGCAAAAGGCATTTGAGGAAGATATTACACGTCTCAGAGCAAAGGGCTCAGTTCATTATAACTGACGCACACAAAGTCTGCCTTCGAGATTTCTCCCCGCTCTTTCCTCCTTTAGCTACACTGAAGTCTTCCCCGGAGTTCAGAACAGATCGAAGTGATTTTGGAATCTCCCCCTGGGGAGACGCGAAAGCTCTTTTCTTCTCGGGAGTCGTTTTCCACTATTGATCTGCTCACTGCTCACCTACAGCCACAGAGCCCCGGCACCCACGTTTATCTACGAGTCGGCAGCAGGGCTGACTCCAGCTTAATCCTTATTTTGACAAATACTGAAACCTCCAGGCAGAGAGCATCCCCCAGGTCGGGCTCTGGTCACTGAGGAGTCCCGGCCTCTGCCTGCCCTTCCCATCCCTGGAGCAGGAGAGGGCCCGGGGCAGGGGCGCCTGGATGGAGGCCCAGAGGGGTTGTGTCCAGTCCCTCCTGACGTGGCCGGTGGGTCTCGGTGACCCCACGCTTGTGGCTTCACCTTCAGCTCAGAAGAAAGGACCTGAGGGGAACAAGGTTAGGCGGCCAGGGGTCCGGGGAAGGAGCTCAGCGGGGTGCCCTCAGCAGCAGACTAGGGTCCTCAGAGGGCTCGAGGGGTCGCGAAGCAGGAACAAAACCCGGGCAGGCTGCCCAGATCCAGGCCCGGCAAGAGCTCCTCCCGTCTGGCCCCATCCACAGCTACCCTGGTCGTGCAGGAAGCGGCGCCCTCCCTCATCACGGACTGGGAGCCTTGGCCCGGGGACCCGTGTCCAAAACGGGGGTCCTCTGGGGCTGATGCGCGTAAGCGGGCTATGACTCTGCCGCGAGTGGCCGTTGGGTCTGAATGCCCCGGTCGGCAAGGCCTCAGCCTGCTGCGTCCCTCCAGAGATCATCCATCACCACCCCAGTTTATAAATCACGGCGGCCGGCTCGCTGTGTGCCACGGGGAGGTTGCAGTGCCCAGGAGTACTTAGCCAATTCCCAGCCCCGCCCGCGTGCCTCTCTCTCCTCCAGTAGCCGGACCATCCATCATCCCACACCCACGGAGGCCGAGGGATGCTGACAAAAGAATGCCTGGGGGCCAAACAATATGATCCGTTAAGACTCAGGGCCGGGGAGCTCTTTAAAATTTCCAACCAGTCCCTTAGCCTTTTGTGTTAACAAAACCTATTCATTTCAGTATTTGGCAGTTCAAATTATTTCAGACAAGACCCCAAGACAAATGGTTATTTGATAGAGTCACACAGGCGTGAGTGGCAGCAGTAGAAAAATGGATGCTGGTCCTGGCGGGCAGGCGGGCGGGTGTTGGGAGGTGAATCCAGGGCCGGGTCCTGGCAGCCAGTCCTGGGGCACCTGTGCTTTCCAGAAATGGGGACACTTTCTAGAAACCTTAAATAAAAGTTTCCCCATACTACACGCATTTGAGGTTGAAGAGAGTTTAGGGCACAGATTTTTTTCAATACTTTGCTGGGACAAGCACACGCAAAAAAGACAAGGAAGAGTGACTTTTCTGCCTATTTTTATTACCTGCTAACTTGCTTCTTACATATTTCAAACAGGATTTTTTTTTTCCTGCAAAGAAAGAACATAAATTGTTCCTCGTACAGAAGAAAGTGGGAGAGAGAATTATAAGTGGAACAGACAGTTTTCATCAGCCTCTCGCTGGCTGGGAGGGGCCGTGCAGGCCAGAGACAGAGTGCAGAAGCGTCATAATTCCCGGCAGCGTGTCCACGAGAAGCACGGCACAGTGATCGTTTCCATGGGCTGCCGTTGGAAGGGCCAGGTGGGGATGAGGGTGGAGAGGGAGAAAGGATGGGCAGGCCTCTGCAGGTAGAGAAGGTAACAAGGGCATCACTGCGAAGGACAGGGGAAGGCCCGTGAGAGCTGGCTCAGGGGGGCGGGCTGGGGGACGGAGAGCCCACCCGGACGCCGGCTCCGTTTGTTTCCCCTTTCATCTCGTAAGAAGATCCCAGCCCACAGGTCCAACCATGGGAGCACTGGCCCTTTGTGAGGGCGGGAAACAGCAGGTGAGCCAGGGAGGGTGCTTTCTTACTAAAAACCATCCACATGTGACAGGCAAAAACATGCCTCGTCTCAGTTTGCCCAGAATGAAGGGGGGAAAGGTACAGCACATCTGTAAAGAAGAAAACACAAGAGTTTGGCTTGAATATCCGCTGTTTCCTCCAGAATGTGCTGTGTACTGGAAATCAGTAAATGCCACCCTAAGACGGTCACAAATGTGTCTCCCTCCTCTTCTCTTGAGCTGATAGGGAGTACAGCTGGCTTTGTTACTTATTAATTTTGTTAGTTTATCTCCTTGGAAAAAATGGCACAAAAGCAGCATGGCCCTATCCTGCCCCAGAATATGGGCAGACCAGTCACTCCAGAAAGACCCCGTGGGCTGAGTCCTGACACCCCCCCCACTCCCGCCGGCTCACTTTCCCAGTGGCCCCAAGTGATGGGACCAGGTCCTCTGCCGCATCTATGACCACTTCAGAATAACCTCCTCTTCCCTGAGCCCCTGGGCGGGGCTCCAGGTCCAATCCCACCCACGTCCCCACAGTCTGGGCATCGCTTGTGTCTGGAAAGTGAGCCACTTTGTCTGGGAAGCCACTTCCATGTCTGCCCTGATCCTAAAAATAGCACTTTCCCCCCAGCCAACCTGGTGTGGAGCAGTTTGTCTCATTCTGGGAAGGAGACTTCGGGGTGAACTCACATCCTCACTGTGTGGACCCCAAGCGCAGCCATCCATGTTCAGACCCGTTCTGCCAGCCCAAAGCGAAGCACGTTGAACTTCCTACCTCAGAAGTAAGTGTAACAGCCTTTCAACAAATGCTGAGTCATTAGGTAATTACATTCATCTTCCTCCTTTCTCTCCAGAATGAGGGTAGACAGTCCACACTGGGTTCCAACAGGGGAAGCCCACACGAAGCCTCCTCCCCTGGGCCCGTCCACTGTCCACCAGCTGCTAACTCAACCCCAGCCTGCTCAGGACAGGGATGGGATGGATAACAGAGAGGATGGAAGTGACTTTAAAGCATTGAAACACTGCCCACATCACTCTCATTTATCACCATACCTGCGTGCTCATAAATTGTGAAGTCCTAAGCATCCATAATTGTACTCTTTTTTAATTGCTGCATAAATGACCACAAGCATAGCAGCTTAAAACAAGATGCTTTTGTCATCCCCTGGTTCTGTGGGTCGGGAGTCTGGGGTTAGCTGGGCCCTCAGCTCGGGTCTCACCAGGCAGTGATCCAGGCATCACTGGGCTGCGTTTTCATCTGGAGGATGGATTGGGGAAGACCTCTCTTCCAAGGTCCCTTTGGATGCTGACAGAATTCATTTCCCTGTGGCTGCCTGACTGAGGGCCCCAGTTTTGCTGGCCTGGGCTGGGGGCTGCCCTCAGGTCCTAGGGACCCTCCATAGCACCTCCCCATGTGAGGTCACCCCAACGCTTCATCAGGCCTGCAAGGAAAGTCTCCCTCCTGTCTGTGCAGATGGAGCCTCCTGTAAAGGAACATAATCCCCAGAGGGACCTCCTATCCCCTTCGCCAGTCTATGGGTATGGAAGCAAATCACAGGGCCCACCAGACTCAAGGGCCAAGGGTCACACAAGGGCACCAACACGAGGAGGCAGGGGTCACGGGGTCATCCTGGGGTCTGCCTGCCGACTGCAGAATTAGCTATTTCCGTATAAACCCCCACCTCCCCCATGCATTTAAGATGGGACTTCTAAGGAGCTTGGTTGTAGGATCTGCATCATCTCCCATCAGCCAGAGGTCAGCCTTGCCCATGAGGGCTGCCCCACCCCGGGTTACCCAGCTGAACACGCTACTGCGTCTGACAGCACCAAGGGGGCCCAAAGGAGGGTCGCGTTAGGCCATTCTGCTCAGTCACCATCCTGCAGATGGGCTGTTAGAATCACAAGACTCCACAGAAGTGGAGGTGGGTGATATTTATTGAGCATCTACTGAGTAAAAACCACTGGGCACCAGGGGAGGGGATGCAGCACCTGTTTTGGGGTCAACACATGTTTCCCCCCAAAGGTCCAGGAGAAGAAAGATAAGGTGAGCTTATCCATCTGCAGTGAGTCCTTTAAGCAAAGCCATTCCCAGGACAGAAAGCTCCATGCAGTACTCTATGCTCAAAACATCTCACCCAACAAGACTCTGGTGATTCTCGTGCCAGAGCCTGAGGTGAGTGAGGGGGAGGGACGGGGGGCTGCTCCCTCTAAGGTCACAGATCAAAACTATATAGGATGTGCACCAGGGTTTTCTAAGGGGGCCCCAGCTGGCAGCAGCAGAGTCATCTGGGAAGTTATTAGAAATGCATATGCGTGGGGCCCCACCCAGACAGACCCTGCTCCATCAAAACCTCAGGAGGGCGGGGCGTCCCAGGAATCTGCCTGGAACAGCCCTCGGTGTTCTAACCCATGCACAGGTCTGGAGCCACCGGCCCAAGTCGCAGGCCAGGCTCTTCCAGCTCCAGATCTCAGCCTTGCTACACACACAGGCACTCGCACATGCACGTGGATGCACCTGTACATGCACACACACACACACACACACATGCGTGCACTCACACACATTCACGTGCACACATGCAAGAGAAATGCAACACCACCAGGTCTGTCTCCATCCCACATCAACCACGCTTTGAAGAAATTAAATAAATTGACTCTGATATTTTCATCTTTACTGGCACGTAATATTTTGTACGGCATGATATTATCGTCCGGTATACTTTCGTGAAAAAATTATAGACCAGGGAGCAGCAAGTCCACAAAGAGTATAAATTACAAAATTATAAAATAAGTTTTATGGACACATTTAATGACAGAAACAGAAAGTGGGTTGCAGAATCTTTACTTGCATATTGGAAATAGAAAGAGGTATTTATGCTCTTTTTAATCTTTACCAAAAAATAGTGGGTACTTAATCAAGCTCATTAACTTTTTAATTAATCAGGGAAAAAAAAAAACCTTTACGTGGGATGATTCAGGGGAAAAACGTCATGATGAAGTGTTCTGTTCTATGCTAGTGAGACAGCATCCAGCCACTGTGCCTGCTCGTTAAAGGCGTGCCGTCTGGTCCCCTCATGCTGTGTCACGGGCTCCGGGGGATGCTGCTATAATTCCAGGCTCAAGCCTGAATGGGCTTATCTCTGGCCCAGCCTTAATCTCTGATCTGGATGGATCAGCTGCCCTGGGCTGATACCAGAATGAGGTGTTTCTTCTGTGATGCCCTGGGTTTTACAAAGCACCGAGAACTTAAGTTCTTGCATAGCCTCCTGTGGATTTGATGGCAGAAGGCGGGAGCATGGAAAACCAAATAAACTCAACAGAAACCTGTGTGTAACCAGGACCCTCTGTAAAGAGTCCAGAACTTTGGAAAAGCCAGTCACTGTAGATGGTACCGAAATCCCACCAGAAAGGGAGGGTGGAAGGAAACTTAAGCTTTGGGCGATGCACATCCGAGCTCTCAGCCACCAAATACTGAGTCATCCGCTATGTGCTGGGCCCTGGACCCACGGGGGAGACGCTCTCCAGGGCTTACTTACAGCTTCTGACAAGCAGGCGAGCAGAGGCCAGTGGGAGGGTGCGGGCGGGAGGGTCCCCGGCAGGAGCACCACAGGCAGGGAGGGCAGGTGTGCGCGCTGGAGGGCCAGGTGAGGACGCACGAGGCACCAGGTGAGGCCAGAGTTGCAGGCCGGGCAGACAGGGGTCCGTGCCTTCTAGGGGTGGGCCCAGGAATCCTTTTTGCTTGCGACGGACATCGACTGGAGGGCTTTAACTGAAGAGAACTGAGGTCTAAGTGTTAAATACAGGTGTGCCCGGGTGAGCGACAGGCTGGGTGTCGGGGGCTGTGGGAAGGCCGCTGTGGCTGGACCAGGGGCTGAGGCTTGCCAATGGGTGGGCTGCAGGTGCTGAGCAGTGGGAGGGGCCGCACGGGGCAGCAGCCCTAAAGACGACACTCGTCCTGTCAAGCTGTCCCCCGGACAGAGTATGCAGACTGGGCTGGGCGGGAAGCAAAGGTCAGAGCAGTGGGGAAGAGGATGGGAATCTCGTCCTTGAACTGCCCGTGGTTTTAAAAACAAGGCTGCGAGCAGCCCAGCACCCACCTGAAATGCCGGCTCATGTAACCAAGCTCCAGCTCCAGGGGCTACTCCGGAGCCTCCATCAGGCCTGAGCGCACCACCTCCCCATCCACACGTGAGGGGCAGCAGTCAGGGGGACAGAAATGTGCCCTGATGGGATCCTCCCCAGGAGGACGGTGATCAGTCGGTCTTCCCTGTGATGGAGGACGGGGCGATGACCAGCCCCCAGGACGCTGCCCAGAGCTGCCCTGGCCGCGTTGAGTGAGGTCGGTTGTCTCCCCGGGTCTGCTGTGAATTCATAGAGGCCCGAATGTTCAACCAGCTGCTTCTCCATCACTTCTCTTCAATAAATATGAACGTGGCCCCCACAAGAGGCCACACCCTTATGCCGCCTAAAGGAAAAGGGGACCCTTAACTTGCCCCCTTCCTCAGGGGATACTCCTTGTGCCACCTGGCTCCCCCCACCTCGAATCCCCCATAAAAACAGACGTGTGTGCCAAGCCCCAACGCAGCAGGTGTCTCCTCACTGCCCACCACCACGTCCTGGTCCTGATGCTGGGTGCACAGCCGCATCTCTTCCTAGGAAGCAGCCTGAGCTTCTGGAAGGTGTGGGTGTCCAGGAGCACCAAGTCTTCTCTCCCAGGGAGGCTGAGTGTCCACGCAGCTCTCTTAGCTGAGCCAAGACTCCCACCTCGAGTATGCTTTAGGCAGACACTGTTGCCACGTTAAAGACAAGGATGCAGAGTCTCAGCACAGAGGAAGGCTTGCCCTGGACACACGCTGGGAATGGCAACGTCAGGAAAAGGAAAAAATTATTACTCTGTAGATTGTGTAATTATGTAATGTCAAAATAATTAAATAAAATATGGAAATGTTAAAGTAAATTATTAAATTATAATTATTATTTATATATTTATATTAAATTATAACTATATAATTATTAAATAATTAAATTTCATCTAGAAATTTAATAGTATCAAAATATAAAAACATTTAAAATAAAAAAGCAATACTTTTCCTGTTTAAAAACCAATGACCCATTAGAAATACAAAGGAAGAAACAACTCAGTTTACAATAAAAGAATTATTAAAATAACTATAAATTTAAGAAAAAGGCAGGACTTATATTTTTAAAACATTAAAATATTATGTAAAGACGTAAAAGAATGTTGAATAAATGGCAACAAATCATGTTCTTAGCTAAAAAGACAACTATATAAAGATATCACTTCTACCCAAATTACTCTATATTTTTAATGCATTTCCAGTTTGAATAACAACAGAATCTTCAAAGTTTTCTGGTAGAGGGAGGATCTGTATAAAATGACATAAAGATCTTTCAGAAATATAAACATTTTTAAATAGTCAAGAAAGTTTTGAATAAAGACTAATTCAGAAAAGCTGCCTTATTTGACATTGAAACATATTATTAAGCACCATAAATAAAACCATAAAATGGGAGAGAAGTCAGCATATAGATCAAATAAAACATATAAACTCCAGAAGTGAAACAAAATTCAGAATGATTAGTATGATAGAGGTAACGTTTCAAATCACCAGGTAAAAGATTAATAATTTCTAAATGATATTGAGGCAAGATGCCAGCAATTAGATAAAGTGAGGGATTCTATTTCATGCCTCACAACTAAAGAAACTCTTCCTGGAGCATCAATTTGTATATACAAATTAAAAACTATTAGA
This sequence comes from Lipotes vexillifer, assembly GCF_000442215.2. Taxonomy (NCBI): domain Eukaryota; kingdom Metazoa; phylum Chordata; class Mammalia; order Artiodactyla; family Lipotidae; genus Lipotes; species Lipotes vexillifer. Next base: position 2,022,732 of record NW_006799734.1, read on the forward strand.
ACAAAATCATAAGTAATAAGAAAGCAACAAATCTTTCATTGGAGGAGGACTTTCTAAATATAACAAAACAAGTGGTTTCTTAAAAGATGAAACTGCTCACTTTTATTTCACAATAATGAAAAAGTTTTCTTGAGCAAAACATTCTATAAACAGTCAAATGACAAACCAGGAGCCATATTTGCAAAACCAGAAAGGATTTCTTACAAATTAATAAGAAATAAATGATTGGCTTGAGAAAAACTGGCAGTTCAGAGTAATAAGAAATAAAAAGGCGCTAAGTACGTGGGAAGGTGGAAACTAAACCTGTAACACTTTCAGGTGGGTAGATTGTTTCCAGTGCCCCTCCCCACCCCAATCAACACAGTTGATAGAACAACAAGTTCTTTTAACCTGTGGTCACAGAGTGTTCCAGAGCAGAGTTTGGGAAGGCAATTTGACATTATCCATCAAAACTTATAATGTGTATGCCTAAGGATCACGCTTCTGAGAGAATATCCCACCAGCATGTGGCACAAGGATTGTTTGTAATGGGAGAAAACAGAAACACCCCAAATGGCCACCATCAGGGACATGGGACACCAGGAAGCCATCAGGAGAACTAGGACAATGTCCTTTCCAGACTCATTGTTAAGTGGAAAAACAAATTCAGAAAGGAATGTGTAATGTGATGCCATTTTTGCATTAAAAGAGGATGGATGGGGCTTCCCTGGTGGCTCAGTGGTTGAGAGTCCGCCTGCCGATGCAGGGGACACGGGTTCGTGCCCCAGTCTGGGAAGATCCCACATGCCGCGGAGCGGCTGGGCCCGTGAGCCATGGCCGCTGAGCCTGCGCGTCCGGAGCCTGTGCTCTGCAACGGGAGAGGCCACAACAGTGAGAGGTCTGCGTATGGCAAA
>NW_006799734.1:2023802-2029738 GCF_000442215.2 Lipotes vexillifer
TGATTCACTTTGTTAAACAGCAGAAACTAACACACCACTGTAAAGCAATTATACTCCAATAAAGATGAAAAAAAAAAAAAAAAAAAGAGGATGGATGGATGGATGGGTACATGGATAAACGGATGGATGTCTGGGTGTGTGGGTAGATAGATAAATGGATGGATGGAGGGATGGGTGGGTGGGAGGATGGATGGACGGATTAGATGGGTGGGTGGATGGATGGATGGATGGATGGATGAGGGGGTGGATGATGGAGATATAGATTGCATGTAAGAATATTTTTATCCATACATAGAAAATATCTGGATGCATACTAAGAAAACTAAACAATGGTTTACCTGGAGTGAGAGATCTAAAGAAATGGAATAAATAGTATGACCCCATTTTTGATGGTTGACAGCTGACAGCTTTCAGCCCCACCTCTCTGTTTTTTCCTTTTGCCCCACATCTGGGCAAGCTGATAAAACAGCCTGGGTGTCCCCCCCTCAGCACCAGTGAGAGATTGAAACCACTAAGCCCCAGCCCACGTGTGGGAACTCCTCAGCCTACCTCCTTCAACCACACTGCAAAGCCTGTGCTCTACTCTCTTGAGCTATTTTCACACCATCTGGAGATTCTGCCCTGCTCTCTCCCAAAGACCTCATTCTGTAACAAACAAACGTTTTCATGCCCTCTTGGTTGTGTGGTGTAATCAGTCTTGACATCCAAACCCAATTTTGAGTGGTGGTCCCTTCTGTTTCTCTAGGGTGGCCACAACAGGAGAGAAAGTAGGTATTTACCTTTCTTGCTATATACTTTTTTTTACTTAGTTTTTAAATTTGTTTACAGTGAATAAATATTGTCTTTGTAATTAAAATGTTGCCTTTTTAATTAAAATCAACAATAATAAAGTGGTTCTAAAAGAAACAGCTCTGTCCTCAACCTGCTGTCAGTCTCAGTATCTGAAGAGCTTCCTTGCTGGGTGACGCCACAGATAGGCAGTGTCACTCAGACATTCCTTACAGACTCCTCTTCCACAAGCTTTCTTCTGGAAAATCTGCACCTCGCTCTCATTCAGGCCACAGAGTTTCACCAAGTATGAGATGAGTCTAATCAACTTTTTGGCTTCAGGCACTTTGGTCACGTAACAAGTGTGGGAAATGATTTCTAAATGCAGCAAAAATTATTAAAGCTCAATTATTCATGGCAGTGCTGATTATTTTCTCTGTACTCCCTCCTACCTGTCAAATCTGGGTCCCACTTTCAGAAGAAATACAGCACTCAGTCCACAGACAGCCCCAGAAGTGACAATTAATAATTAAAGGCCAGTTGATAATTGAGTGATAACTTTACTGGCCAAGCTCCACCCGGAGGTGTGATGTGCCCCGTGTCCGCGCAGGGATTGGAAAACCACAGCTGAGGACCTCATGGTGTTTCCAGAAATGAGCTACCATTGACAAATTCCACACACTCCGTTTCCATTACTTGCCACCCCCATTGAGGCTTTGAGTTGGGGTCTTTTTTATTAAAATTTAAAAAAAAAAAACACATACTTTAAGATCTGAGAATCACCTTGACAAGTTCTCAGGTAGGTGAGGAGATGCCCTCTGCTCCTCCTGTCTCAGATCCAGCAGCCTGCTCTGTATGGGATGTTATGTGAATAATTGCCAAGGAGAATATTAGCTTGTAAGCCCTGCTGCCTAGTAGTCAAGAGAATACAAGGCACTACCTCTGTCAGGACAGTTGGGAAAGCATTTCACCTAGAATGGGAATGAAGATGAATCAGAAAAGCTCAATCAAACATTCTAGTGTGCAGTACATTTTTAACTTGAAAAATATCCTTTAAGTTTCCTACATGGTTCATTAGAAGAGTTGCTAAGCTTTCTTTCCTGAGGAAAGCAGGATATTTTTAAGCATTGTGTTAACTTCAGAACCATTGTTTGGCTGAGTGGTTGTATAATGCTCCAGGTAAAATGGCGGGAAACGCAAAAGGAAAGGACACATTTGAGAGTGAACTGGTTTGCAAGAACCTACCGGCAAACTCTTGTTTTACGGAGTCTGTTTTTTAAAACTGGTTGTCAGACTTACCAAGAAAAGCTATTTGCTACTTAGCAGCAATACTTAGGCAAATAACTCAGAGGATGTCCGGCCCCTCCACCTGCTGCCCTGTGTACCATCTTGTCTTTCGACTGTGTCCTGACAACCAACACTGCCCCAGGGCCACCACTGGACACTTGGGTGTGGACCCAGCTCTGTCAGAACAATTTGGGGGAGATAAGACTCGTGGGGTGTCTTGGAAGCTTCTTACACCTGCTGGAGAGCTTGGAGGGAGAGAATCATAAGCCCATGGCTTTCAATGTCTGGTATAAAGACCAGGTGAGTAGTCAGAAAGTTTCTGCGAATGAAATAAACGTGCATCCTTTGTAACTCTAAAGTCAAAACTTCTGCAAACCAAGCCTAAACTCTAATCCTGAAAATGGAAAAATTATAACACAAATTGAATGCACAACTTGTGAAGGTGTCATATTGTATTTTGGACATCGACTGGGAGGGACAGGGACCCTGAAACTTGGAGAGACATTGGGGTGGGAGCCAATGAGGCTGTAAACCTCAATCCCCCAAATTCTGCCAAAATTCCCTTGACACTAGAGGTAGCCCTTCTTCCCCTATCTGAGGAGGTCAGTCCCCTCTTGCCCAAAGAGCTCGTTATGACCTCTCCTGAGACCTTGACATGTAGGGGACACAGATCCTCCTCAAGGCCCATGTCCACCCTTCTCAGTGTCCCAGGGTTACTGCTGGGCAGCAGGACAGGGTTCAGGAAGATGAGCTGGTGTACAAGGAGTGAGCACCAACTGTGACCCCTTAAGATTAACCCAAAGAATTATAAGATTTGCTAATTTATATTAACAGATTCATGATTTATATTAACAGAAACCCATAGAATAGGATTGGAAACTGATCTCCAGATGTTGCATCCAGGTATAAGGAATATAATGCAAGAATTGAACAAATTAATTGATACGGGCGCACCAAGCAGATATTCTGAGTTTGTGGTGTTAACTTATGTCCCTGGGAGCGGCTCCAACACTTTGCTCCATCGGCTGCCAAATCTTGGACCCAAAGGTCGTCTACAATGAAAATGGAGCTGAGATTCAAGAACTTCCTTGATACACTACAGAGGAAAGTATCCAGCGACGCAGGGAGCTTGGAACTCCAAAATAGATATGCTTCGTATGTGAGATCTCCTCACCACCCCCACAAGGACACCCTCATAATTCAAGGTGCCGTTGAGGGTGCTCCATGGGAGGGCCAGCTCAGGGCCTGTGGGGACCTGAAGTGACTGGTCTCTGCAGACTGAAAAGACAGTGAGCAGTGCTGCCAGCCCAGCTGCACCCAGACCCCTGACTCCTGAACTGTGGGAAGATAAATGTGTGTGGTTTGCAGCCTCTAAGCATGTGGCTATTTATTATGCAGGGATAGGTAGATCCACACTGGGGATCCGGGGTTGGAGACACTAAAATGTATACACGATGGGACTGTTTTCAAGGAGACCCAATAAAATATATAGACAACTAGTAGAACTCACTAAAGATTTCAGCAAGTTGTCTGGACACCACACAAACATTCAACAATCAGTAGACTTCCTATAGATTAGCAGCAATGGGTTTTAGGAAATGTAATAAAAAAGTAAGATCTAAAACTACAATGCATCAAATAAACCTAATAGAAGGCATAAAACACCACTGCGAAGAATACTATCCAGCATTTTTCAAGAACTTAAAAAAAAAAAGATAATAATAAATATAGTGAAATATATTCCATCCCTGACGTGGACGACTCAACAGGCCTGAAAAGTCAAGTTTCCCCTAAATCTGGCTTTCACTTTAATGCAGTTGAAAAAGCAAAACCCTACAGGGATTTAAGCACAAATTCAAAAAATGGATTCTAAAATTCAATTATACAAAGAAAGAAATAAGAATAATCAAAAGAATTAAAAAGAAGAGGGTGGGGCATCCCTGGTGGCGCAGTGGTTGAGAGCCCGCCTGCTGATGCAGGGGACACGGGTTCGTGCCCCGGTCCGGGAAGATCCCACATGCCACGTAGCGGCTGAGCCCATGAGCTGGCTGCTGAGCCTGCGCGTCCGGAGCCTGTGCTCCGCCACGGGAGAGGCCACAACAGTGAGAGGCCCGCGTACCGCAAAAACAAAAAAAAAGGGAAGGTTTTCCTTGCCCACTATCAAAACTTATTTTAAATACATAGTAATGAAGTCAGTGTGATGCTGGTGCATAGCAAGAAATATGTTGATGAAACAAAGAAGAAAACCTAGAATCAAATGAAATCAATCAAATGAAAAAGCTTAATAAATTAGAGGAACATTAGAAATCAATGACAAAATGGTAGACCCTGTCATAGAAGCCTCACATGTGGAAAACTAGAATAAAATTAGATCTTTACCCCACACTATACACAGAAATATATTCCAGGTGGATTTTAAACCCAATGTGGAAAAATAAAACTATAAGACAAAATTAGGTGATATGGAAGGATACTTTGAGATGCAAGGTATAGATATACGAAGGGAAAAACAAATTAAACTGACTTCTGTAAATTTGAAAACTTCTCCATGACCAAACTATACCCTTAAGCAAAGTTTTAAAGCAGTGATATCCTGAGAGACGTTTCATCATATATAACAGAAAAAACAGATTCAGCCCCCAAACATGTAAAGAACTCTTCACAAATCAATAAGAAAAATGCCAACAACCCAGCCCTAAACAGGAAAACCTACTGCATCTGACTGACTCTAAGGGGAAACAACCCTTTTCAAATGAATTGTCTGTCATCTGAGCCCTGATATTGGGAAACACTTCCAACTTTGTCAACTGGATGTGGGTGGGAACATGGGGAACAGGCCTCTGACACCACTGGGGGTGGAAGGGCACAGACTCGGCATCCCGATTCCAGGTAGCCCCCCCAAGAACACTCATATGCACGTCCCACCAGCAACAGTCCCCGCAGCATCGGTGTCAGGTCCCAAGAAAGAAACACGCTGAGGGGGCTGAGAAATGCACCCTCCTCCCCAGACACACTCACTTCCTGGAGCCTGTGAGCACTACTTTATATGGAAAAAGATGATATTACCATCTAAGGAAAAGAGATCAAAGTAAAGATTTTGAGAAGAGGAGGATATTCTGAATTATCACGGTGGACCTTGAGGGTAGTCACGTGTGTCCTTATAAGAGGGAGGCAAAGGACGTTTGGGGACAGCCCCACGTAGAACGGGCATGTGACAACAGAGGCAGATGGACTGATGCGGCCACAGCCCAGGCACACCTGGAACCCCCGGGAGCCGGAAGAGGCAGGAAGGACCCACCCCGGAGCCTCGGGAGGGAGGGAGGCCCTGCCACATCTTGGTGTCGGACTTCTGCCCTCCAGACTGTGAGACAGTAAATTCTTGTTTTAAGTTTCCTGGTTTGTGGCAACTTGTCAGAGTGGCCCAGGAAACTGTTTAGTATTAATATTCATCAGTATGAGGATGGCTAAACTCACCTGGGTGTTTTCCTGTGTTCTGTGCCTCATCAGAATTGTAGAAAAAGCAAAGCCCAGAACATACTATCCATGTTCAAATATGCAAGTTATTCAAATGAAGAATTTACGTGCAGAGTAAAGACATACATATGATAAAAGTATAAGAACACGGGCTGTACACATGCCATACGCCGGGGAGGGTCCCAGGGGGAGGCGGGGTTAACATTGGTTCTAAGGAGGGATCCGGTGGACCTATATCCATCTGTACAAATAAATTTAAAAGTCCAATGCAAATGCTTGTATTAGCTCATTTAAGGTGAAAGGTTCATTTTTGTTTATTATATTATACTTTGATTTTATTGTAGTTTTTAAATTATAAGAATAATAAAAATAATAACTGTGCATTACTTCCAAACGGATTCATTTCC
>NW_006799734.1:2029832-2037120 GCF_000442215.2 Lipotes vexillifer
CCTACAGCATATAAAAACCTTTCCATACAGATGTTTTAAAACCACAGTCTGTAAGACTCCAGCTTCATAATTCTGATGATGGGAGTGTTAAAAAGAAAACAAACTCTGCAGCATCCATCAATCGACATGTATCTGTTTAATAGTTTAAACTCTATTGCTTTTGCAATGTTCCTCTCTGAAAAATTTAATCTTGATCTATTTCTCTCAATTTTTCTTAACTCTTTAATAATAATCCAGGCAATGGCATATCCGAATGGAAATTGCTTCTACAGAACATTGTAATAAGTATGTCAGGCATATTACAGAGGATTTGCTTACTTTTGATTTAAAAAGACAACTTTTAATCTAAGAACTTGGAACTCGGAAATTTGTCTTGCGTGGCCAAAGCTCATGAGTAAATGCAGATCCGAAAAAGGTGGCTGTGTCCCCCCCTCACTCATTCAAAATTAATCATGTGCCATTTGCCTCCTAAGCAGTGGGTTCATGTCTGCATTGAATATTCCAGGGCTGGGCAAATATTGACCAACTGCTGGAAACCGTTTTCCTGTCAGCAAATGGCAACAGCTAAGGAGTAATGGGGGTCTTGAGGGGAGCCCAGGGTCTGAGCAGCTCCAACCCCAACTCACAGGGAGTTCCTGGATGAGGGATTAAACATGTTTGGGTGTTTCTGCACGAGGAGGTGCTTTGAGAAGTACAGAGTTAAGTTCAAACGCTGATTATATTTAATCAGATTTTAATGCAAAGCAATTGATGTGAAAGTAATAGTATGGAAACAGTATTTCAGTGGTTTTTCAAAGAGACCAGAAGAGAGGCCTGATTTCTAATCCCATGTCCTCTTCCGTCTTTTTTTCAGGTATAGGATCCCTTTCAGGGATCCTCGCCTAGTTTTTTCATTATACAGTATGGAATACAGAATTTTAGAACAGAAAGGAGTCTTTGCAGTTCTTGATTCTAATTCCCTCCTTTCACATGAGGAAACTGAGGCCGCGAGATGGAATACCTCCAGAGGGCCTGAGCCCCTTGCATCCTGAGTTCTCTGGCCCAGAAATGTGTGAAAAGTAAAGTGAGCATATTATGGACTTTAATTTCAGGCAACATCCTGGTGCACCCACATCCTTTCCATTTCAGATTATTACCTCTTGACTGGTTTCTTTGCTGCTAGGCATTTGCTCAATTCTTACTGCAACCACAATTATCTGTATAAGGTCAAAGTCTGAACAGATCGCTTTTGTACTTAAAAGCTGCCTATGGCCACAGAGTACCCCCTGAATAAAGTCTCAGTGGCGTAAACTGGACTACAGAGTCCCTGTTCCCATTCAGCCTGAGCTCTGGCTGTGTTCCCCAGTGCTCCACACTCCTGGCCCTGCTGTGTGCGGCTCCACCCTCACACCCATTTCTCTTGGCTGAGACGAACTCATTCCCATCCTGAGTCTGACCTTCCTCCGTCCTAGAAGTTTCCTCTGAGCCCCAAAGGCAGCCCCAGTCTGTGCATCTGCCAAACACCTTCACTTTCAATGAGCTGCCTTCCCCACCCCATCTTGGTGCTCTGGTGGGGTTACCAGGCACAGCGACCATCCCTCCTGGCTGCAGAGATGGGCAGCGACCAAGACCCACCTGGAAACTTTCCACAGTCTTGTTTCTGGGTGGACCTGGAAAGCCAGTCAGTTCTGCTGGTCCTTTCTTGGGATTTGAAATACAGATTTAGGAAAGATGAGCTCTCTTCCTCCAGCTGCGTCTTGCTCTGTCTGTGGCCCTGCCTTCCTGGGGTGTTACCCATCCAGCCCCCCTACACACACACACACACACACGCACACACACACACACACACACACACACACACACACACACACTGCTGTGGGCAGCCATCCTCAGTGGGAGAGAAAGTGGCCAACACAGAGAGGGAAGCAGACGCAAGAGACAAATATAAAGGGTCCTATTGACATAGTCTCAGTTCCTGGACTGTCCATCCTAGACTGGCTATGAGCCATCCTTTTCTCCTTGTTTAAGCCATTTTTTGTTGTTTTGTCCCTGTCAACCATAAGCATAATGATTAGACCATTTTCCTCACTGCCTGCCCTCTTTATTTTTATAGGATCCTGTAACCGCCTGTCCACTGACTGCGTTCCCCACAAGAATGTCTGCTCCAAAATCCCTAAGATGGCTTGCATTTGCTCTGCATGGTGTCTGGGTAAATAAAATGGGTCGTTGAAAACTATTTGTTGGGGAAAGGAAGAAAGAGGAAAGGAGAAAGGGATGAAGGAAAGGAGGGAGAAAGGGAGGAAAGAAGGAAGGAAAAGTCTACTAAGTGTTTGCTAGAGAAAAACCTGTGGGGGTCACAAAAGGAGAAGTCAGGTTTAGTCTGACTCAGCCACTGACTCACCGCCTGAGTGTCCTTCAAGCTTATTCTCATCTGTCCTCCCTTCTCCCACCTGTACATTGAGGGTGTCGACCAAATGGCCTCTAGATCCTGCCCAGCTTCAACATGATTCTGTGAAAAGGGAATGAACTGATCAGGTGAGTTTTCTGCCACTGGAGGGGTCCACAGAGAGATCAGTTGGCTACCCAGCAGTGATGCTGCAGCTGAGATTCAAATTTTGGCTGAGGTGCTGGACTGGATGTTTCTATCAGAAACATTTATAAATTTCTAGATTTTAAGAGCTTAATAATAATAAATCTGCATGAGCTTTAGCTTTCCAGGATTAAAGTCTCAGAACAGCATCTATTAAATGAATGAATGAATGAATGAATGAATCAGTGAATCAGATTCTGGGACCCAGGGAACACTTGTCTGTAGTTCAATGATATTGCCACTAGATGTCACCCTCGTTCATTCTGGCAGCAGAACACGGGGTTCCCACTCTTCAGCTGCAGGGCTGGGGGCATGGACCAGAAGTGGGGGGGAGCATCTGCATTCGTTGGGAGCCCCCGTCCTCCTGCAGGTGAGGCAGCACACTGAGATAAGGACAGTCAGGAAACAGAAGGCCAGCACCTCACTAACTCCTCCCCTTTGCTGACCCTGTTCTTCTCTGAAAACAAACTGAGTTTTTTGCTGGAAGGCTCTTCACATGATTTTATAAGCACTGGAGGGAAGACAGGGTCAACCACACAAAAGTTTAGCAAAATCATAATCGTATTAAAAGAGCAATAAAATAGGCATACATTGCAGATATTTACGATGAATTAAATTTCCGGTTACCAAAACACACAAGATTCATGGGGGCTGAAACATACCTCTTACCTCTTTAGCTATTCAGAACACACAGGCAGGCAGTGATCCGTCCGTCCCCCCAGACCAGCCTTCTCTGGCTAGGACCCCTCTCGCCCTGAGGCTCCCTGCGTTTCATCTGCATCAGCTGCACGTCTCTCCGCCACTGTGATGGGAGAGGCGGCTCACTGGCCACTCAGCTCTCCTTCCCGCTCCCCGGCCCCCGACCCTGCAGACACTGCCCAGGAGGATTCCCTGGTATCAAGAAGCCAATGACTGATTTAAACTTGGGGTCCGGATAAAACAGTGTCACATCCCACTCCCCAGCAAGGACCCCTCCTGTAGAGAGAGATCGCTCCGTCTCCAATTAGAAAACGATCAGTGTCTAGACTAGCAGCTCAATGAATGTTTTGAAAAGTTTGCTGCTTCTCCCTTAACCTCTGCAAATAGAGAGGAGCAGGGGCGGGGATGAGCCAGGGGGTCTGGTAGATGCTCATGTGGCTTTCCCCATTCTGTTACGCACCTGGTGCCTTGAACTCGGGTGGAAAGCAGACCCCTCGCAAAAGGCAGTGCCTGACTCACCACCGGCTCTATGCACTTTATTAGTGACGAGAACGGTTAGCATTTGTGCAGACCTTTATGGCTTTCGGAGAGCCCTCATTTATTTCTTCAAAGGCCTTGTGTGCGAGGTAGATTGAATTTCAGTCACAAAACTACCAAGTGTCACGTTGACCACCAAGCTTGCCATGGACTGTCTCCCTGACCGGCCCTGAGAGTGGTGAAAGGCTGGTCCCCTGCAAGGAGGTGCCCCCAAGTCCCTGAGGAAGGCATCCTCATTTCATGTGAGGACAGAAAGACAGTCTCCTACATCTCTGAACATAGGTAAAACCAGTACATAATCTAAAAGAAGCAAAGAATGGTTTTCTCAGGGTATATGCCCAGTAGTGGGATTGCTGGGTCATATGGTAGTTCTATTGGAGTTTTTTAAGGATATGGGGAGGGGGAAGGGTAAGCTGTGACAAAGCGAGAGAGAGGCATGGACATATATACACTACCAAACGTAAGGTAGATAGCTAGCGGGAAGCAGCCGCATAGCACAGGGAGATCAGCTCGGTGCTTTGTGACCACCTAGAGGGGTGGGATAGGGAGGGTGGGAGGGAGGGAGATGCAAGAGGGAAGAGATATGGGAACATATGTATATGTATAACTGATTCACTTTGTTATAAAGCAGAAACTAACACACCATTGTAAAGCAATTATACTCCAATAAAGATGTAAAAAAAAAAACAAAACAAAACAAAAAAAGAAAAGAGCTGCATAAATGATTTCCTGCTTCTCCAGGGAATTGAGAGGGCTTAGCTGGAGGGTTTGTTGTAAGTAAAGTCAAAGTTGAGTGGAGCCATATTTATAGGATGAGAACACCCCATCAATATCCCTTCCCAGGTATCAGTACCCCAGGAGTTCCAGGGCCATCAGGGAGCCAGGCCATTGAGCTGGGACTGAGGCAGGGCTGAGGGGCTTCAGGCAGGAGAGGAAGGGCAGAACCCCGATCTCCTCACACCAGCTGCACTCAGGACCGATCCCCTCCTAAATATATTTTACCCAGTGGGCATTTCAAGGCTTCATTTGCTCAAGAGATATGGCTTCTAAATTGCAATTATTGTGGGAAAGATTTGGAGTCGATAGAAGTGCCAGAAACTGCTCTGGTCAGGGCACGTGAGCAGTTTACCTTGAAAAAGCTCTTTGACCCCAGGCTTTCATGATTTCATCTAGCACAGCACAACAATATCAATAATATGCATATGGTTTTGGGAAGAAAACCAAAAAAAAAAAAAAAAAAAAAAAAAAAAAAAAGATGTAAAAAAAATAAAAATAAAAGAAGCAAAGAATGAAAACAAGGCCAAACCAAAAAGGGAGGGATCAGACAAGCCAGCTGCTTTGAAGCCTAGTCTGTATATGGATGGCTGGGGAGATTTTCAGGCCGAGGAGGCTGTGATCTCTGAAAAGTGGGATTTTGTGACGCCCCGGCCATATCCTCTCCCCTCCAGCTCACACCGCAAACCCAAAGGCTCTGGATCTCGCTGGGAATCAAAGGTGTCAAAACTCCCCCATGCAGGGCAGAGGGCCCCCCAGAGCCGCGTCCTCACGCACCACGAGCAAATAGGGGGTGGTCAGAAGCCCTGCGTCCACCTGCTCGTCCTCGTCCACCACTGGCTGCAGGCAGAGTCAGAATGGTCTCCTAGAAACCACCCAAGGCTTCAAAATCAAACCTCTCCCTGGAGACGGGGCGAAATACCCGCCTCTAGCTTCATCACGCAGCGGGAATGCAAGGAGGCCTTCCCAGGCCAGTTATTCCCGTCTGAACTTCAAACGCGGAACAGCAAAAATTAATTCAACGGGAGCTAGCTTGAAACTCGATCACAGTGCAAGAAATCAACCTGCTGCTCTGAAATCAATGACACTTAACCTGGGGCATTTCAGCCGCTCCTGAGGTGCTGGGGAAGCATCCCGCCTTCTGTGCTGGGCCCAGCGAGGACCCGTGACCTGGACACACAGCAGCCACCCCAGGAAAGGAGAACAGTGACTCCACGGGAGATGGAACCAGCCCAACGGGGGCATGTGTCTGAGCCCATCCTCCAAGCTGCCTGAGGTGAAGAGCAATCACCACTTTGCGATACGCATCAAGCCTGGGTTCTTTCTCCACGGGTGCCTCTTAAATCAATTAAAATCAAGCTTTTAAAAAATGCCGTAAAAAGACAAGGTCTCTGGAAAATCCTGGATGACAAGTTATAGAGTTGAAGGCCTAATTGCAAAACACAGATTATTTCAAGATCCAGTGGCATCCTTCCTGAATTCCAAGGGCTTTGGAAGGGTGAGCCCGGGCCCGTCCTGTTCAGTGACGCTTCAGATACAAAGGCCACTATCCTTCCCCACACGCAATGCTCACCTTTGAGACCAGGTGTGCTGGCTGCTGATGGGGATGACAGGGCTGTGTGCTGGAAGCACAGAGGGCTGAGCGCAGTGCCCCAAATGAGCGTGTGAACAGCCTCCACCCCAACAGAGGAGTCACATGTGTGCACAAGCTCTGTGGAGCTGGCTTGAGCATGTGCTCCAGTCTTCCTGTGATGGTTCATCTGATGTGTCCACTTGGCTGGGCCTCGGTGCCCAGATATTGGCTCAAGTACTTTTATGGATGCTTCCTTGGAAGTGTTTTTTGAATGAGATTAACATTTAAATTGGTGGACTTTGAGTAAAGCAGGTTACCCTCCCTGTCCCAGGGAAGGCCACATCCAATCAGTTGAAGGCCTGGATAGAACAAAGGCTGACCTCGCAGAAGAGGAAGGAATTCTGCCAGCAGGTGGCCTGTGGACTTGAACTGAAACTCTGCCCTGAATCTCCAGCCTGCCGGCCCTCCCTGCAGACTTTGGACTTAGCCTCCATCACTGCATAAGTTAAATTGTTAAAATCTCTCCCTCTCTCTCAGAGAGAGAGAGGGAGACATAAGTCATAGAAGCAATATAGTATCTCTGCCCACACAGAGCCTTCTAACGAGAGGTGTCTTAGCAGATGGTTTCTCGGTTTGTCAGATTTTGTTAGTGTTTTTGTTTTTACTGAATGCCTGGGTGTGCAAATGCAAGCTAGGACCCCATAAACTTCTCTGCATAAAAAAGAAGTGGCGGTTTGAAGGGCATAGGCACAACACTGCAGTCATCCACATCAGGGAGGATAGAAAAGGAAAAGGCCAAGGAGACAGATTTTGGAGACACGATGTGTCCGGTGTCTTGAATGATGTGAGTTTGAGGTGGAAACCCTCCTGCGTCTCCCCTGCAGGGTGAAGTCATCACTGATCACTCACGATTCTGGTGAATGGATTCTTTCTGGGACGTGCAAAGGAACACATGAATACGGAGGGAAGCACGTGGGCAGGTGACGTGGGCGGGCTCATACCTGTGGGCTTAGAACATCATGCCCACCTGGGTGGCCCGTGAAGGAAGCGTGTTGCTCAAACCAAATCCTAGACTGTCTACTTGCACACGCTCCATGTCTCTCTACAGAGTAAAAAAAAAAAAAAAAAAAAAAAAA
>NW_006799734.1:2037948-2074333 GCF_000442215.2 Lipotes vexillifer
AGGGAGACGCAAGAGGGAAGAGATATGGGAACATATGTATATGTATAACTGATTCACTTTGTTATAAAGCAGAAACTAACACACCATTGTAAAGCAATTATACCCCAATAAAGACGTTAAAAAAAAAAAAAGGTACACAGTGATTCAATGGAGGAAAGATAGTATTTTCAACTAATGGTGTTTGAACAATTAGGCACCCATAGAAAAAAAAAAAAAAAAAAAAAAAAAATGCACACCCACTGGCTGCTTTTCTTAAGATGGTCCCCAGCTCATCCCTTCTTCCTGGGGACAGTTGGGGTAGGGAGGAGGGGGGACGGCCCTGAAGTTAGCAGTGACCATGTGAGGCCCTTGGTTCACAGGCCCACCTCCTCTGGGGTTGGGTGGGGGGAGGGGCGGGTCCACCTGCAGCCCATTGGTGACATCTCTTCATTACTTCCACACACAGAATACGTCCAGTTCTGGACCCTTCCTAGAAGTCCCTCTGCTAATAACAAAGGAAGAATCATCTGTGTGGACTGAACAAGAGCACAGCCCAGGCCGGGAGTGCTTGGGAGCAATGCTTCCCTGCTGGGTGATGCTCCAGCAGCTGGAGACATGCCAGGGAGGCCGGGCTGCAGGGTGCTGAGCATGGCCAATGGGAGAGGCCTATGAGCGCCACCAGGCAGGTGTCCTTTTGCCAGGGGAGGACGCAGCTAGGGAGGAGCTCGGAAAGGATCGAGGTTCGATCCTTGGGCCAAAGGCTGGGCCCAAAGAGGCTAGAACATGCACCTCCCCCTGGAATGACCCTTGCATTCCGGAACGTTCACATGTAGGCAACAAACAGAAACAAACTACGGAATACTCTGTAATGACCTATATAGGAATAGAATCTAAAAAAGAGGGGATCTATGGATATGTATAACTGATCCACTTTGCTGTACAGCAGAAACTAACACAACACCGTAAGTCAACTAGACTCCAATAAAAATTAATTTTAAAAAAATAACGCCCTCGCCTTCTCCCCCATTTTATACTGAGAGAGAAACTGATAGACTAAATAAATGTAATTTCGGGTGAAAACAAAACACAGCCGCTAAGTGCTCAGGCGTGTAAGTGACAGAAAGGAGAGGGCTGTGGCGAGGAAGGGGCTTCCTGGCCCTGGGCAGCGGGGCAGGTAGATCTCCTTCCCTATTCTTGGGTCAGTTTTCACACCTGTAACTGCTGGGATATTACTGTACCCAGTACCTGCCCCGCTGGGCTGTTGTGAAAATTAGCTGGCACATGTAGAGTACTTAGAAAATTGCCTGGCGCACAGTGAGATCCCAAACATTTTTATCTGTTATTCACATCACGATTACTATTGTCCTGGCAAAGATGTTCACCCCTTGCCAGCATCACCGGCACCAGCACCAGGGCCCCTAGAACCGGTTGTCCAACATTTCAGGATCCGAGGGACCTGGGTGAGACAGGAGATTGATGAATGTACACCAGTGGTCATCACCGAATTTTATCATTCAATAAAACTCATAAGAAACTAAATCTAAAAATGTCGAGGCAGCTAAGTAAATTGTGGAACATTCAGGGAATTAAATGGTGCATAATTCTTTTAAAATCATACTTTCAAACACAACGATAAAACAGAAAAACGCCACTATCATAATGTTAAATGAAATAAGTGTGATAGAAGAACGTTAACTTCAGCCTGTTCTAACTTCTATGATGTTTATGTTTTTATTTTATAGAGAAAAGAATAGAAAAAAATGTATTCGAATTTACCCTGATGGAAATAGAGCAATTAATGCTTTCTTATTTTTATCTTTACGCTTTTCTCTGATATCTAAATATTCAAGAAAGGCTATTTTTAAGACAAACCCCCAAAAGTGGTGTGCTATAAAAAAAGAAACGAGGTAGACAAAGGGAAAGAAGCTTGTAGGTGTGGTGACTCCGCCGCTCTGTCCCACGTGCCGGCGGGCAGCTGGTTTAAAGGCGTGTATGTGCGTGATCTGGGGGCAGCCCCCAGTGCTCCCGGAGGCCCTGGGCTGAGGTCTCTCTCTAGCCGTGGACGGCGCCTCAGGAGGAAATGGGTGTGGAGGGAATGGTCTGCAGATGAGCCCGGAACGTGCTATGGGGGACGATGTGGTTCTCCACTTCTGGAAGAGCCCCAGGGAAGCAGAAAACAAGCTGAGCTGTTTGTGCTAGAAGCAGGAGCTGCCTGCACGGGTTCCTGGTCGCAGGTGCAGCTACTGTTCCCCCCTGTTCTGAGCGATGCTGAAGAGAACCTCAGGTGGAGTGAGCTGAAGGAGGACCCGCTGGGCTCTGGGTCGATCAGTTGACTAACTGAACACTCAGGCAGGGAAATCGTCGGCATCTCTCTCTAAAGTTACCATCTCAGAGCCGAGCGCTGTCTCCGTGGAACCAGGGTGCCCCCAGAGTGCGCTTCTGGCTGCATCCCAGATGGAGCTGATTGCATTAAGCACAGTGCAAGCAAGAAGGCGATCATTGGGGTTGTCCAGACCTCTGGGCTGATCTACATTCTACAACTTTGAAGGGCTCCAGAGGGGTTTTTAAACCAAAAGCTGGAAAGTCTGTGGGGAGCATTGCCTGCCATGGAGTTCCCTCTGCCCAGTCCCACGTGTCCCCCGCCACCTGCCACTGCCACGTAGGAACGTTCAGGAGAGAAACCATGTCCTCATAGCCCCAAATAGCAAACAGAAAGTATCCGTCAGCCTCTCAGCTGTGTTTCTCCAGCTCAGAAACAAAGAAGTGTTTCTCAAATAAGCCTGTACGCACTCACAGAACCCAACACTCAGAACAAGACTTGCTCTGGGTATCTGTTCCAACAGGTCGTTGTGCTTTCACTTTGTAGTAGATAAAAGTGGCAATTTCTTCTTTCTTCAGAAATAAAAGCTGACACTGTAAATGCCTCTAGCACATCATTAGAGCTGTACAATAAGAACAGTGTTTCCTGGAATAAATAGCTTACAAAAGAGATGTGAAATTAAGTTCCACGCGGAGCAGTAATGTAATGTAAATTAAAATTACAGCATCTTCTGAAAACGCTCTCTGTCGAGTGGCAGAATGGCACTCCTGAACCTTCCAGGTCAGTGTTCCAAGCTAACTCGGATAAATGGACTCAACACTAGGCACTCAGGGTGGCGACCAGCCTGCCCAACACACCTTCCTCTGTCTGTGTCCAGCGGCCAGCACAGGCCGACTGTGCCCGTCTCCAAGCCCCCGTTTAACATTCCAGAACCAACTGAAGGACACACTTTACCTTAAGGGGGAGTAAGACGGAAAGCTGACCACGTGCTCACGGACATGCTAAGCTGGGGAGTGACATGAAAACACAGCCCCACCTCACACGGCATCCAGCACTCAGCCTCTGGGTCCCGGGCCGGCCTCCTTCACCTCTCATTTGCCCACGTCCTACAACCTTTCTCCACTGGATGCACCAGCTGGTACATCAGGCCAGGGTTTCTCATCCTCAACGCCATTGCCAGCTGGGGCCGGACACCTCCTTGGTGGGGGCTGTCTGTGCATTGTGGGCATTTAGCAGAATCCCTGGCCTTGACCCACTAGACACCAGTAACATCCCTCCCCTGTCTCCCACCAAGCTCCAGTTTTGACAATCAGAAATGTCTCCAGATACTGCTGAATGTCCCCTGGGAGGGCGAGGCCGAGGGCAAGGTCACATCCAGGTGAGAACGACTGCATCAGACTCACCTGAACTGACGGAAGAGATTCCCACGTCAATCAACATATAACCTGACATTTTCCTTATCAGGTTGCATCGAGTAAAAACCGGGTAGTGTGTATTCAAGATAAGAAACATAAAGTGAGTTAAGCAAAGTAGAAGGTTGATAGATGATGGATAGATAGATAGTTGAAAAACTTAAAGCTGATAATGGTGTAAAAAGAAATAAAAGTATATTCCGGAATCTGGGTGTATATTGAAACTTGAATAAAATGGAAGGACTTTGTACTTTTATGCCTCGTTTTGGCACTGACTTGTACCCTAACTTCCAAAAAGCTTGAAACTTCTAGAAAATGTCACTTAGAAGATCTGGGAGTACAGGAACACAGCCCTTTTCTCCTGACACAAGGTCTCCTGGGAGGCAAAGGAGCAGGGCTGTCTTCCTCCATCTCCAGGCTCATTTCTTCAATGCTTCAAAAAACCTGCTTCTTCTGATCCCTGCAGCTGGAAGGTCTTCCCCCCCTCCCTTCTCCATTGGGCAGAAAACCTGTCATTTGCGTGACCGGACAGTTAACCCCGAGGACCTCGTGGGAGGATGTGAGGGTGCTGGATTCAGCAGCGCCTTGCGTCCTACCGCCCAGGTGCCTTGCAAACCCCGCCTGAGTCCCGAGGTCTTGTCCGCAGACTCCAGCCTGACGGGGCGTCCTTCCCAGTAAACACAGGAGCCTCCGCACTTCTTGAGGTTGGGACCTGCCTCTCTGGCCTCGGCTGTGCCCACACCCCGAGTCCCTCCTTCGATTTTGAGGACACACCTCAGCCAGCCCCTGGTGCATTCGGAGCTGGGAGTGGTCCAGCCCCGGGATCCCAGGTCTGACTGGACATAGCGTTTCTGTTTCTCGCCTTTCTAGAAGCGGATGTGCCATGCCAGGCCCTGCGGGGCACCCCTCGCTTTTCGGAATAATGTCCCTGTGGCTTCCCCTCCTGCTGTATCCCTGCCATTTCTATACTTGAAATATTAGCAAGACGCAACTTAATGGCGCATCCTCCAAGATGACTGTGGTACTCACGATGATGTACAGGCCCAGAAGTGCAGGCTGCAGGGCCAAAACCAAGCGTTCGCTATAAATCCCAGATGCCAGACCCGTGGATGGTAGGAAGGTAATAAACAGAAGAGCCCAGATCTAGCAGGCGTGGTTGTTAAATAAGATTCTTTGTGACTCACTAAGAAAGGGGAACATCGTGAGGAATTATCACTGCATCCTCCAAAGCAGTAATCTACATGTGTTTATTTAATAGACAGAAGATGGCTTTATTACACACATTTGATTTCCATATGCAATCGTTTCCTTATCTGTCACTTGTATCTGAGCGGGGCTCTTTCTACGAATCTGCAAATGAAAAATTCAGCACCGGGCACAGGAAACTCATTTAACGTCGAGTGCAGTCAAAATCAAGATTTCTTTATTTGTAGTAACAACGCTGTTAAATCAGAAAATGACTCTCCCTTTCTGCATGTCCTTCCCCCTTCACAACTCAGCCGTTTGATCATAAATTGTCGAGTGTCGGCGTGTCTCTCCCACTCCCCACACCGGCCGAGACAGATTAAAACCCCGCACACCGCCGACCGGCCTCGGCATACCATTAGCATATATATGAGATTTGAGACATTTTCTAATATTCTCTAGCAGAACTCATCTGTCAGCCAGGTGATGAATTATAAAACTCCTAGCTTGTTTGGGAAATAAAAGGGAGGGGGGAGGAAGGGCGCGGGCCCCTTCCCTGTGCCCAGCCGGGTGTTCACCATGTGTCAGCCCCGCCGAAGGGAGCACGTGTCCTACACAGAGACCTCCTTCCTGGACGGGGGCCCTGCACGTGATGTGGTCCCCGTTGCAAGGGAGGACTCACCCCATTCAAGACACAATGCGTTTGCTTCTAAAATGTGTGCCTCTCAGGGTAACAAGCCTCGATAATGTGAATTCAAGTCTCTGGTACTGGGTCCAGGCAGAGGCAGCATCCTGTCCGCTGCGTGCCACCCCCCTACAGAATGCCCGTCCCCACAAGGACCCCTGGAAGCCATGGCTCACCCATTACCCTCTGGGTACTACCACACATCTCTGGAAGCATCGTGGTTTTCTCTGGGATTGTGTTGACACTGAGTACCTATTTCTAATGCAGAGACCATCACAAGGTGCGGTCAGTATTTTTCACATTTCTGTCTTTGTATTAATTAAAGGGTTCCCCCTGCAGACAGTCTGATTGCTCACTGCTGCCTGGACCACGCTCTCAGTGCGGGGACTGAGGGGGAGGCCCGCTGGACCTGAGCATCATAGGGTCAGGACGTTGCTGGCGGGGTGGAGCAAAGGCCCCAGCAGGGAGCGGATGAACGCAAACATTGCCAACGCTGGATCCATTGCACGTACAAGGGGGTGGACCACACTCGTTCTGATGGTGGGGGAGAGGCCAGCCAGAGAGCCCTCCGGAGGAGCATGGGTCCCACCAAGGGCGCGTGGGCATCAGTTAATTAGTGTGTAAATAAATAGGCACCTTAGAGATGATGTTTATTTTAAGGTGCGCATCTGAGGCTGAGCAGAGGGCAGGGGTCAGCGGTGTTCTTGGTTTTCCCAGCACGTCCAGCAGCGCCCGGCAGGGAGCAAACATCCAGTCAGAGTTTATCTCCATGAAATGAGAGATGAAAGCAATTCACGGATAATAATGCTTTACCATTTCTATGAAAAGGTAAAAATGTCTTAAGGAAAATAATCCAAGATCAGTTAAACACCTGCAGAGAGATGTCGATTGATTAATTAATCATCTCACTGATTGATGGCGGTGCCGCCTTGGCACCTGAACTAAGGAGACTGCAGGTCCCTGGGTACCAGCCCCTCATCCCCACACCACCCTGCCCATCCTCACCACCAAGAGGTTCTGTGTTGACAGAAGCACAACTGCCAGGGACACCAGCTCTCCTGCTCCTCCTCCATGTCATGTACCAACCAAAACGCAAGTCTAAGGAATCCTTTCTGTCTGAGCAGGAAGGTGGGTATTCTTCTGATTTCCTTAGGGACATGGCCTGTGAGTGAGGCTCCCACAGCCAGGACCCTGGTGGGTGAAGCCGCATTAGGGCCACCACCCCTCCCCCGATGGCCGCTGCTGTGAGCAGCCCAGGGTGGGCTCTGCCTCGTGTTGGTCCCCAGCAGGAGGGCACCATGACCAGGACTCCAGGGCAGGGAAGGGCTCATCCCTCCCCATATCCCCTGTGGCCGCTGGCCCTCACTGCGGGCCCCCTGTTCCGTGCAGCACCCTCCTCAGGCCAGCCCACTCCCCATGGTGTCTGAGCAGACACAGCAGGAGCGGGTCCCCACTTTTACAAAGGAGAGGCTTACAGATCTGCATGTTAACCACTCGATACACATATTCACCATTTACTTCGTTCAGGGTATTTGACAGAGCACCCCTGAGGTGTGAAGGTGTGACCTTTGGAAGCTCACGTCTCCTGGAGACCTGTCGCCCAGGACAGAGATGACCCCTCCATCGGCACGGCAGGGACACACACTGCAGTGGGGCGGGCTTCCCACTCGGGACCAGGAGACACCTGAGAGGAGTCGACTTTTGACTCAGCTCGGGAGCCCTGGACCATGGCCAGAGGGGAGAGAGCCGAGGTGCCTGCCCGCCCAGCAGCTGCCCTGTGCCAGCTGGCCCTCGAGACACAGGGAAGGCACATCTGACTCCCTCAGCCGTGAGTCCCCAACAAGGAAAACCCAACTGCAGCCAGGTTTGACCCCCATGTGGGTCTGGGGAGCTCTGCTCACCCACTGTCCTGGCGACCACCCTGAGATGCCTCACGTCCTCAGCCCATCACCCAAGCTCATGCCAGGCCAGCTCCCCGGGACGGCTGCTCCCACGACCGCTTTGAAAAGGTCCTTAATCCCCAAGGATCGCCAAGATGATGCCCCTCCACGTAACCAGGGCCCCCAGAAGTTCGTGGATAACGTGAGTGGAACCGCGCTGGGCATGGGGGCTGCTCAGGGGACTCGGGCCCCGGGGCCCTGGGCGGGTACCTGTCCCACTCCTCCCGGGGGGGACACCCTGGCTCACGGTCTCAGGCAGGTGATGCCGCCCCAGGTGTAGTCGAGCTCCCCAGGTGAAGGAGAGCCTGCTTATGTGGCGTCCACGGTCTCCTTTCCATTCATGTTGACCTCACACATTTCCAAGGGTTCTCCCCGGCCGTGAGTACCAAGTCCCAGAAGGTTGCCCGACCGCTCTGGGAACTTGCCGTCACCCACTTGCTCTGCGTTCCCTCGGCTTCCCGCCAACAGTAGAGGAGAGACCGGGTTAAAATGGCCCATGGCACCAGGCCCCATGGCAGGCAAGGCCTTAAGGGGCTGCTTGGGCTGAAACGTAAGCAGGAGATGCTGCGGCAGCTGAGTCCACACACGCGGGCGGCGAGCACAGGCCGGGGCCTGGATGACGCCCTCAGCTTCTCTGTGCAGCAGAGCAGCTCACGTTTAACAGGCTCGTTCCAAGGACACGGGGCAGCTCCCGAGAAAACCCCATCAGCTTGTGCATCTAAACAGAGGGGAGGATCTGTGCGTTTTCTGGGGAGCCCACCCAGAAAGCCTCATAGTGAATAGACTGTCCTTTTGTGGAAAAACACAGTTAAGCCCTTGGACAGAGAGTGAGCCCTGAGGCATAGCTACAAACATGCAACACGAACAACCCAAAGAGCGCTTATCTGTAAAAACAACCGTATGAAAATTAGATTGTTTTAAAGTTTTACTCCTGAAAAGGAGAAGAGAAAGTGGACAAGAGTGGCTTTACATCCACTCACCCGACATATCGAATGAGCCACTGCTGCGTTCAGGGGACAGTTCACGAGTTCTAGAGAATAGACACCAGCATGGATGCCTGAGGTCAGAATCGCTGGGCACACACAGTTAGATGGGGTTGCAGGGGAGAATCAAAGGAATGAATCTGGATGATGTATAATGTGGTGATAAAGGCCAAGGAGAAGCACCAAGCCGGGAAGGGGGGCATGGTGTGGGCAGCAGCCATGGGATGGCTTAGCCTCGGGATGGAGTAGCCTCGGGATGGAGTAGCCTCCTCGGGATGGAGTCGCCAAGGGATGGAGTAACCTCAGCATCAAGTAGCCGTGGATGGAGTAGCCATGGAATGAAGCAGTCACGAAGGGCCTCACTGAGGAGGTGACATTTGAGCAGACATGAGGGAGACGAGGGAGCAGAAAAAGGACGGGGAGAGAACAGCCCCTACATGGAGGGCAGAGGCAGGGCCTGGGCATGGGAGTGTGCTGGGCAGAGTCCAAAACCACCAAGGGCTCAGTGTGGCCAGAGCAGAGGCCAAGAAGGAGAGCAAAGCCGAACAGAAGCCAGACAGATAAGGGCAGCTACAGACTGGAGGGGCCAGAGGAACTGAGCAAGGGCGCTGGCTCTCACCCTGAGGGCGGGGATCTTTTCTGGATCCAACAGGGTCGCCCTGACTGCTGGATGAAGGACAGACTCCCAGGCTCAGGCAGACCCAAAGGGCCAGCTGCCACACTCTGCAGTGCTCCAGGCAAGTGCGAGGAAACGTGGACCCTGCAGGTTTGCTGTCGGGTTGATGTAGGCTCTGGAGATGGAGAGAAACCCAGTCTAATTCCAGGGCTGGGGCTTGAGCCACTGGGAGGAGAGCTCTGCCTGTGCTGAGAGGGGCCGTCGGGGCCCCGGAGCAGGTGCGGGAAGAGGGGCATCACATCAGCACAGGTGGGCTGGTGGCGCTGAGCACATGTGGAAGTGGAGCTGTCCTGGGCACAGGTGGGTGGAGGGTCTGCAGTTCGGGGAGGGTATCTGCTTCAGGAGATGCAGGTTGGGATTCCTCTGCATATAAAGGAGATCTGAGCTTCTTGAGAGGGGCTGAAACCATCTCGAGTGAGGACAGGAGCTTCCAAAATCATGCAGCCATTGACGCGGCCAGTGACGGGAAAAGAGAGCAGGGATGAGACAGCTCTGCCCCCCGGTGCCACATCCACCCTCCTTAGTCTCCTACTAACACACTGGACAATTTCCTTGTCTGACCTGGGATCTGTCTTCCCACCTGGAACCTGAGCCCAGAGGGTGGACGTGTGGGTTTGTTTCCTGCACGGTGTGGGTGCACAGATGGAAGTTCAGCAAACACCACTGAACACGTTAGTGGTGATGGGGGCTTCCGGAGGAAGCCTTCAAACAGGAAGTGTCCTGCTGTGTCAGAAGTGCTGCCGCTGCTGTGGATAAATGCAGACTCAGCAGCCAGTGGATCCAGCACTGTAGCAGTGCTGGGGCCCGAGACAGGAGCCCTCATCTGAGCATTGGCAGGAGAATGAGCCTGACCAGGAGGCTCAGGAGAGACGGAGAGCAGTGGGGACCCTGGCGCTTTGCTGGGACAGAAGCCCCGGAGGAGTGGTAGATGGGATCAAGGAAGTGGCCGGTGTCTCTGCCCTGAAATGCAACGGAAAAGGTAAAAAGCCAGGCCCCGTGTCAAGGGAAGGTCTGGGGCTGGAGGAGGGAAACTCTTTCAAGAACAGGCACCTCTGACGTGTGGTTTGTGGTGTTTAAGCATCACACGACGTGTCACATGACCACCACACATCATCACGTGACTGCTGCACATTATGCCACGATGGGTCCTGTGACCACAGCCACGAGATGACGTCTACACGGCATGTAAGCACCATGCATCACGGGACCACTGTACGTCACGTGACGACCACACATCGTGTGGTTTTAAGCTGCTTCAGCGCCTGTCCATCGGCCTTTCCTGCCCCCACCCCTGCATGTACTGGGAGTCGGGAAACACTGATCTGAAACGTGTAACTACAGACGGAAGGAGAAAGAGTTTAAATGTGCTGCAAGAGGCCTCCAAGTATTCAAACCCCAAAGTGATCTATTACTTTTTACTCAGAGCCTGACCCCTTTTAAGACCATTTTTTGAAACAGAAAAAAGACTGAACGTCTACCACGTGCTTGGTAAATAAACAGACATTCCAGATCTCATTACGCAACAAAAGGGCCCAGGCAAGAGGATGCCAGGTGGGCTCTTCTGTCAGCTCTGGGCCGTCTGCCTGAGGCCATGGGGCATCTCCCCGTCCCACCTGAGAGTGGGTGCCGCTTGCCTCCGCACTGGGCTGTCACGAGGGTCCCGTGAAACGACAAGTGTAAACGCGCCAGCAGTGCTCACCTGGCCGTCTTGCCTGGGGTCACTCAGCTCTCAGGCTGTTCTAGCTCTTCTTGTTCTGCTTCTGTTGCATGACTGTTATTTTCCTCTAAACTGCGGTGTCGCCTGAACACGGCAATGTCCAGACTTTCGCAGTCATTTGTTCCGGAAACTGGAGGGTATGTAAATCAGCAGATTGCAGGCATTTTGACCTGGAAACAGCACAATCTGAGTAATTTGGCGGCGGGGGGGGGTCCAATATCTTGTAATAACCCATAACAGAAAATAATCTGAAAAATATATATGTATATAATTGGATCACTGTACCGAACACCAGAAATTGATATCATGTTGTAAATCATCTATACTTCAATTAAAACAAAACAAAACAACTGGGCAGGGGCACCCAAAAGCCTGAGCAGCGGGAGGGGAGGCAGAGGTAGGTGTGTGGTCACAGTGTGAGAGTGGAGGTTGGCGTAGCTATCTCTTCTCTCGTGTCTTTGCATCCTGCGATTGGCCCCTTGAAGACAGAGGTGTGCTGAGTGAGTGTCGTTGCTCAAATTGCAGGGAGTAACTAGAGGGAAGACCACTTGCCTAGTATCCTTTGGAGAAGAGCAGAGCTTTGGGGGTGGGTGAGTGGCTGGGGGTAGAGTGGCCGGGGGGGGGGGGGGGGGGGGGACGTGAAACAAGACTGTGCCTCGATTCCTATTGCCCTGCTGGTTCTCCATCAGGGAGCCCTTTCCTCCAAGGACGAAGACAGAAGACAAAGGCAGTGGGCATAGCTCTGAGTCCTCACACCTGCCTGCCCCACCTGCCCCCTGCCCTCCATTCCATCCAGGACCCTGTGGCTCCTTAGTGGTTTGTGCTGACACACGAGGCACCGCACGGACGCGCGACCTTAGGGTGCGATTTTATCATGCCTCCTTGCTCTCACAGACCTCCCAGTGTCCTCCAGGGTTCACACAGGAAGCCCGAGTTCAAAGGGCTCACAACCAGATCCAAACTCATATTGGGAAGATTACTGCCAGCCCCTTCACTGAAATCTGCGTCATCCTCCTTCTAGTTCAGAGCCCTGGAGAGGGGAGGGCTCCAGGTGGGGGCCCTCCCAAGTCCAGGCTGGGTGGACGGGCTCAGCCTTCAGTGCCTGTGAGGCTGGCTCTCCAGGCACACCAGCCGGCCAGCTGTCTTCATCACATCAGGCTGCTCTGGCGGGGCTGCTTGTGGGATGACCATCTCTACAGGGGCCCCTTCTGTGAAGTCCCCATGCAGGGGCTGCCACGCCCCAGGACACCCCCGCATCGGTCACAAGTACCCTGTGCTCTGTGGCTCCAGCAGTAGGCTCAGGACTGCTCACGAGGCTGCTGGCCAGCTCCGTGGGTCTGCGGGCCTGGGCAAGCTGGGCACGCTCTCACGTCTGCCAGCAGCCGGGCCTGGGGTGGCCTCGGTCCCATGTCAGCCGCTGTCAGCTGTGCCGGTGGGCATGACTGTCCTTCACGTGATGTTCTCAGGGTCTGGAGACAGTGGCTGGAGTCCTGGGCTGAGGACTGTCACATCGTCATCTCTGCCACGTTCTATTGGCCAAAATGCACCCCAGCAAGACCAGCCCAGATTTGGGAGTAGGACATGCCCTTCATCTCTCAACGGGGAGCTGTGAAGCCCCACTGTAAACGGCATGACAGAAAGGTGGGTATGATGGTAGACAATTCTGAGAGTAGCCCTAACACTTCTCAGCTCATCTACGAGACAGGAAGGGGCTGCCCGTCAAGATGGCTCCAGCCCGCTACCCTCCCCTGCGTCCCCCTGCCATAGACACTCGGCCTGGCCCTCCAAGCTGTGACTGGGCTGTCGGGCCCTCTGCTCCTGGCCAGCCTGCCCTCAGGAGCAGAGTCTCTGTGCAAGCCCATCCCCCAAAGTCTCGACTTGCACTTCGGGTTCTCCAAGGCCGTCCCAGAGCATCTTCCTCAGGCCCCAGGGCAGCACGGAGACCTGCCACCCCATGGCTCAGCCCAAGTCCCTCTTGTGAGGGCCCCCATCTCACAAGGGGCCTCCTTGGAGGCCACTCGTCTGGCCCAGGGGTCAGGGAGCCCCCCGCCCCCACAGGCAGGGATGGGACAGAAAGCCAGAGCACGCGCCACACACACACACAAAGGCCACCAACTGCACCCAAGTTTCTGTTCTTTGACATGGTTGGATGCGAGACACAGGAGATCAAAGTCGTGTTTCTAGAGTGAGGCCTGCGGGTGAGCCTGAGCCTCTATACAGTTCAAGGAAAAACAATGAACTCATTGATTATCTGATCAGGCTATTGAGGGTCACAGTGTCCACGCAGGCCGGGACCCAGGGAAATGGCCTCCTGACACGCTTGGTCCCCTTCTTCTAAGACCCCACCTCTGTTCTCTCTCGGCTTTCAGGCACGATGAGTAGGACTGGTTATTATCGTTTTTATCATCCTGGCACAAAGCAGGTGACGCCCACCGCCCCTTTCCCTGGGCACCGTAAAAGTCTCAGAATCGAGAGGGAAACTCTCATACATAAATGCCGTGAGAAGGAAACGTTCCTGCTGCTGGTTTTCACAGACCAAGCAGTTTAGAGACACTATATTTGCCCTGGAATTCTATTTTTCTTCTCACGATGATTTGCGGGACTTGAAAAACATCACTGTTAAAAAAAAAAAATCAAAGGAGACAAAGGAAATGAATAAAATCCCCATTTGGAGGAAGAAAAGCGATAGAAGCTTCCAGGAGAAAAGCCGCCAATAGGGAGATTTCATGCTTTGGTTAATTAAACGAACAAAGCAAAAAAAAAAAAAAAAAATAGAGAGAGAGAGAGAGAAAACAGTGCAGTAGGCTGTATCCTACATAACAGCTTCCACTAATAAAAAGTAATAGACAATTTCCTGCATTCAGGTCCTTGAATACTATTACAGCAGGTAATGGAGTTTTGGAGCTGGGAGCCCTCGCTGGCTGTCAGGGGAGGGCGGCCCCACCATCCTCTCCTCTTTTTATTAAATGACTAAGTGCAGCCGCCTGTGTCCTATCTCTTCCTCTTGCAACTATTGGATTGTATTATTTTACATTTTGATTGAAATGATGTCACAGCCAGATAAAAGCCGGGGCCGAGCCTTGTAATTGAATCGGTCCAAGTTGTTTATTCTGGTGATCTACAGCGATGCTCCTCTTGTCCTAACAGCGCACACATAAAGGGCCTCTCTTGTTCAACACGCCGTTGATTAGATCTATTAACAAAAAAGGTATCGAGCTGGGGGGTCCAGGGCCTGGAGCTGGAGTTTCAGGGGAAAAAATTGGAAAAAAAATTAAACGAGAAGAGACACCACCTGCCAAAGTTTCCAAGTGTGACTGAAGTTTTCATAAATGCATTTCGCGTGGCATCAGCGTCAGATGCAAACCGCTTTGATGGACAACATCGAAGTTGTCCGGGCTTTGATGTCCCTAAATGTCGTGCCCACGTCCTCATTTGCAGAGTGGCCCTGGTCTCATGTACAGCAAACTTTCATTTCTTTTATTTAGGCATGGAAGGAAAGCAAGATCTACAGTCATGATGAAAATGGAGGAATTCATTAGATCTGATTATGTTCTAATTGTTAGTTTTTGTTTTTTTTTTTTAATAACAATGTCCCTGGAAAAAAATCCTGCCTCTAAAACAGATGACATGCTTTGCATCCGAAGCGACTGAGCCTGCTACCCCTGTGTAATTATACACGGAAGAAAGGAGCAGTGTTATCATTGTTTGTACTAATAAGTGAAATCATTGTTTCATCCTGTGTATTTCAAGATAGTGTTCAGTCTTCGTTGTAAGTTTTACATTTTAAAAAGTACTACAGAAGAAAAGCACAAAGTAGTGCCTTGCAAAATGTACATCTCCTCTGATCGTCCATGTTTCTGGGTCTTAGACCCCATTCTCCCCCCCACACTCTTTGGCCGGTCATAACAGAGGTCACTGCACGATCAGCTGCAGGCCTGGAAACACTGGGGCGCCTTCAGGCAAATCCCTGTTCAATTCCATCATGTCTTTGTGTTCGCTTCACGTGGCAAATGTTTAAAATTTTATGTTAAATTTACTTTTATTATGGCCGTAAAGTAGCCAAACCATGCATCTGTTAAAAATGGAAAATATTTAGTATTTATTTGACCTTCTGTTGACCTAACCAGCAACTCTAGTAAGTACTTGTTATCAGCAGAGCTAAAAGCAGTTCATAAATATTTGCTCCCTTAAGTTTCTGATTTTCTTGCGTGGCTCACTTGCACCTTGGAAAACTTAGGCTCATAGAAGTCGAAGTCCCAGGGCACCAAAATCTTTGTCCCTCAAAATACACAATTTATCTTAACCTGAATGCCTTCCCTCTGAAGACGTTGGCTAGGCAGGCTGTGTGCCCTTCAGGAGGTGAATGGATAAACTATGGAGCACCCAGAGAATGGAATATTATTCAGCTAAAAAGAAATGAGCTTTCAAGCCACAAAAGCACATGGAGGAAACTTAAAGGCATATTACTAAGTGAAAGAAGCCAGTATGAAAAGGCTACATCCTGTATAATATTCTGGAAAAGGCAAAGCTCTGGATACAGTTAAAAGATCAGTTGTTGCCAGGGTTTGGGGGGAGGGAGGGATGAATAGGTGGAGAATGGGCTTTTTAGGGCAAAAATACGACATTATGCATTTGCCAAAACCCATAGAATATACAACAGCCAGGGTGAATGCTAATGTATCAATATTGGTTCATAACTATGACAACTGTACCACACTAAAGCAAGATTTCAAAATAGAGAAAAGTTGGGATTGGGGGATGAAGGAATATGAGAACACTCTGTGCTTTCTGTTAAGTTTTTCTGTAAAATCTGAAACTGTTCTAAAAAATTAATTTTTTAATGCAGAATTGATCTTAAGCTTTTCCCTGAAAACCAGGAAAAGCCCAACTCAAAGCACAACATAGGGTCCCCACACCCACGGCTCCTTCCATCTCCAGTGTCTCTTTTTTTTTTTTTTTTTTTTTTTATAAATTTGTTGTTTTTTTTAAAAAAAATTTATTCTTGGCTGCATACAGTATTTGTTTTTCTCTTTTTGGCTGCGTTTGGTCTTCGTTGCTGCGCTCGGGATTTCTTTAGTTGCAGCGAGGGGGGGCTACTCTCCGTCGCGGTGCGCGGGTTTCTCACTGCGGTGGCTTCTCTTGTTGCAGAGCCCGGGCTCCAGGCACGCAGGCTCAGTAGCTGTGGTGCACGGGCTTCGTTGCTCTGCGGCATGTGGGAAGCCGGCTCCAGTGTCTCTTGCACAAAACCAAGGGCCCTCAGTTCTCACTGCTGGAGAACAGGACTCACTTCTGTGAGGGACCTGCACTGGCCCTCTGCTTCTCCCTTCTGAACAGGAGGGAGACCAGGACAGGATCCTACTCCTGTGTCCCCTCCATAACTACAGGCAGATGGGGACAGTCGCCACCTCAGGCATGGCCCCGCTGGTAAAGATGAGGCATTGAAGGGGGCCATATGGCCCTTTAGGCTTTTCACCTGTTTTCTGCCCAGAGACGAATAAAGTTACCCTGTCAGATATGCCCTCGGTCCCTGTGGGTATTTTGCTAATTTAAAAAGTGAAGAAGGGCTTCCCTGGTGGCGCAGCGGTTGCGAGTCCGCCTGCCGATGCAGCGGGCACGGGTTCGAGCCCTGGTCCGGGAAGATCCCACATGCCGCGGAGCAACTGGGCCCGTGAGCCACAACTACTGAGCCTGCGCGTCCGAAGCCTGTGCTCCGCAACAAGAGAGGCCGCGATAGTGAGAGGCCCGCGCGCCGCCATGAAGAGTGGCCCCCGCTCGCCACAACTAAAGAAAGCCCTCGCACAGAAACGAAGACCCAACACAGCCAAAAATAAATAAAATAAAAATAAATAACTAAGAAGACCCCAAGATCACTATTTAAAAAAAAAAAAATGAGGAAAATACCATAACAATGTAATTTTATTTCAGTTTCTTTTGAAATCTATATTAAAGAAAAAATGCAGATACATTAAAATGTTACCTGCCTACACAAATGTTTTTTCAGTTAATAAGCACTAACAGAGGACATAGAGGATAGCACACAGTTGGCCTGTCTTTCTGCCTTCCTGGCACCTGCCCTTCTATCACCCTCCCATGGGACGTCCCATCATCATTGGAAACATCCCAACCACCCACCCTGCCCTCCTCCAGCTTGTAGGCTCAGGTCCCCACCCATCAATTGTTTCCTCCTACGGGTACAGTTTTCTTTCACTTCCCATCCTACAGACTCATCTGTCCTCACTTTCCTCCACGTTGAGCTGGGGCTAGAGCCCCCTCCCCTGCTCAGAGACCCTGGGGCAGCCAGAGACATTTGTAGAAACCCGCCCACAAGAAGTGCCCAGCTGGGGAAGTCTCTTCACTCTCCTGGGCCTGAGGGTCCTGTTGGCCAACAAGAGTTGCCGCGGGCTCTGGCAGGAGCCTATGCCACCCTCTCAGGTAATGCCAGCAGGGGCCACTGGGAGCACAGAAGTTCCAGCTACACCAAGCCAACCAAATGGCACCACAAAGTCCTGACTATTAAACCATCACTGGAGCCACAGCCCACAAAGGGAAGCCGGGAACGACGTGCCACCCCTGAATGGGGTGCGTGCATGTTATGACAGAATCTTAAATAGTACCTCCTAACAGAGCTGACAGAATGTCCAGGACCCAGTAGAAAATCATTGTGATACCAGGAAACAAAACAATCACACCTGGAATGAGAAGAGGCAATCAGCTGATGATAGAACTGAAATGAATCAGATGTTGGAATTATCCACCAAGTGTTCTAAAGCAGCTGTTGCAAAAATTCTTCAACAATCAATTACAAATTGCCTGAAAACAAGTGAGAGAAAATCACAACAAAGAAATAGTAGTTACAAAAATAGCCAAATGGAAATCGTAGACCTGAAAGATTCAATCAATGAGACACTGCCTAGATGGGCTCAGTAGGAGGGTGGAGCTGACAGAGGGAATTATCAGTGAACTTAAGGAAAGATCAATAGAATTTACCCAACCTGAGCAACAGAAAGAAAGTAAACCGGGGAAAAAATGAGGAGAGCCTCATGGACCTGTGGGATAATGACAGAGGGTCCAACATCCATTTCACTGGGGCCTCAGAGGGAGGGGAGGAAGAGAGAGGCTAAAACAGTGTTGGAAGAAATCGTGGCTGGGAATGCCCTAAATTTGGTGAAAGACACAGACCTACACACACAGCAAGATAAGCAAACTGCAAATAGGATAAAACAAAAGCACACAAATATGTCATAATTAAACTTCTGAAAACAAAAATCAAAGGAAAAATCTTGAAAGCAATCAAAGGGAAATAACGCTTACCTCCAGGAACGCCAACACGAATGACGGCAGATTTCCCACAGTAAACCACGTATGGCCAGAGGGAAGTGACCCAGCACTAACTTTCCGGTGTTTAAAGAACAGTTGTGAACTGTGACGTCTCTAGGCAGTGAAACGATCCTTCAGGAATGAAGGGGAATAAAGGCAGTCTCAGAAGAAGGAAAACTGGAAGAATTTGTCACTAGCAAATTTATTATCCCACGGTTTTTACTGAATCTCTTTCATTGCGGTGGTATTTAAAAGAAGGATGAGTTTTTATTCATTATCCTGGAAAAGTTTAGAATTGCTTTTCCTAGAAGGAGGAGAAATGATATCTATGTTTCCCTCAATAGCCTGTCATTCTATAAGCACTTAACAACATTTAAAGTAAGACAGTATAATGAAAGGGAACTCTGGCAGCACGACACAATCTTTCATTCTACCTGTATTTCTTGATACAGATGAGTTAAGGCAATTCAGTGTGCTTATGAAGACAGCAAAATGATCATGTATTATCTGGAGCATCTGAAAAATGCCTGAAGATTCTTGGCGTTTTCTGGAAGGCTTCTCGCCAATGCAAATACATGCATTTTTTATAACCATGTTCAACGCCACTCCAACATCTTTTATTATGATTAGAAGGACTTCAAATATGACAAAAATCTTCCTCTAATCCAAATTGCAAATGCTCTCCTCTGGAGGAATAAAGCAATCTGCCAAAAGCAAGACTCCAAAGGAATAGCAATAAATACTTATCTAAGTATAAAAGAAACTGCTTTATCTGGAAGTAAATCTTAGAAAGGTTAAATAAACCTGTGACATAAAATCAAGTCGGGGCACTTAAAGGAAAAAAGAACTACTCCTGTCAGAATGATGAGGACGAATATTGCAAGGCCTGACCAAGTGCTGAGGTGACCCGGTGCGGCCCAGTCGTGGCCCGTCTTGTAGACTTGCTATGAGAGGTCTGGACTGTTCTCACTTCCCCAATAACGAGCTTGGGGCTGCGGGAGCCTTCATCCCCTTCAACCCCCTCACTCCAACTCCAGTGTCCCAGAAAAGTTCCTCCATACTGACTTCAGGAATTTCAGGGCAAGAAAATGTATGAAAACAACTTGGGATGGGGAAGCGGATAAAACATGGAAATCTGTCATTAAAGTGCAGACAGGCTTGGCCACATTTTAGGACAGATACTTGAAATATTTATCATAGACAAGTGTCCCCTTTAAATCTCATTGCTAATCCCTTAACCGGCACAGTTGTGTCCGGAGCTGTACAAACTGATAGCTTGTGTTCCTTAGATTATGTGCTTCATGCATGACTCTACCACCAATATTTGATAACACATATTGTGGCGTATATCAGGAATCGAAAGTACAATTCGGATACAGAACTTTAAGTATTTGTGAGTCCCTGGGGAATCTTATTTCTAAGTAGCCAAAAATGAAAGATTTTACAAACAAAATAAAGAATTACCGTATTTTAAAGGGGACGATCCTCTTATCTAATGAGAATTTTTGATCATTTAAAAAATATTTGCCACTGCATATGATAAGATTTCATCTTTTGGTCTGGAATTCAGGAAAGTCCTCTGTGTACAACTGGGAATTCCGAGTCCCCCTGGGCATGGAGCTGGGTCCTCTGTCCTGGGCTTGTCCACTTGGATGGAAAAACGAGAAAGCAAACGGACCCGTAGAGATGAAGATGTGTAGTTTGGTGTTGACAGGCCACAGCATTTTCTCCCAGGAAATTATGAGAAAAATATATCAGACATCGGCATTGGTTATCAGTATTCTGCAAACACATTTGTATTTATCATGATATTCACAGCATCAGGCAGGAAAATATGAAAAGCATTTGGAGTTCCCTCTCCCCTCTCCTCCCGGGAGGGGTGTGTGCAGATTGTTTCATTTTCCTTCTTGTATTGGTGGGAGAAGGCAGAAGGCTGTTCTGCATGAGGCAGTGTGGAATTGCCCCTGTTGGAGAGCAAGTCAGGGGAAGTTTCCAGAAGGGGGCAGGTGGGAGCCTGGGACCAGAAGCAGAGAAGGCTCAGAGCTATGCTTCACATATCATGGGGTAGAATTTTGGCCTCTAGCACTAACAGAGCATTTCAGTAATGTTCTATTTCTCTTCAAGAAGAAATGCATTGCTTTTGCAGGTGTTCTGGAGTGTGTGTGTGTGTGTGTGTGTGTGTGTGTCCAATCATCCCAGTGAAGTGGGATTTCGGGAAGAGCATGCAGCCCTGGTCTGTCTTCAAGCCCGGATCCTCACCAATCATGCTCCAGGTGCCAAGTCCTCTGCTAGCTACTTTACTAAGTTACCAACGTCTTCTTCCAACAGTTATAGGAAGCAGTCGTTAACTCTCTAGTTTTGAGACAAGTGTGCTGAGTCTCAAAGAGTTCAAGTAACTTTCCTTGAGGCATAGACCAGCACATGGAAGAGAAAAACACTTTGTCTTTCTTACTCCAAAATCTGTATTCTTAAAAACCACCCTCATTCAACTACAAGACAGAGAACTCCCCCCAGGAAAATCCAGTTTGCAGCTAAAGTCCTGAAACCTGGCCTTGTGGGGAGTGTCACTCTCCCAGGTCACTGTGGCCGAGTTTTATCCACCTGCAAGCTTTTACTGTTGCAAGTTGACCAACCAAAAACTGTGAAGTGGGGACTCAGGGATCCTTGCGTCCTTCCGTCCACCAACCAGAAGACATGGACACGGCCCTGAGCCCCCATCACTCCTCCATCAGCTCACACACCAGAAGATGCCTTGAGAGAAAGTTAATGACTGCCAAGATATTAGGGACAAGATAGACTATAATCATGTCTTTATTTTTTCCAATATTTAGGAAAATCTAGGCTTTCTTATATTAAGAAAAACTTTGATGGAGCTAATGAAATTTGTCCTGTCATCATGCCCCCTGCATACAGAAGCAAAAGACAGACGGACATTTTAGTAGTAAAGGAGATGATGCTGTCTGTAGGATGTGCCTGTACATCTGGCGCCTAATTGGTGGAGAAAGGAGGACAGCCTTTACTGCGCTCAGCTGCGTTGGAGTCCATCACCCTCACCACTCGCACAGCCCCACACTACCACGCCCTCCCTAGAGCACCTCCACAATTGCAGGTTTAGGCCTAGATAAAGTGGTACAAAGCCTGAGCTCCAGCCGCATGGCAGGAGACCAAACCCCCAGAATTCCGGACAAGCAGAAGCTCAATGTTCCCCAGGCAGCTGGAGTCTGGGGAGGAAGCTTGGAAGAATCGGGCAGACTTGGGGCCTCCTTGTTCCCTGGGGAAAGCTAATGGGGGCAGGAATCGGAATGAGAGACCAACATCGTCATGATGGCACCACACGGCTTGATTTATTCACGGATGTGAACTCCATCTTGGGACTAACACCCTTGTATGTTTCATAAGATACTTAGCGGTCCCAATAGCAGTGATGGACATAAAAGTCCCTGTAGAACCATCACTTTGACTTTCACCCTGAATAGGCAAATTCTTCAATGATCTTGATGCCTGGATTTTTGCCAAGTTCTGCGAGATACTGATACGCTCACATCTGGCTTTGTATAGTTCATCCTGACAAGTGTGGAAACTATCATTGTAACGTGTGTAGAATTTTATCAGCCAATATCTCCATATGGATGAGGTTTAGCAAAAAGCTAATTTACCAATGAGGACTTTTCCTCCCAAAACATGACCTTGGCTTTCTTCCTCAGAGGCTCCCCCTTGGTGTAGCTACATGCACGCCCTTCAGATCCAGACTTGAAGGTGGCGATGCTCCTGCAGCCCTGAGTGTCCATCCCGGGGAAGCTACAGTCCTCGGGAGGTGGGTGCTTCAAGTCTGATTTAGAAGACTTAATTTTGGCAGAAAAGCATAGACAGGAAAAAAGGTAAGTCTAGAATCAGAAACATGACGTCTGTTCCCCAAACACGCTTACTCTATTTGCTGGGAGAGCCAGTTCACGTGTGTGTGGGATTGTCACCAATAACCTTCGTCACCGTGGAGTAAGTTGGTGTGGACAGAGATAGAGGAGTGTAAGCTGCCACCAGCCGTCGACCAGGCTGGCAGAAACATCCTTGTGACATTTCTGGAGTTTCAGGACAAAGCTAGTTTTACCACAAAGCATAGCACTGGGAGGAACGTACGCTTCATGTTCCCAGAGTCTGTCACTAAACCCCACTCCCTAGAGAGTGCGATGTTAATATCCTTGTCTTTCTCTAGCCTGTAACTGGCTGGAAAGTGTTCAGTGTGCAGTGTGGGTGTGTGTGCCAAATTTATAAATATTAAATCTTACATTTGAGAAATCACATTCACAAAATGGCATGTTGGCAGCTCCCCAACTTTTTTGTCCTTATTTCTTACGGGAAACACAGGGGGCATAACTTCTCAGGCCCACACACAAACGTCATCTGCTGGCATTGCTCTTTTATGATGATATTTTCTGGGGCTGATATCATCAGGAAAGCACAATTCAATTTTTTTTAAATCAGCCATTTATTACAGTATGGGCAAGGCATGGATATTTCCATGAATCATGTACACGCAAATAATGAAAACTTAAAATAAAATGAATTTTCCCCATCGGCTGGGTAATAGTTTAATTGTATACAGTTATTCTGACATTAAAAGCTGCATA
This sequence comes from Lipotes vexillifer, assembly GCF_000442215.2. Classification (NCBI taxonomy): domain Eukaryota; kingdom Metazoa; phylum Chordata; class Mammalia; order Artiodactyla; family Lipotidae; genus Lipotes; species Lipotes vexillifer. The sequence goes on from NW_006799734.1 coordinate 2,060,788, forward strand.
CCTGGCAAGCTTTATCGAGTAACAGGGACTTTTAATTGTGCCAATGTTTCTCCACAAGTAACGCGGGTCAATTGTAAGAGGGATAACCGTAATGATTAAATCATTAAAATTTTGTCTATGCTTCACAGAGCATAGAGAAAATTAACTTCCCACCAACCTCATTTTTCTGCTGAACATGAAATAATGATTTTCTGCCAGTATAATTACAAAGCTAACATCTGATAGAGTCAGCATCCGGGGGGGATTATCGCAGGCATGAGTATTAGACCTCATTACCAGCTTGACTGCAAAATTATTACATCTTGTAATTGGAGGGTGAGATTTATATACAGATTGGCCGGGTTTCTGTAAGATTGTAATTACAAGCTTCGTTGGTTTGCTACTTATCACACAGTGCAGGAGGGGGCACAGACAAGCAGAGGGAAGACCATTTCATTAAGCTGTAACCCCATCAGGGGAGGGGCCCTGTAATGTCTCTGTGTTTATTAGGCCAAGCAGAGCTGTTTGCAGAAAGGGAGACCATTTATTACCGCCTGACAAATGGGATTTCATTTATTTAACCTCCGCGATCTATTTCAGTAAAATGTACAAACGAGCCATCCATTTTATGATTCCGGAGTCAACGCTCAATTATCTAAAGGCTAACCGAGTGTTAAAGTGGCCATCTGCTAGGATGAATTCATTGATTTAATTTGCTTCATGCTGCTGAATGATGCCGGGCAGGCAGGGAGGAGGGGCTGCGCCGCGTGAGTGATGGGGGCAGCAGGGCCGGTGCCACGTCCCGGGTGCGTGTGTGCGTGTGTGCGCGTGTGTGCGTGTTTAATCCTCCCCACAATAGGAGCAGGCGATCAATAGCAGCTTAAATTTTATGAGACAGGAGTTAAGTTGTTCTGCCCAAGCCAGAACACCTTTGTTCTCCCAGAACAAGTAATCTCTGCGGTGGAATTAATATTGACAGGCTGGCTTCTTTGTGGCTAATTTGGAGGGCGCCCAGGCCAATGGGTGGGCGGGCAGCGACAGAGCTGTTATTAGACTGCATTACCGGAGCCAGATCTATGCCACCGGCCTCCGCCTCCGCCCGCAGGGGGCCGCTCCTGGCCCTCGGCACCCGTCAGCCTTCACCGCTGCCTGACTTTTTAAACAAAATTATTTGGGACAAGTAAATAAATCAGTAGGTGGGCGTTTCTCTGTGAGGCGACGCTGTATTACTGGTGCTCTCGGCGTGGAGAGAAGGAGGGGGAGGCAGATGCAGGAGGCGGGAGCCTTGGGTCCCCACGCAGCCCTGCTGTGTTTCCAGAACATTCTTCTCTCCCAGAGGCTGCCCCCTTCCCCTGTGGAAGGGTCCCCAGCAGCAGCCCAGGTCTCCTGGGGTCCAAACACACAGGACAAGCCTCCCAGAATCAGAGCCTGGAAGCTGGTCCTGCACATCTCTCCCTGCACAGCCCGGCCGCCTGTGGTTGTGCGTTTACTGGGGTCCAAACGCACAGGACAAGCCTCCCAGAATCAGAGCCCAGAAGCTGGTCCTGCACATCTCTCCCTGCACAGCCCGGCCGCCTGTGGTTGTGCGTTTAACTGTGAGACCGTCCACTCTGGAAGATGAGGGGTCAGATGGGACAGGCTTGGGCTGACGAGGCCCCAGCTCCAAGTCCTCGAGTGTCACACTGCCCGCTCGTACCCTGTGCGTGCGTGGCCTCTCGTGCCCGTCTGCTCTTTATAAAGGCTGACCTCTCCCCGTCCAGGTCCTGTGGTTCTGTCCTCTGTCCTCCTCCCTCTCTCGTCCACGATGGGCTGAGCGTCTGCCCAGCAGTACTCGCCCACATGCACAGCACTGCCCACCTTTTCCTCACATCACACTCAAGCACGAGATGGATGGGCAACGAGCCTAGCTGTCAAGGGCAAGGTCGTCCACAGAGAACCCCAGAGGGGGCTGGCGCCAAGGCGGGAGCCCCCGACCTCCTTCCCACTCACACCAGGCACCCCAGGCCCTCGGTTTCTGGGCAGCGTCACTTAGTGTCTTCTCTTCCTGGTGTCGTGTTAGCATTGCTGCAGCCAAATGACCCAAGGGGCGTAGATTTGACAGTTCCCTCCGCCAAGGATGGAACTAGATGACAGCCCGAGGGCCCCATCCTCCTGGAACCCACCTCCAGGGAGAGTTGGGGACACTCATCTCCCCGTCACTGGCTGGGACTTTTTCTATTATTCAATCTGTCTTGTTGCTGTTTTGGCTCCAACAGGGAGAGCAAAGCCTTGTGTTTTCCTGAGCACCCCGTCAGATACAGAGACAGGCAGAGACAGGCAGAGCCCCACTACGTCAGGCATCCCGCTGTGGAGCCATCCAGGCTAGGACACTGAGAGCTCTCAGGGATGCAGTCTGCTGGGCTTCGCTGGGACTGTGACGGACTTGGGGTCTTCTCTCATGGAGACCAAGCACGTCTGCTCGGAGTGCACTCAGGATGGCACCCCCAGGGAGATTCACGGGCACCATGCTGCACTGTCCACACAGCTCAACTGGAGAGAGATGAAACTGCACTTTCCACAAGCATCACTAGGGTCAGACGTCTAGATGACAGTGGTCCCCGGAGAATTACTTAGGAAAGTCTCTGCCTCCCAGCATTGGCTCACCTCCACGCTTCCTCCTGGCAAGGGTCTGCCTAGGTTACAGCATGATGCTTGAGTCACCCCAAGATTGGCATTTTTTTGTCATTACAGGGGCAATATTTTTTCTTATTTCTTCTTGGAACCAATTGAAACCAGTGATTATATGATATTTATACTATATATTCAACTTCTCTAGTCAATGTATTTTCACCGAAGTGATGAACTTGTAATCATTAAAAGCTATTTACACTTGAAACTTTGAAAACTCTTAATGAATTGACTAACTTCTGAATTGGAAGTTTTTTTTTATTTTAAGGACAATTCTTGGCTTCTGCCAGAAATCCACAGTTTCATTCAATTTTGAATACAAGTCCAAATAAGTAAACTTGACAAATGAAATATTTCTCCTTAGAAAATATTTCTAATATTTCTAATATTTCTAATATTTCTGAATTACCTTATTGATTTTTGTATCTAAAGCAGGTATAAGATGTTCCATCCCACCTTTCCTGTTTGTTTCTTGGGGCAGGTTGCTTTAGGTTGTATTTATTTGGAGCAATTGATAGGACATATAACTTGATCATTTGCACAGTCTAAATGGCTCCCATAAACCACTGGAGCAGGAAACTGACTCCATCGATCTTGGAAATGGCCAAAATATCCAGATTTTATCCTCACCTGCACCCAGCCCATCGATTCCATCCCCAGACATGAGCTGAGTGCCTATGACATGCTTGTTATGGACCGTGTGGCCTCCTAGAGAGCCATCTCTATCCAAGAGGTCCTGCAAGAGCCACTCAGTGCCAGGTTCTGGAGCAGCTGGGCAGAACACAGCCACAAGGATGTGCCAGCACAGGAGAGCTGGGATCTGGGACGTCAGAAGCCAGCAACAGAGAGAAGCATCAAGAGTGGACCTGCCCTGACTCTCAGAGTATCGAACACAAGCCCTCAAAGCTTCCCAAGGGTGATGGGTCCCCAGGGGGAGCACCTGGAGTGGTCCAGTCAGGTGCTCTGATTGTGCTCTGAGGTCAGCTGCAGGGCCCCCAGGAGGGCTTATCCATTTGCTATTGCTGTGAGTATGTTGAACAAAGATGTTTAAGCAAAGGAAATTGTGCTGATACATCTTCACAGTGTGGCTGGTAAAGTGGTCCTGCAGAGGCACTTTCAGTGAATCACTGCATTCCAACAGTGGGTGGAGTTCTTCAACAGTCTTGGCGACCAATCACCAGCCAATTTTACAAATTTGTGATTTAAAATGATAGACTGAGCTCGCAAGCTCCCCACACACACTGAACATCCTGACGTGGCAGGGAATTTGCAAACACTAAGCCACAACCATAATTGTGCAGAGTGGATGGGGCACCATTGCAGACCTAGGATTTTTGTGGCAGATGAAGCCTGATGGGGATGTCCCAGCCCAGGAAAGAATGGGACAGCAAGGGTGTGGTTAAGGGTGAAAATCCCTCCCAGCCAGAATCCTGAGAAGTCTAACCACTGTGTGTGTGTGTGGCAGGGGTTGGGGGAGGCCTAGGATGAGAGAGGAGGGGAGGGCCCCCTGGGACAGGAATCCAGGTCATCCGTTGATATGGCCTCTACAAGATGGTGGCAATGGCATTGCCCACGGTCTGGGCACAGAACTGTCTCTATGGGTACTAAACAGTCTTCCTAGAAGGACTCAGGGTCTCAGGGAGAGTCCAAGGCTAGGAGAGGAACAGGAAAGAGCACTTGGATGACTACAAATGCCATAGCAATCCCAGGTGGAAAGAATGATGCTGAATACTCTTCCACTGATACCAGAGAATGCAAATAATCTAAAGAATAGAAGAAAAGTAAAAATATATACATTTCTTATTAGAATCCCAGAAAGGTATAATAAGAGACTGCGTTCGTGGAAGTAGACTGACAGGTCTTTAAGAAGACGTTGTTAAGAACTGGTGAATATTAAATATCGGATTGCTGAAATAAAATATAAAGAAGAGCTCAAAACTGTTAGAGACCTGAGGAAAGGTCAAATAACCCACCCTGATCACAGAGAAAAAATAACGAAGAAATGAGTTAAGAAACATGGTCCATATACAAGTTCCAGAAAGACAACAGAGAAAATGGATGGAGGAGAAATTAAAGGCATAACAGAAGAAAAGAGAGCTAGACTCATACTTACGTACATACTATGACATGTCATTCCATAGCTATAGGATTATTGCTTGTATTGATCTTTCCAAACAATTTGTTTTTTTATTTCATTGACTTTCATTGATTCTATTCTTTCAAATATCTATTCCTTTATTTCAGCTTATTTTAGGCTTAAGTTTTTCTTCATTTCCTAGTTTTTATAAAAAGCTTATATTATTAACATGAGTCCTTTCTTTTCTTCTAATATGAACATTTAATGCTATAAATTTACCTCTATGCCCTGCTTTAGCTGCATTTTTGATATCTTGTGTTCTCATCTTCATTCAGTTCAACATATTTGCTCATTTCTTATGTTGGCGTGAGGGTGAGATGTATAAGTTATTTAGACGTGAGTTGTTCCAAAGCTTCCAAAAATTTGAGGAAATTTCAGACGGCTTTTTGTCATTGATTTCTAGGTAAATTTCATTAATGTCCAAAGACATACTTTTTATTACTTCAGTCCTTTTGAATTTATGGAGATGAGTTTAAGGCACAGAACATGGTCTATCTTGTGAACTGTCTGTGTTCCTTCAAAATTAAAGTATGTTTTACTGTTGGTAATTAAGTATTATTAAAAAAAAGTCAGGTTGCTTGAAAGTGTTGTTCAAACTTTTTATATTTTTACCAATTTTCTATCATCTTTTTATACCAATTTCTGAGAGAGGAGTGTTGAGATTATTTTATTATAATTGTCAATTGTTCCATTATTCTTTTTATTTCTATCAGTTTTTGCTCCATGTATTTTGATACTCTGTCGTTGGATCCATACACATTTTGAATTGTTTTGGTCTCCTCATGAGACAACTCCTTTATTGTTGGTAAATTTGCCTCTTTATCCTTTATGACATTTCTTATTCTGAAATTCACTTCTGATACTAACCCTGCCACTTCAACATTCTTTTGATTTATATCTGCATGATATGTATTTATCCACACTTTACTTTTAATGTATATGTGTTTTTTTCTGTATTTAGAGTTTCTTGTGCACTGATACAGTTAGGTCTTGCTTTCTTTTCCAATTTAACAATATCTGCCTTTTAATCAATATTTAGACTATTTCCAATTAATGTAATTATGGATACAGTTAGGTTTACATCTATCATTTTTCAAATTGCTTTCCATATTTTCTGTTTGATCTTTCTGTCTTCATTTCCTGCCTTATTTTTGACTAATTTAATATTATTACAATTTAATCTTATGTCTTCTATTGACTCAATAGCTTCATCTATCTATAAAGTATCTATATCTATATATTGATATTATCTATCTATCTCTCTTTATCTCACATCTATCTCTCATCTATCTATCTATAGGTATCTATCTATAATGTATGCATCTATCCATCCATCTACCTATCATCTATCTCTCTCCTTCATTCCTGTTCTTTGGGCAATTGTTGCCATATGTTACACTACTACAAATTTTATAAAATTGCATTTATTTTCATGGTTGTTCTAGGGATTACAATATACATTCTTAACTTTTAATGGGTCCACTTTTCTTGTAAAATATCAAAATCTTGAAACTTTAAGGTGTACATTTCTTCCCTGCCCCTTATGTTATAACATTCTAAAATACAACTACATACTTTATAAACGCATGATACAATGTTATAGTTTTTTTAAGCATCTTTTTGGCTTATGCAAAATCAAGAGGAAAAAAAGCAAAAGGAAAAAGAGTATTTGAATTTATTCACATATTCACCTTTCCTGGTACTGTATTTTTTCTGATATTCTGGTTTTCTTCTGGTGTCATTCTTCATCCTAAAGAACTATCTTTAACACTTTCTCTAGTGCAGAGGGTCTGCTGCTGCTGAGGTATTTTAGTTATATCTGAAAATGTCTTCATTTTGCCTCCATTCTTGAATATTTTCACTTCATATGATATTTAGGATTGAACAGTTATTTTCTTCCAACACTTTAAAGATGTTGGTCCATCCTCTTCTGGCCTCCATGGCTCCTAAAGAGAAGCAGCTATTGAATAGCTGTTGATTAAACTTCTCCTGGTCCTGGGTCATACTGCCCACTTCTACACATGCCTGATATGTTTTTATTGGATGTTGCATTTTTGGATGCTAAATTTTGTTATATTCCTCTAAAGATTATTGTTTTTCTTGTTTACATTTAAGTTTTTGGAATTAGCTTCATCTTTTGAGGATCCTTTGAAGCTTTGAGGGGGAAAGTCACAGTGGCATGCAGCCTGGGGCTCATTTAGCCCCACTGCTGAAGTGATGCCCCCGCCCCCCGCCCCTGTGGGCTCTACCTGGTGCCTCAGGCATTGCAGGGCTTCCTACCCTGGCTGGTTGGAATACAAGCTATTCCCAGATCTGTATAAGCCTGGAGAACTTCTCAGCCTACTGCTGTCTGAGGTTCTCCCCTTTGTAGTAAATCTTCATTTCTGTCTCAACAAGAGAAATCTTGTCCTTGTCATTGGTGTTCTTCAGTCTCATTATTGTATCTGGGAGATAATTTCATTTTATTTATCTTGCTTGGGATTCACTAGACCTCCTGAATTTGAGATCTGTTGTCTATCAACTCTGGAAAATTCTTCGTATACGTCTTTGAGTCTTTGAATTTGCCTCTTCATCCATCCTTACTCTTTGTGCTGTGTGCTTTGAACTCTGGCATATTTTCCATCTCTTTTTAACTCTCTGGCACATTCTGAGTCATTTCCTAAATTCTGTCTCCCAATTTTATATATAATAACTTAAGCTCCATTGAACTTCTTTGTGACAGAACCACGGATTTTGTTTTGATTATTGTGTTTCTCATTTCTAGAAATTCTATTGGTTCTTTGTCAGTTCAACATGCCAGTTTTGATAGTCTCTGTTACTTCATGCTATGAATTTCTTCTTTTGTTTCTTTGAATGTATTACATATATTTATTTCATATTCTGTTTCTTATGATTCTGATATCTGAACCATGTGTGGTTCTGATTTTGTAGCATGTGGTTTCCATTTACTCTTGGTTGTGGCAGCTCATCTCCTTTGTTTATTAAATTTTTATTCTGAGTTCATGTCTCATAGAATTTCATCTGTGGGAAACTTTTTAAGGCATTGTTCTTGTTTAAAGTGCACTTGTCCAAAAGGGACCCCTCCTACACTGTTGGTGGGAATGTAAGTTGGTGCAGCCATTATGGAAAACAGTATGGAGATTCCTTAAAAAACTAAAAATGGAGCTACCATATGATGCAGCAGTCTCACTCCTGGGCATATATCCAGACAAATCTATAATTCAAAAATATACATGCACCCCTATGTTCATTGTAGCACTATTCACAATAGCCAAGACATGGAAACAATCTAAATGTCCATCTACAGATGAATGGATATAGAAGATATGGTACATATACACAATGGAATACTACTCAACCATAAAAAAGAATGAAACAATGCCATCTGCAGCAACATGGTTACAACTAGAGATGATCATCCTAAGTGAAGTAAGTCAGACAGAGAAAGACAAATATCATACGATATCACTTATATGTAGAATTTAAAATATGACACAAATGAAGCTATCTATGAAACAGAAACAGACTCACAGACATAGAGAACAGACTTGTGGTTGCCAAGGGGAAGTGGGGGTTGGAGGAGGGATAGAGTAGGGGTTTGGAGTTATCAGATGTAAGCTTTTATATATAGGATGGAAATAAACAACAAGGTCCTACTGTATAACACAGGGAGCTATATTCAATATCCTGTGATATACCGTAATGGAAACGAATATGAAAAAAAATATGCATATGTGTAACTGAGTCACTTTGCTGTACAGCAGAAATTAACACAACATTGTAAATCAACAATACTTAAATTAGACAAAGGAGGGGGAAGAAGTAATGAAAATAATGGCAACCACAAAATAAATAAAAGTAAATTGTATTTTCTCCAGAAAAGACCTGTGTTTGCTTCTGCTTGAGAAGCAGAATGAAAAGGACTTTTTCTTTTGATCTTCTCTCCTAGAGTCAACATTTAGAGACAGGCGGTGTGTCCTAAAACGTACATTTCACCCCATCTGCCCTTGAGGATGCCATTCCTCAGAAGTCCTGACTTTGCAGGAGCCTCTGATATGATCTCTCCCCTGACCCTGACCTCATCTCCTGCCCCACGTCGGACCCTTTCACATCCAGGTTCCAAACCATCAGGCATCAGCAGACACAGTCAGGAAAACACCAGCTCCAGGAGGGCTTTCACCTGTAGAAGCAGGACAGCCATATACATCCTTGTAGGTTACTTACGGTGCGTTCTGCGGGGAGTGGTCACTATGCGCTGTAATGGGAGCGTTTCCCCTGCAGACACCGCAGGACGGACATGGACACCCTGGGCAGCATCGTGCTTTCTCGTCACTGCTGCCGTCAGATGCTTTCTCAGCTAGACTTTAACTTCACCCCACATTTTTAGAGAGTCTGTGTGAGAGGGATTTCTCTGAATATTCAGTGTGAAATAATGCTGGAAAGGGAAATCCCACAGCCTCCCAAGCACCCTGATTCAACTACACATCTGCTTTTTGTTCAGTTTTTGTTAGTCACAACTGCAGTTGATTTTATGTAAATGCACAAACCAGCTCCCTTCACATCTTGCTTATGTACTCTAGCCAATAGCTCTTATATTTTTAGAAGTTAGAAAACAATTTACAATCTTCATAGGTGAATTTTAAATTGTCTCAGCCATGTCCCTAAAATTAATTCAGAACTATGACAAATAATGCTTATATAAGTTACCAATATAGTTACTGTATTTCAATAAGAAACATCCAGAAAAAGCTAAAATCATGACATAAATATGAAACAAAGTATTGCACATGATTTAGAGTAACAAAGAAAAACCAATCACCATTCTGTTAAACTTTTGTTGATCAGAGATCTGGCTTAAATTTGGGTTGAATTCAATATAAATCCATTTAGATAAGCCATTTTAGTGATAAGTTTTCACTTTGTGTTTCTTATGATAGCTCCCCAAGGAAGCAAATTTCTTGCCATTTCACATTCAGTAAGTCCATTGTTGGTGAAAAGATGGCTAAATTGGTCCATTGTTTTGTAATAAAATATCTCATGACCTGTTTATCTGATCAATGAAGAGTGTATTCTCAAGCTGTTCATTGTTAATGGGCCCAGTGCCCTAAAATGGTGAATTATCGACTCTCAGAGACAGAAGGGGATGCAAACTCAGATCGGATTTCCTGCTTGAAACTGACATATTACAGTTAAAGTGTTGGAACCAAGAAAGCGTGTCCTTTGTGTCTCACACTGCAGAGATGCTTAAAATACAAAACTGTTTCCAACCTAGAGTTAACAAACTAGCTTTTATAAAAAAATTACATCTTGACACTGAATTGATCATTTGAATATGGCAAAGCTATTAACATAAGCACAGAAATATGTTGGTGGAATTTTAAAGTCCCAGCTTCTGCACCCCAATAATTTATTTTTGTCCAGTCTATGCTAAATTTTAAAATGTGCGTATTCATTAAGACCTTTATCTACTCAACAAGTTTTAATTGCGTGCTGACTGGTACAGCCAGGAGCTGTACCAGTGATTAGGGCAGAGCAGTTAGAGACCCGGGTCCTGGCCCCAAGCGATTCACAGTGGTTCTGGTGAGCTGTGTATGAGCCACATCTTATGGCAATTCGGATCAGAATGTGTAGCACACGGCCCGGGGACAGAGGCCCTCCATCTTCCCGCCAACACTAAACCCCAAAGGTTCAGGAAGCAGGGTTTGATGGCCGGGAAGGTGGCAAACCAGCAAATCAGTGCTCTGTTCCCGTTCATCCCACGGCCTCAGCTGCCCGGTGATTCACACACTCCCTTTGCACTCGGACACAGAATAAGCTATAGAAGCTGGCGTTGCCCAGGCACTGAGGGGCAGCTCCTGCTTCCCTAGAGGAAACTCAGCCTCAAGCTGCACCTCGCAGGACCTGGGCTCTTCCAGTGAGCGACACAGCCTGCGGGGCCGGGATCCTGCTCTTACAGCAGCAAGATCTTGGGGTACGGGGAAGGGGTCGATTAGGCAGCAGCATCCTCGCCATGGTACCCACGTCTGTGCTGTTTGATTTTTCGCCTTTGCGTGGACTGCTTTTTCAGTGACAAACTAGCGTGCAAATGATCTAACTTACCTCTTTTCTCAAGACGTCTTTACTGGTGTGTAAGACTCCCCTTCTCTTGTCACTCCTTTTTCCTTTTGCAGCCACCTCTGCTCCCCTGAGTTTTCTAGGTCACCTTCCCCCTTCACCAGTGGCTTCTGCGTGTCCAGATTGACTGAGGTAAGAGTCACAACTCCAGTGCTGTTGGGACCAGGCTGGAGGAAGGAAGGGAGGATCGCTGTATGCAGAGCAGTGGCCAGGCACCTGGAGACGAGCCCTGCCCGAACAAGCCAAACCCAGTCCCTGGAGCCCCAGCCCATGTGGGCGATGCACAGCGGCCCCGAGGTGCTGTCTGTCGGGTGATGGGTTTGCAGGCTCCGCCCTAAGGTCTCTGGGGATGTCCCTCCAGACCCATCAGAAGTCCTTTCGCCAGGAAGAGCGTTGGCTTTGGAGTTAAGAGAGCCGGAGCTTAAATCCTGGGGACATGAGCTTGTTTTAGTATTTGAGCTTCAGCTTTCCCATCTGTAAAATGGGCGCAAAGGTACTGTCCGCCGCCACCTCCCAGAGTGACTGTAAACTTTAGGACATATGTTTTTGTCACTATGTCTGCAATTTCTTATACACACTTGACTTGTAGCAAGCACTGCGTAACTATAATTCAATCGTCTGCATCTTACCCATCCTCAGCATTTATTTTTTAAAATATTTCCAAGTAATTTTATTGTGCCCTTTGCTTCTACTAAGATAGAGATTGGCCTTCCTTCTTCACCATGTGCACCTTCCTTTGAAAGCTTTACTCTTTCCATCTTCTAGGAGCTAAGGTTTAGTAGAGCCTGCAGCCTGAGGGTGTCACAGTACTATGCGGGGGGGGCAAATGTGGGTGTGAGGCTGAGACAGCGACCAGGAGGGGCGGGGTTATGCATGCACTTGTGGCTGGTCTGGGTTAAGAGGCACACAGACTGAGCCAGCCTGGTCTGCTGACGGCTTGATCTGGCTCTGACTGGTAAGGGCTGCTGTAAGCCAGGCTTCCCCTTAGAGCTGGGGCTGGACGAACACACTCGACCGCTGAGAATCAGACGCCTCAGAGGAGAAGTGCAGGTGGAGCCCATTCCGGGGGCACCGGTCAGGCTGTCCTAGCTCGCCGCCACTCCGCACAATCCACTGGGCTCAGCAAGAGCTAATAACCGCCCCCCCATCGGCTCTGGGAAGCCCCCACCTGCCTGGTGAGTGCTCAGAGGCCCATTGTCCTCAGAGCAAGCCCAGGAAATAGCACAGCATCCGCCCTCCCGCTCAGACCTCTAGGGCCAGAAGAGGGGTGTGAGTGCCGCCCAGGGGCAAACCCATCAACTTGTCTCTGCTGATTAGGAGCAAACATGTCGGTGTCGTATGACATGCAACCCAACTAAAATAATTTGAGATGCCATAAAAGTTTTAAATGTGAATTTAAGCCACATTTAAGATATTAAGCAGTTAAAATAAGGAACACAGCTCAGGGATGCCCGATGGAGTATCTGTAAAGAAGCAGCCGTGAGCTTCAGCGTCACTGGAGCTTCTGCAAGGAGCGCACGGTGGAAATGTCAGGTTTTTAATAAATGAATCACTTAATGAGATTAATCTTGAAGATGCTGCTTTTAAAAGGGACACTAGGTGCTTTGTGACCACCTAGAGGGGTGGGATAGGGAGGGTGGGAGGGAGGGAGACGCAAGAGGGAAGAGATATGGGAATATATGTACATGTATAGCTGATTCACTTTGTTATAAAGCAGAAACTAACACACCACTGTAAAGCAATTATACCGCAATAAAGATGCTAAAAAAAAAAAAGGGATGCATTTGTGAAAATCGCTGGAAAACACACAGACCTGCGGGAATATAGTCGAAGCCATTAGGGGTGCAGGGTGCATGTGGACCCCCTCCCCCAGTGGTGCCACCCCCCACAATGGAATCCCAGAGCTGAGCACCTGAGGTCAGTTGTCCAGCCCAAGGGACAGTCTCTCAGCTGTCACTAAATGTTGGTGAGTGGCCAGAAAGAGCAGCATCCTGGGTAAAAAACTGTCAGATTTTAAATCCATTTAAAATCTTCGAAAGTACTTCTGACCTCTAGATTTGCTTATAACTTGCTAAGAATCCTAAACCTCTCTGTGGCCGTTTTCTAGTATCAGACATCTTCATAATGAGTGTCCCATAACAGTCAGCGTTGGGTCAGTGGTTGAATCTCGGATGGAGACAAGCAAGTTTATAGTTAAAGAGAGAGGAGGAAACAGAGCAAGACAGCAAGGGCAAGCAAGAGGGAGGGAGAGGGGGAGGGGGGAGACAGACAGGCAGACAGAGGCAGAGGGACAGAGAGACAGGGACAGAGGGAGATACGGGAGGGTCAGCGGCAGCGCTTTGATTTGACCCGAAGCCTACGTAGGAGTGAATGCAGGACCTGGACTTAACTGGCAGAGGCCTCGCTTCTCCAGCCACCAGTCTCCAGGAACCCGGGAGCTGAGGACGGACTTCACCATCTCGAGACAGGAAGAAAAGGCAAGGACCCCACTTCAGACCAGCACGCTGCATTCCAGCTCAGACAGCCCCACGCGCTTTCCCTCTGCAGTGAAGGGTCCTCGGCCTTCGGGGCCCCAGGGCGGTCTGCGCGCTGCTCAAAATCAGTCGCTGCCTCCAAAGGTGTGGGGACAGGAATGCCACCAGACCGTCA
>NW_006799734.1:2074343-2112636 GCF_000442215.2 Lipotes vexillifer
AGACAGTCACAAATTACCTAGAGCAGGGAAAGCCCCGATTTTTCTAACTAATATGATCTCCCTGCCAGATAAGCGGCTCCTTTTGTGACAGATTCTTGCAGCTTCTTTGCTTTCAGCACCCCATCCCCCATGCCATCACAGGAGGCGTAAACCACGTTCAAAGGCAGCTTGATATAATAGAGCTATGTCTTCTTAAACGTAGGTAATAGAACGGTGCACAGGGTCACCTTTGGCAGAAAAGCCCAGCGACAGCTGCTTGCTCTTATTGGCTCCAGAACACGCCTCATCAATCGGCTGGGAGATCCTGGATGATACGGACCCTGCATTGTAGCCTCGGCCGGCACTCAGTCACCAGGGACACGATTGCCAGGGGATAAGGTCGTGGAAACTCTTTTGGTGTCATCCCACTGGAGATGTTATCAGATGCTCAACCCTAAAGCAAGAGAAACAAAGTGATAACAAAATTGGGGGGTGCAGGGGAAGACGAGATAATCCATCAACTCACCTGTGCAGAAAGTACCAGGGAAAAACAGTATTGATTTTTTACAAGCCGGTGCACAGATTTGTCAGACAGAAGAATAGAGACGTCAGCCCAGGTGCACGGTCTCGGGCAATTGCAGAGCGGAGGCCAGGACACCTGCCTTTTGCAGCCAGGAGCCGGAGGGGAGACACCAGCACGTCCCCCTGCTGGCCTCGGGATGGTTACTGGCTTTATAAAAGGAAGAAATGCTCTTAATTCCCAGGGCAGGGTTAAGAAATTAGAACAAAGGGCATCCAGTAGGAAATGCACTGAGCACATCCCAAGTGAGAAAGGGACTCTGTGGTCTCAGCGCCAACCGCCGTCACCTGTCGCCCCTGGAAGCCTGGGAGATGCTTCTGCTGAGGGGGTCACAGGAAGGTCACTGAATCTACTCAAGTGGCCGTTCAGTTGGAAAAGTGCATAACTAGCAAGACTTTAGATTCCACAGACAGTCTGCTGGAAGGTATTCTCCTCTCTCACCCAAAGGACCCACTTCCAGAGGGTTTGCTTCTTTGTCTGACCGGGGAGTGAACCTCTCCGCCCCGCCCCTGGTCTCAGGTGCTCAGTGTTCAAGAGAGGAAAACACCCACCAAAGAAACATCTGAACACAGAATGAGACTGACTGGGAAAGGGATCTGTCTGTTAATTGTATTTGACCTGTCGAATGGTTCTGAAGAACCTAGGGGCAGGACAGGAATAAAGACACAGACGTAGAGAATGGACTTGAGGGCACGGGGAGGGGGAAGGGTAAGCTGGGACGAAGTGAGAGAGTGGCATGGACATATATACACTACCAAACGTAAAATAGATGGCTAGTGGGAAGCAGCCGCATAGCCCAGGGAGATCAGCTCGGTGCTTTGTGACCACCTAGAGGGGTGGGATAGGGAGGGTGGGAGGGAGGGAGATGCAAGAGGGAAGAGATATGGGGATATATGTATATGTACAGCTGATTCTCTTTGTTATAAGGCAGAAGCTAACACACCATTGTAAAGCAATTATACTCCAATAAAGGTGTTAAAAAAAAAAAAGATTCTACCTGTCATTCAAAATTCTTTCTAACACTTAGCGGACAATTTTCCTGATTTGTATGCTGGGCAACCTTGACGAATTCAGTGATGCTGGGAATCATGTGATGTCAAAGAGGCCACCAGGCTCAGAACATAAATGTCATCCCGATGAAGGACCACAAACAGAGATCCCACAGACAAGGTTCTGAGGGCTGCACGGAGGCCCAGAAAAGAGTCTCCTTTTATTTTGTGTTTATTCTTTTACTCAAGCTCGATCTGTCTTCCTGAGCTGTATCTCCTTCTTTGGAAGCTGAGTCACAGAATTTAAAGTTCCCATATATCATTTCTCATTAATAGAGTTACAGTGTCAGGTAAGAGTTGGGTACCCAATAAAAACGTGAGTGGTCAGTGCTTCTATTCCTAACATCAAATTGTCTGAAAATATGATCACTGTATGTCATTTTTAGTTATCACAGCTCAGTGCCATATTTTCATGCACTCGAGTTTGTCCTTTTATCAATATATAAATGTCTTAAACATTCATGTTACGGACTGAATGTTTGTGTCCTCCCAAATGCATATGTTGAACTCCTAGCCCGGATGTGGTGGGAGCTGGGGTCTTTGCGGATGATGAGGGTGGATCCACATGAATGGGCTTTCACAAGGAGAGAGTTTACTACTGCTGTCCGCTCTCCACCCTGTGAGGACACGAGGAGAAGTCAGCAGTCTGCAACCTGGAAGGGGGTCCACACCAGATACCAAATCAGCCGGCGCCTTGGTCTTGGCCTTCCCAGCATCCAGGACTGTGAGAAATCAACATTTGCTGTGTCAGCCACAGTCTATGGCTTTTTGCCATAGAAACACAAACTAGGACAACTCCTACATTTATCATCGTTATCTGCTGCAGTAGTAGGAGAAGGGGACCCCTTAGATGCTGTACCCTAGGACCTGGAGAGCATCACTGCCTATCTGACTGACAGGATCCCTGAATGACAGGCCCCACTTCCAAAGCCCTCTGGGAAGCCCTCCCACCAGGGCTGGGGAGATGTGCTCAGCGCCCGGTGGCCGCAGACCTTGGCATCAGCTCTGAAGTGGACAGCTAAGTGACCGAGGGCAGACTGCCCTCTTTGAAAAGCCATTTGCTGGGACACAGAATGCAGAGACTTAGGGCACATTGTGACACTGCTGACTGGACAGTCCTGCCCTGAGTTTCAGCCTCATTGGAAACTGGATGCCAGTCAGCTGGCAGGCTGGGACTGTGGCCACGCTGAGACTCTGTCTGGGGTGGGGGGGGGGTTCCCCGCCCCATCGGGTCCAGGGTGTGGAGCTCAAACACCCCACAGCTCCCTTGCTACCTGTGATGCGGAACACGGACTGAGACGGAGCCACAGTGACTCACGTGTTTCTTTTGCACCATCAGCAGATGGTAGCGTTCCTGTGGCCCAGCCTCCCGGTGCCTCCACCCCATCCCAGATAGACCAGTTCTCATGGGTTCTGTGGGCCACAGACACCCCGTAGCAGAGTGGAAACATCTTGGATGGACAACAGAAACGAAGTTCAGTTATACTGTAAAGAACATATTTTATAACCAAGTGTGCAGGGAGGAATAAACTAAGATAGAAGAGAGCATTAGATGTGCCACGGAAGTTAGTGTTGCTAACTGTCAAGGGAGGCAGCAGTAAGGAGAGAAAGCGGGGCAGGAACCACACAGACACCACCACCCCCGTCTGCAAATGTGAGCTTGTCACCAAGAGGACACAGTGACGTCACCACCTGGGACCCAGCTTCCTTCAGTCTCAGGATTGTGGGACTTGTTCAGTCACTTGAGGGTTGCTTTCTACCATTTAAAAAGGCACAAAGTCGTTAGACAGAGAAAGACAAATAGCATATGATTTCACTTATTTGTGGAATCTAAAAAAAAAATGACACAAATGAACTTATTTACAAAACAGAAACAGACTCAGAGACATAGAAAACAATCTTATAGTTACCAAAGGGGAAAGGGGGGGAGGCATAAATTAGGAGTTTGGGATTAACAGATACACACTACTATAAAAAAAAAAAAAAAGGTACAAAGTTGCAGCAAGTGTAATGGTCCCATGTCCCAGGAATCTGTCTCACGTGAAAGTGGGCTGAATCCCTCAGTCAGCCAGGCCGTAGGAGAAAATTCTGATGATGAATCCCATCAATTCTTCATTTACGAT
This sequence comes from Lipotes vexillifer, assembly GCF_000442215.2. Classification (NCBI taxonomy): domain Eukaryota; kingdom Metazoa; phylum Chordata; class Mammalia; order Artiodactyla; family Lipotidae; genus Lipotes; species Lipotes vexillifer. The sequence goes on from NW_006799734.1 coordinate 2,078,075, forward strand.
GCAATTTCTTTGAAATTCTGCTCAAACGCACTGTGCACGTGTTTGTGTATTACATCTGTGTTAGGTTTGTAAGTGGTGTATGAATCAGACTGGTTTCTTTTTAATGGTTTCTCTAATGTTTACCATGTACCCCATTAAGAAAATAACCACCAAATCTATCAAAATAATAACCATACCCATCGCCTCAAAATTGTACTTTGTAAGTATCCTTGCTCCTAGGCTGTCGCTAATCTGCTTTGTCTCCAGAGATGCTTGCATTTTTTCTAATTTTATAACACAGGACAGTACATTATGTATTCATCTTTGTCCGGACTGGCTCACTTGGCATCATAATTCTGAGACTCATCCCTGCAGTTGTGTGTCTCAATAGTTTGTTTTTTCCCCTTTCTGTCACTTAGTAGTTTTCCATTGAACAGATGTACCAGTGTTTATCCAGTCACGTGTTGAAGGACATTTAGGTTCTTTCTGATTATTAACTATCATAGATAAAGCTACTATGAACACTTGTGTTCAAGTCTTTGTAATAAATAACGTAGGTTGTCTTTTCTCTTGGGTAAGTACACAGGAATAGAATGGCTGAATCAGATGATAGCCAGTTGTTTGTTCAGTGTCTTAAAAAAACCTATTTGCACATCAATGTGAATATACTTAACACTACTGAACTGTATGCTTTAAAGTGGTTAAGACTGTGTATTTTATGTCAGGTGTTTTTAATGACAATTTAAAAAATAATGTGACTCTTCAGGTAAAAAAATTAATGTGTCACCTTTCTTACACTAATCATTGTGCTATAACTTGGCATCTATGACTGATGTATATAAAATCTTAGAGGATCCGTAAATGCACTTAGATAAATAAATTCAGCTCTTTATTTTTTAACACGTCATGGCCAAGCATTTAAATCCATAGAAAAAAAACTGTCTTCATTTGATTATCTCATTAATTCATAAATTATTATGTGATATAAGATGAAAAAGGAAATAACCATATCAGACCTTCAAAGAAATCTCACCTGGTTGATAGAAAACAAAACATAATAAAATTAAAAATTCAACAAAAGCACAAAACATTGATATAAAATTGTTACCAATAGTTATCATATTAAGAGGTTCGTTTTCATGGGCTGAGATGGGCTTGGTAGCTCTAAGTTCTGCTGTGCAAGAGATGAATTTGAAACACATAGACATCGTTAAATGTGTTTCTCTTTCTGCAGTCTTCTCTGATGCAGTGCCATTGCCCTTTCCGTTCAAGGAGAGATGTGGCTGCTCTCTTTAAAAAATATGCTTTGGCGGGCTTCCCTGGTGGCGCAGTGGTTGGGGGTCCTCCTGCCGATGCAGGGGACGCGGGTTCGTGCCCCGGTCCGGGAAGATCCCACATGCCACGGAGCGGCTGGGCCCATGAGCCATGGCCACTGAGCCTGCGCGTCCGGAGCCTGTGCTCTGCAACGGAAGAGGCCACAACAGTGAGAGGCCCGCGTACCGCCAAAATATATATATATATTTGGACAGGACCGTCTAGGGACACCACTGCCTGCTGGCCGCCCGTGTGACGTGGCTTGTGCCGAAGGCTGAGACACAAGCTGCCCGTTGATAGGTCAGCAGGACGGGAAATTATATATTAAATACGTGTGAAACGTGTGAAGCAAATAGAGGCAGAAAGGACTGCCTTAGAGAGCCACAGAGGACAGCACCTTGTGCCTCGTACACACTGATGTAACTCCAGATGGGCAGTCACATGGCACATTCTGCCTCATCCTCCTCTCTTTCCGGACAGCACATGGCGGAGGGGACTTTTGATGCCTAGTCATCTAACAGAGGTTTAATGGCATCTCATAGTGGTTTCAAACTGCATTTCCTTAATACCTAATGATGCTGATCATCTGATCGTGTGCTTATTTGCTGTTTATACATCTTCTATGGTGAAGCTCTATTCAAGTCTTTTGTCCTTTTTTTTTTCTTTTTTTTCTTTTTTTTTTTTTGGTACGCGGGCCTGTCACTGCTGTGGCCTCTCCCGTTGCGGAGCACAGGCTCCAGACACGCAGGTCAGCGGCCATGGCTCACGGGCCCAGCCGCTCCGCGCCATGTGGGATCTTCCCGGACCGGGGCACGAACCCGCGTCCCCTGCATCAGCAGGAGGACGCTAAACCACTGCACCACCAGGGAAGCCCTTGTCCTTTTTTTAATCAGGTGGTTTTCATTTTCCTGAGTTTTGAGAGTTATTTACATATTCTGGTCAATATAAGATTAGCAAATGTTTTTCTCAGTCAATGGCTTGCCTTTTCATGAGGCTATCAGTTTCTTTCAAAGAACAGATCTTTTAATTTTTATGAAGTCAAATTCTTCAAATTTTTACTTTTATAGACCAGGCTTTGGATCTCATAGTTAGGAAATCTTTGCCTAACTCAAAGTCACAAAGATTCTCTCCTATGATTCCTTCTAAAAATTTTTATAGTTTTAGCCTTTACGTCTAAGTCTATAATCCATTTCTGTATGATGTATGGATCAAAGTTCAGTTTTTGCATGTGGATATCCAATTGTTTCAGCCCCGTTTCTTAAGAAGTCTATCCTTTCTCTGCTAAATTGCCTTTGCATGGCTGTTGAAACCCAGCTCTTCACGTATGTCATTGTCATTTTCTGGACTCTATTCCGTTCCATTTATCTTGTCTAACTTGCTGCCAATCACTCCCTTGGTTATTGTAGCATTAGGTCTTGAAGTAAGTTAGTATTAGTCCTCTTTGTCCTTCACTTTCAAAGTTGTTTTGATGTTTCAAAGCGTTTGGGAATTGCAAATTAATTTTAGAATAATTTTGTCAATTTGTACAAAAATATTATAAAAGCCTGCTAGTAGCAATATTGGATCCTTGGACCCATGAACATAATATATCTCTCCATTTGTTTAGGTGTTTCTTAATTTATCTGATCAATGTTTTGTAGTTTTTAGTAGGTCTTACACATTTTGGTCATATGCGATTATAATTTTTTTACTTTAATTTCAATAGTTTATCGCAAGGATATAGAATAACAGTTGATATTTGTACACTGATGTTGTATCCTGCAATCTGCTAAGTTATTTATGAGTTTATGTAGCTTATTTGTACATTTCATAAGATCTCTTACATAGGTGGTTATGTCAGTTGAGAAAAAAAACAGTTTTCCTCATCACTTCCAATCTGGATGCCTTTGTCTGTTTCGTTTGTTTCTTAAATGTACTGCACTGGTTAGATTGTCCACTACAATGTTGAATAGAAGTAACGAAAGAGAACATCCTTTTCTCCTTACTGATCTTAGGGAGAAAGTATTTAGTATTGCACCATTTAATATGTTAATTACAGTTTTTTGTTCTGCTGTTTTTTTACATTTATTTTCACTTATAACCTTTATCAGTTTGAGGTAGTTTCCTTCCATTCCTAGGTTTGCTGAGAGTTTTCATCAGGAATTGCTGTTGCTTTTTGTAAAAAAAAAAAAAAAATGTTCGGCATGTATTCAGATGATCATATTTTTTTCTTTCATAGTTTGTCAATATGACGAATTACATCTACTAATTTTTTAATGTTAAGCCAAACAAATTCCTGGAATGCGCATCACTTTTTGGAATGTATTATTCTTTTTATATATTGCTGGATTCAATTTGCTAAAATTATGTTTAGAATTTTTGCCTCTACATTCATGAGGGCTATGGGTCTGTGGTTCTATCTGCTTATAATATCTTTGTCAGATTTTTGCGTCAGATTATTGCTGGTCTCATAGAACAAGTTCAAAAGTATTCTTTCCTCTTCATTTTTCTCTGAGAGTTTTTGTAGCACTGGTATTATTTCTTCCTTAAATCCCTGGTAGAATCTAAGTGTGAAGCCATCTGGATCAGAAGTTTACTTTTCTTAGGGCTATTCAGGTTGTCTATTCTTGAATGAGATTTGGTAGTGTGTGACTTTCAAGGATTTTTTTTCTATTTTATCTAAGTTGTAAACTTTATTGGAAGAAATTGTTTTATAATATTCCCTTCTTGCTCTGTTAACATCTGTAGGATCTATAGTAATGTAACCTTTCTCATTCCTGATACCAAGCATGTGTCTCTTTTTCTTCCTAAGCAATCAGGCAAAAATTTATCAATTTTATTGATCTTCTCAAGGAACCCCTCTTGGTTTCATTTAAATTTCTCCACTATTTTTCTGTTTCTTATTATGCTGATTTCCTCTCTGCTTATTTCATTTCTTCTACTTACTTTTGACTTAATTTGTTCTTTTTCTCATTTCTTACTGTGAAGTCCAACCTCATTGATTTGGGGCCTCCTTTTATTTCACTTGGGCATCTAATCTAATGACCCTCTAACTACCACTTTGCTTCATCCCTCAGATTTGTTGTGGCCATGTTGCAGCTTTACTTTCTTCCAGTTAAAAATACTTCCTGATTTCCCTCTTGATTACTTCTTTAGCCCATGGGCTACGTGGACGTCTGTCATTTACTATCTAAATATAGGGAATTTTTGAGAATTAATTCTGCTATAGATTTCCAAATTCATTCCATTGTGAGCAGAGAAGATATTCTGTATCTGAACGATTTTTAAATTATTAATACTTGTTATATGGCCTACAGTGTGGTTCTATCTTGGTAAATGCTTTGTGTGTTTGAGAAGAAGGTATATTCTGCTATTGTTTTGTGACATGCTCTATATATGTAAATTAGGGAAATTAAATTATAGTATATTCTCAGATCTTCTATATCCCTACAAATAATCTGTCTGTTTCTACTACCAATTATTGAGAGAGGTGCACTGAAGGCTTTGTACAATATTTGTGGGTTTGTCTACTTTTTCAGTTACTATTAGTTAGTTGCTATTTTGAAGAACTGTTATATACACACATTTAGGAGTATTACACCCTTCTGATAAAATCATACCTCTGTCATGAATTAGTAACGTTTCTTGCTCTGAAATCTACTTGGTCTGATATACTCTAGCCACTGCAATGTTAATTTTTCAAATTCTTATCATGGTATAGTTTCTACACACTTTAAGTTTTAACCTATATGTGTCTCTGTATTTAAAATGGTTTCTTCTAGGGTGCACACACTTGAGTCTTTCTTTTTTAATCTAATCTTATAATTATTGCATTTTAATTAGAGAATTTAGACCATTTATGTTTAAGATGATTATCAATATAATTAGGTTTAAATCTATCACATCCTATCGGTTTTTTTCTGTCCCATCTGTTATGTGCTCGCTTTTTCTTTTTATGCCTTTTTTTGGATTAATTAAATTTTTATTATCTATTCTACCTTTTTTTCTCTTATTAGCTACAGCTTTTAGTATTTCACTTTGGCTTTGGTCTTTAGAGTTTTTAGGATACAGTTTACCTTATTACAGTCTACCTTCAGATTATATTATGCCACTTACTGTATAAATAAGAACCTTCCATTCCTTGCCTTTCAAACTTTGTTCTATTGTTTTCATGTCTTTTACTCTTACCCATTAACGCCACACGTTACCATTATTTTGGTTTTGATAGACAACTACTTTTTCAAGAGATATAAATAACAAGAAAAAATCTTACATATTGACAATATAGTTACCATTTCCAGTGTTCCTCGCCCTTTGTGTAGACACACCTTCCCATCTGTTATAATTTTCTACTGTCTAAAGACCTTCCTTTAACTTATTTTTGCATTTCATGTCTGCTGGTAGTGAATTTTTCAACTTTGGTATGTCTGAAGCTTTATTTCACTTTTATTTTGAAAGACAGTTTTGCTTGGTATAGAATTCTAGGTTGATCTGTTTTTCTTTCAAAACTTTAAAGATATTGCTTCACTGTCTTCTGACTTACACTGTTTCCAGTGAGAACTTTGCAGTCTCCTTATCTTGGTTTCTTTGTACACAGTTTGTCTTATTTGTTGGCTGCTCTTAAGGTTTTATCTTTATCACTGCTGTTGAGATTTGATTTTGATGAGCCTTTGTGCTCCCCGCAGGTTTCTTATGATTGTAGTCTGCTGAGCTTGTTAGAAGTACATGTTTATACTTTTCTTTACATTTGGAAAATTTTGGTGAACAGTTTCTTAAAATACTTGTTATACCCCCAATTCCTTTCTCCTTCATGGGCTCCAAGTACCTCAGGCTTGCATGTTAGGCTAGTATTCCTTGTATACCAGGCTGCTCGAATGTGTTCCAGGGTTCACTAATGCTCTGCTACTCTCATTATCTTAAAATTATTTTTATCATCTATGTTTCATTTTTGATAGTTTCAGTTGCTGTCTTCAAGTTCACTAACATTTTCTTCTGAAAGAACTAATCTGCTGTTGATCCCACTCTGTGTTTTTCATCTTAGACTTTGTATTCTTCCCATCTAGCAGGTTCATTGGAGTCATTTTTGTATCATCCATATCTCTCCTTGACTTTTTGAACAACTGGACTGCAGCTGTAACTTGGAATGCTTAATATCCTTGTCTGCTAAATCTCACATCTTTGTTCTCTTTTGGTTTCAAATGATTAATTTTTCTCCTCATTATAGGTTGCAATTTTCTGCTTCTTTGCATGCCTGGTAATTTGTTTTATTGAATGTTGAGAATGTGAGTTTTAGATTGTTAGATGCTGGGTATTTCTGTATTGGTAAAAATCTTCTTACACTTAGTTGTGGGACCATATTAAATTCCTCTGAAAGCTTTACCCTTTGAGTCTCCTTTTAAGATGTGTTAGGAAGGACTGGAGGAGTGCTTGGTTGGGGTCCAAGTGTTCCCCGCTGGTGTGAGTTCTGCACTGAGGCCTCAGTTCCATGTCTTGTAGAGTTGGAGGCTCTCCTCTCTGACTGGCAGGAGCATCCCATGTCTCAGGGATCACCATGCCCTCTAATCCTTTGGGTGTTCTTATCCCCAGTCTTCACTGGGATAGTTCCTTAGGCATGTGGGTTTATCATTATTCCCTTTGTTATCATTGTGCTACTCAAGGATGACTCCCAATGTCTGAACAGTGCTCTCTCACCCTCTCTCCCTCACTTTCTCTCCAACCCTCTCTCCTCTCTGCTCTCTGGTCTCCTGGTCTCCACCTGCCAAACTCTCATGTCCATCTCTTCCACTCGACAAGTGCAGTGAGCTCTGCCTGGGCTCCCCTCCCTGTGCTGCACACAGAAACTCTGTCTAGACAGTAAGCTCACGACCCTGGGCTCACCCCACTTTTTTCCAGTATCTCAGGGGTCAGTGTTCTTCATCATGCTTCACTGTGTTTTGAAAACTTGTCTGTATTTTCTTTATGTATAAGGGTAAATCCACTCCATGTCATTCCTGGTTGGTAGGAAGTGGGAGTCCACTTCCTTTTGCTTTTAAATAAATGTTTTACTTTAGAATAATTTTAGACCAACAAAAAATTGTGAAGATGGTAGAGAGAGTTCTCATATAGCTCACACCTAGGTTCTCATACTAATAACATCTTCCATTCTATGGTGTATTTGTTATCATTAATGAACCAATATTGACACATTATTGGTAACTAAACTACATTTTTAAAATTTTTAGTTGAAGTATAGTTGATTTACAATATTGTGTTAGTTTCACCTGTAGCCTCCACCCCAGCAGGACTTGGACCCAGCACCTGCCATCTATTTAATTGATTGTTAAATTCCAGCACATGCAGCAGCGTCCTGACTGTCAACTTCCCCTCCTGTGGAAACACCTTTATTGACTAGAGAACAGTGCTTGTGTAGTTTATTTTGCACTTAGCCCTGCAGATAACTCACTTCCAAAGTTTCCTCAGTTAGCCCCTTTCCTCGTGCCTCTGTCATGAGGTGGTCTCACAGTTGCAATTCATCACTGTCACTTCTGAAATAAACGTTCTCAGCTGACAGTTTCTTTTTCTTTGAACACCTGAGAGGGCATCACCCCTTGTCTGCTGGCTGTTTTCCGTTGCTTTTTTTTTTTTTTAACATCTTTATTGGAGTATAATTGTTTTACAATGGTGTGTTAGTTTCGGCTTTATAACATAGTGAATCAGCTATACATTTACACATATCCTCACACCTCCTCCCTCTTGCATCTCCCTCCCACCCTCCCTATGCATCTCTTCCTTCTGGCTGCTTTAAAGACTCCTTCTCAGGGGTCAGCAGTCTGGTTATGAAGTCATGAGGGGAAGTCCTCTTCATGTCCGTGTGTGGTGTTTACTGAGTTTCCTTCACCTGGGGGTTTACATTTTTTTTGTCAAGTCTGGAAAATTTGCAGCCATAAGTTTTAAAATATCTTGTGACCCACCACATCATCACATACATGCATTTAAGCTATTTAATATTTCCCACTTATTGATGCTCTGTTTTTCCAGTAAAAATACTTCCTATTGCTGTTTTCAAGTTCACTCAACTTTTCTTCAAACTTTTCTTCTAATAGGACTCTGCTTTTCATCCCATTCTGTGCATTTTTCAGCTCAGATATCATGTTTTTTTATATCTAGACTTTCTGTTATGACTTTCATTACGTAACTTATGTCCCATCTCCTGAGGTAAGTTACACGTTTTACTCTGTGTCTTGAACATTCAGAGCATGTTTTTAATCTCTACTGGGTGATGCCATCCGAGGACTCCTCCTGGTACCCAGTCCACTGCGAGGACATACTACCTTGCTCCTGGGAACACAAGCTTTCTCTGGTCCTGGTGAATTCCAGGCACATCTCCTCCAGTCTCAGGATGCTGCAGATGGGGCCCCACGGAGGGCTCAGGAGAAACTCTGACGTCTGTTCCATCCCCTGGGCACCTCTCCACTGCTCTGCCCACAGTTTCAGGCCCTCAGCATCCCCGAACGCCAGCCTATCACACTCATGTTACCACATTTTACAGTTATGACTCCAAGAAAATGCTAATGATGTAAATCCTGACAATTTACTTTCACAGTGGACATTTGTTTCAATTGAATTAATTGGGTTAGAGTTAGAAATGCAAATAAATTAGCAGCTTCATTGTATATTTTTTATATCAATTAGAAGATAAAAATTGATGAGCCATAATCTCCAGGCCTTAAAAATTGCCAGACACTAAGGAGTTTTCTCACTGTTCCTCAGCTTGGTAGCAGATTGACAGGTACGACAGATAGATATTTTTAGTATTCTTGGTTTTAGCCAAGACAATTTTGTGAGAGAAACACACACAAAAAAATCATCAAGTCTTTAAGGCAATGGTGCTGTCAATAATTATTAATAAAGACTTTCTCATTCTTTTGGCTGCAAGTCTGGCCTGCCATCAAAACCTGTCTACACTGGAGAGATCTCGGCCTTTCTGAATGCAGTAACAGCTTCAGAATCCTTTTGGCTTTTGGTGATTAAAGAAAAAAAGGACTGACCTGGGCATTCCCAAGCACTGAGGTAGTCTAAATTTTCTTTGCTCATTATTATAATTTGTAGCCAAAATCAAATAAAATCCAGTTAAAGTAGACATAATTCAATTACAATTTAGATTAACTTTTGCAAAGTTATTAAGATTTTTTAATGCACCATTTCTATTTAGTGGCCACAGAAACATCACTGAAACTTCAGTCTGTCAGCCTCACTGAGACTCACTAACTTGGTTTTGATGGACTGTGCCATCATCATCACCGTGTAACAAACACGGCAGCGCTCAGGGGCTCAGATCAAAGCACATTCTTCTCCTCCTGGTGTCTCTCGGGCTGCCTGTGGGGCGTCTTTCAGCTGCAATGTCAGGGGGATGTCGGGCACGGCTGGCCCCTCTCCGTGTGGTCTTCCCTCCCCCTGGAGGTGGCCAGGTTTACACATGTGCAGGCTCAGAGCACTGGTGGAGGGGATGGGGGACAGGCCCAGGGCACCAGGCTCACCAGCCCCTCCTCTCCTAGTGTTTGCTGGTGCCCCTCTGCCCAAAGCAAGGGAGGTGCAAGCCCAGAGTCCTGGTGAGAAGGGGCTCGTTGGGCCTGATGCCAGAGGCAGTACAGTGGGGCTGTGATGCAGCAAGTACACAGCACCTCCCACTGCAAGATACACCCGGGGCCTCAGACCCAAGGTTTCTGCCATCACAGCCTCAGGCTGGGGGTCCACAATGTCGAGGTGCACGGCCTCCTCCCAGGGCAGCTCCTTCCTGTCCCAAGACACCAGAAGGATGGGTTCCCTGCCACCAGCACCCCAGGCAGATGGGAGCAGGCGAGAGCAGGACAGACAGCCAAAGTGCTGACCCTTGCTGTCCCTGGTGATCGGGTTAGAAAGCAATTGCCTTCATACTGTTAACACAGAAATGTATATATTGTATGTGTGAGACCTCCGGGTATCACAAGACAGCTGAGCCCCATCTCACCTGGGTGCTGGGATAAGAGGAGACAGAGACCGGTAACATCTGAGCACAGGATGCTGCAGGGTCTTGCAGTGGCCAGACTCCCAGCCTGTGGATGGTCGGATGGTCATTCAGGGGCACACTGACAGCTGGCCTCTTTGGGGTCTCTGACTTGGTCTTGGCTGTGAGTGGCCAGTGCCCGCCCACCAATATCTATGGGACAGGAGGTGGGGCCCTGACCGAGACCCCGTGGGTTCATAGGTCTGTGATGGGACAGGGGGAAGGAGGTCCCCACACTCCACGCTGCTGTAGCCTCCTGCTGGGGGTGGGGGGAGACTCTGTTCATTTATATTTTGAGAGCATGTTTACATCATAATAATCACATAACAAACACATCGCGACAACGAGAGCCCCACATGGATAAAGGGGTAGGTAGAGTAGGTGGGGCTAGAGCAGGTAAGGCCCAGACACCAGCTCGGGGTGACTCTGGTCTCTTCCGGGCAATGAACAGAGGTGACGATGTGACGGACCCTGGACGTACAAATAGGACCACCTGAAATCTCATGCCATGGTCCCTTAACAGGTCATGGAGCTAGATAGGTCCTCCATCCCCTTTAACACAGCAACACCCAGACTGCCTAGAAGCAGGAGAAACCCTCTCAGACAGCTCCCAGCAGCAGGTGACTCAGAGCGGCCAGAGGCACCTCAGCAAACCTATCTTTTATAAAAAGCAAGAATTTTGCAAGAAAATAACAAGAAAGCTTAGTGAAAATGAACCACAGGCCGAAGTTCACCTCCATCCAGGCAACCCCTACCCCACAGAGGAAAAAGAAAAAAACCATCGCAACATTCAGAGAAGCTGTGACTTACTCTGCATTAGTGTTGTTTCGAGGACTTTGAGTTTCTCACGTAATCCTCACAGCCCTCTGAGGCAGAAAACATCTTTTCCCAAGTCTATAGCCCGGAAAGCAGGGAGAGAGAGGTTAACCCATGTCTCTCAGCTAAGAGTCGACAGGATGGCCTGGCCCAGAACCTCGGTTTGACCAGGACACTGGTGCTGCCTGGTTGAAGTGAGTCAGCAGCTGCCACATTAAAGGGCATCCCTTTCCTGCTCTGGGAAGGCAGTGGGGCGTCCAGACATCAGTAAGACAGAATGAGACAGTCCACGATGCACAGGATGGGCTGTGTCTTCTGTGCGTTTGGTGTCTGCTGATGGCCAGGCCACTCACCCCCAGACAAGAGGAGGGAGCAGAGCAAGAGGAAGCAGCAGCCTCTGCCTTTGGCCCCATGGCCCCTGTTCTCTGGAAACCCCAGAATATACATGTTTTGAAAAAAACAGCTTCCTCTTAGGCTAGTAACATGGGGAGTGGAAGGTGGCAAATTCTTTCCGTGCGGTGACAAGCAGAGAAGTGGTGTGGCCAGACCCCACAGAGGGGAGCGGCTGCTCTGGGCTCACAGATCAGCAGTGGTAACGGCTCATGGGGGTTTCAATAATCTAAGGACACATCGTATATGAGCATCTGTCCAGCTATCTGGAAAAGTCAGATCATGCAATTACCATCAAATAGTGATCCAGGCCAAAAATTAGGATCTAGGATCACACTAAACAAAAACACCCGCTTCTAAGCTCTAGGTGCTCATTCAGCAAAGCAAAGCAACAGGTTCAGTACTGTAAGAATCCAGGGCTAAGCAGGAGGCTGGAGGTGGTGTCAGAAGCAGGCAGAGCTGAGGGTGAGAGACGGGGTGAGGCGCCCTCACTCCCTCTCCCTCACGTGCTGCCGGTTCCGCGGACATGCTTGATGCCACGGCAACTGGATGACAGGTCCAGGGCCTGAGAGATAAATGTGGCAGTTGTGCCCGGCGACCCCAGGGCTGCCCCATCTCTGCACACTGCAGCCGCCCCAGTTCTGGGATCTAACAAGGTGCCCTCTGGGCTGCCAGGCGGAGGCTATCAATCATGGGAAGGGAACAGCTGACGGGGGGGCCTTTGGGACTCCCCAAAGATTGGCTTGTGGTCAGGGTCAGGGTGGCTACGGCTGGATGCTAAGTGGAGAGTCCTGGTGGGTTGAGAGATTGCCCTGCAAACACCCCAGCATCGAGCGGGGGCTTTCTTCTGGGGAACCATCATTTTCTGAACACCAGCGAGCAGTGTTGATGGGGGACCTTTGTTTCGCTGTCATCCTTGGGGTCTGAGAGGATAAATTGTCACGTTCCCATAAAGTACATCCACCCAGCTCCTCATAGGTGTCCCCTCAAGGGCAAAGCCCAGCTGAGCCAGCTTCAGAGCCTTAAAGGAATCCAGGGGTCGCATGGCTATCTTGTGAGAGTGTCCACGTGTCTGCTCACAGGAGAATGTTAACAAAGGCAGCCGCCAGCAGGCCTGACCTGCGGTGAGAGTGACAAGAATACTTAAGAATATTTGTAAAATAAAGGTGGTCGATTATGGAAATAGAGGGTCACGGGATCACTTTTCCAAGGACCTTCTTAACTGAAATTGTTAGAGCACAGAAAAATTAAAGAGATGGGATCTCAAGGGAGAAAAATAACCTTTGTCCAAAGTAAACTTCCCCAGTGACCTGTTCAAATTCTATGGTTAAACGTCTCTCCCTTTGGTTCAGTTTTCCTTTCCTCCTCTAGGGCTGGAAGGAGGGCAGGCAGTGACCTCTCCTTGGGACGGTCACCGAAGGGGGCGCCGCTATGTGGGAAGATGCTGGGCACCGAGGGCTGGCCTGGGAAGGGCGATGTGTGTCCTCTTCTACTGACGTAATTATAACCTCACCCTGCGGCTGTAAGAAGTAATCAGAGAAGTCGCATGGACGGTTCACCCAGCTTCTTTATGGGGAAATTAAAGGTAAACTGTTATTTGGGATTCCCCCCACTTTCAATGTTAAAGATGAGTCCTTACATCCAAAACCGCTGAGGGTTCAGGGCGGTCGCCCCTGGATCCAGCACTGGCTCAGCCATCCAACCTCAGGAAGACGGTGGCAGGCCTGCTGGGCCAGAACTCTTGGGAGCACAGCCCTTGAATGTCAAGTTTGAGAAGGTCCACTAACTGCATTTGGAGGCGCTGTGGCCTGGGGCCCTGGGCGGGCAGAGAGCAAGGAGGAGGTGTCAGTCCCAACTTCTCAGCTCTGCTCAGTCAGAGCCCCAAGGTCCTCAGCCCATTGACAAGGTCTGCTCAGCACACGGATCCTCACACCAGGCAGGGCTGGACCCGTCTAGATGGTGCTTCCCCCAACCCAGGGGCAGGGGCAAGGGGAAGCCCACAGCACGAGCCTGCCCATGGAAAGTCTGAACATGTGTCCACTTACTGTATGTTGGCCCTTCATCCTAAAAAGCGAAAGACTCTTACAGCTTGGCAAGCGGGTTCATCCCCAAAGTTTGGAAGGTCACAAAAGAAAGAAACAAAGGCAAGAACTAATCAACAGGCCCTACCCCTTCTGCTCTATGTTTGGGGAGAAGCCACAGTCTTGGTAATTCTCAGTGTTTCTAACAGTGCAGAGATGAAGCTCCTCCCTAGTCAGGGGTCTCCCCACTCAGGGCTGTGGAATCAAGGAAAGAAGTGAGAGCTAGCTGGTTGATGGCTTTTGATGGCTTGATATTGCCTTAGGAGGAAAATGTAAAGAAATGAACTGAAAACTCCTTTTCGGTTTCTGGCTATTCAAATTCTGAGTTATTGCCAGAACGGCACAAAAAGGACTAGTTAGCCCAGATGAGTTGCAGAGAAGGTCCACTGACCCTGGTGACTCCCTAACCCACCCTGGTTATCAGGGGAAGGCAGCCAGTTCCACAGCCCCTCAGGCTGAGGACCACCTGCCCACCTGACTTCTGTTGTTGTCATTACTAATTCAGACATTTTAACATTTGAAACAAAACTGGAAGGCAGTTATAATTAGTTGAGGTATAACTGACATACAACAAATGTTACCAATTTTAAGTGTACAGTTCACATTGTTTTGTATCCACAATAAAGTGATACAATGTTTCCACTGTTCCAAAAGCTTCCCTTGAGTCCTCTGTTCATCAGTTTTCTCTCCTCTCCCAGCCCAAAGAAACAATTGATTGATTGATGACCTCTATATTACATTGCATTTTCTAGAATTTTATATGTAGCCATGTGGCCAGCTTCTTTCACTCAACATAATAATTTAGAGATTAGACTATTCTGTTGCCTATATTAGCTGTTCATCTCTTTTTATTTCTGAGTAGTATTTCACTGTTCGTCCCCATCGTAATTTGTTAATTCATTCCTTGAAGAACACTGAGTTGTTTCCAGGTTTTGATTATGACAACTAAAGTTTCTAGGAAGATTCATGCATAAGTCTTTGTTTTCATTGGTTTTAGATGAATCTCTGTGAGTAGAATCGCTGGGTGGTCCAGTACATACACATTCACACATGGAAGGAACTGCTGAACTGTTTTGAGGGCAGCTGCACCCTTTAACACGCAACTAGCAGTTCTGAGAACCAACATGCTCCGGGTGCTCAGCAACACCATGTTTCTGGCACTTCTATTTTCCACAATTCATTGGGTATGCAGTGGTATCTCGTTATGTTCTGTTGTTGTTGTTGTTGTTGTTGTTGTTGTTTTGCTGTACGCGGGCCTCTCACTCCTGTGGCCTCTCCCCTTGCAGAGCACAGGCTCCAGACGCGCAGGCTCAGCGGCCATGGCTCACGGGCCCAGCCGCTCCGCGGCATGGGGGATCTTCCAGGACCAGGGCACAAACCCGTGTCCCCTGCATCGGCAGGCGTACTCTCAACCACTGCGCCGCCAGGGCAGCCCTCGTTATGGCTTTAATTTACATTCCAAGTGACTGAGGATGCTGGCCATTCAGACATCTTCTTTAATAAAATGCTTTGCAAATATTTGCCCATTTTGGCGAGGGTTTTGTCACTTCAATGAGTTGTAAGAATTTCTAACTGATGGGCATTGTGGTCAGAGTGCGTATTCTGTAAATGTAACCCTTTCACACATTTAATCCTGGCACTTGTTTTAAGACCAGCATACAGTCTCTCTTGGTAAATGTTCTCTGTGTTATTAACGAGAGCATGTATTCTACTGTTGCCGGGAGGAGTGTTCTCATCTGTCAGGTGGTCCAGTTGGTTAGTAGTTCAAGGATTCCACACTTATCCATCCTCAGTCTGCAAGTTGCACTGAATCCTGGGAGATGGGGCTGAAATCTCCAAATACAAGTGTGTACGTGTTTCTCTCTCCTGCAGCTCTGTCAGTTTGGTTCATACGTCTTGCAGCTCTGTGGCTAAGTGTGTACACACGTAGGACTGTTTTGTCCTCTCAACGATCTGACCCCTTTATTATGTGGTTTCTCCTCTTCATGTTCTGTAGTACAATTTGGGTTGTATTACTATCACCACACCACCTACCTTCAAATTAGTATTTTCATATTTTATGTATCTTTTTATCCATGTATTTTCAACCTATCAGTGTCTTTATATTAAAAGTATGTTTATTACAGACATCATAGAGTTGGATCTTGCTTTTTATCTGGCATGATAATCTCTTTGTTTGATGAGGAGTGTGATGGGGGTTCCAATTCTGGGATGGAGTACAGAGTGATCCTCAGAAGGAGGCCGGGGTGGGAGGGGGCAGCCAGTATCCAGGGACCAGCTCAGCGGACTGGCATCTTGGTGCTTCACTTTGCCGGGGATGAAAGTCAAGAGGAGTCCTAGTGATTTGGGGGGGGGAAATTTCTTACTTTCTGGAAAACAAGATGGCCTGGGCTTTGCCTGCCCCAACCTGGATCAGTCTGTCCTCTGGATGCCTTGTTTCCTCTCGGGGAGAAAGGTGATTAGAAACCAAGATCTGGGTGGTAGGTGTGTTCACTGCTACTGATGTATCATCACTTTTAGACTCTCTCGGTAGACAGACTTATGAAAGAAATAGATTCAGATATAGATACAGACAGGTGCATAAACATATATCGATATTTCTCCATCTGTAAAAGTGAAATTATGAGTTTACTGATAATACCTCTAATCAATCCAAACCCACAGGGGACTTTCTAGCTTTTCCTTTTCAATACATGGAGCTTCATTCTCCTACGGTGAGAAATACCGACTCCCATTTTCCCAAAATAGGTACTCATTTGCTGAGTCCCAGGATACACAGAAAGTAGTTTCAAGTATGTTAACTCATAAAAGTGATAAAAGCAAGCCTGCAACCAGAGTTCAATATATGCAAGTTTTCTTTGTTTTTACTTAAATTTACATACAGTGAAGTGCACAAATCCTATGTGTGCAATTTGATGGGGATTAACAGATGCATGTGCCATGTAGCCCATAAAAATATCAAACATTCCCATCATGTCCAAAAATTCCATTATATGCCTCACAGTTACCACAAAACAAACTTCTTTTGTTGTCGCCACAGATTAGTGTTCCCGTCCAAGAGATCGTGCCGTAGCTTCATAAAGTCTGTGCTTTTTGTCTCTGACTCCTTCTCCTTAGCATAATGTCAGTTTCACCCACGTCATCACTTGTATAAGTACTTTGCTCCTTTTTTCGCTGCTCTTTTATTCCGTTGTACAAATGTACACAATCTATTTATCCACTTTTCTCTTTATGAACATTGGGACTGTTTCCAGTGTGAGGCTGTTAAGAACAAAGCTGTGTGAACATTTTTGTGCAAGCCCTTTTGTCAAAAAAACTTTTATTTCTTTCGGGTAAGTATCTAGCAGTGTCACTGCTAAGTCAGAGGTAATTGTATGGTTAGTTTTACCAGGACCTGCCAAACTTTTTCCAAGAGGCTGTACATTTGAACACAGCCAAGAGCATCATAGGAGGGTTCTTGTTGCGTCTCCATTTAGTTTTGTCTTTTTTCTCTTAACTTTCACTATTATAAAGTCTGTGTGGTGTTATCTTTTTATGGCTGCACATCCCTGATAAAAAAATAAACATTTTTCCATGTAACTATTTGCCAAGTGATTATTGCAATGTCATTTCAATTAGTTTGTCTTTTTTAAATTGTGTTGCTTGTATTTTATTCTGTTGTGGAAATTCCTTACGTTATGGGCACCAATCTATTATCAGATGTATGTTATGCAAATATTTTCCCAGTCTCTGCTTTGCCTATTGATTTTCTTTATGATTTATTTTGATAAACTAGTTTTTTTTTTAAATCTTTGATGTATTATGATTTTTGCATAATTTTCTTATATGCTTCTTGCTTTTGGTGTCTTTTCTAGAAAAATTTTGTATACACTCAGGTCATGAAGATATTCCCCTAAGATTTCCTCTGGAAATTATATACCTTAGGTCTTCAATCAATCTCCAATTAAGATAGGAGTATGATGTGAAACAAAAATTCAAGTCTCATTTTTTATCTCTACAGATATTGCCCTAGTCTACTGCTATCCAGTTGCTTTAGCACCTTTGTCAAAAAATAAATTGACTCTGTAAGCATGGATCTATTTCTGGACTCACTATTTTATTTCACTGATTCAAGGTTATATTCTTATACTAATTCTACACTTTCTGATTATCACAGACTTGTATTGCTTGGAATCAAGTATTGTCAGCAGTGGTGAGAGCAGACACTTCCACCTGGCTCCTAGTTTCAGAGACAACAACTACTGTGTCACTACTAATTATGATGTGTTTTTATTTTACAGATGCCTTTCATCAGACTGAGGAATTTCTTTTCTACTCCTAGCTTGCTGGGTGTTTATAACATGAATAGGTGCTGAATTCTGATTCTTTCTGTATCTATTGAGAAGACCATATGCTGTTCTCCTTTATTCTGTTAAGATGGTGAATAGTATTAATTGGTTCTTAACTGAAAACCAACCTTGTATGGATTAAACCTCACTTGGTCATGTTATATAATGTTTATCACAAGTTGCTAAAGATAAATATTTTTGAAAAGCTGAACTAAATGAAAATTAAAGTACAAATAACCAAAATTTGTGGAAAACAGTTAAAGCAGTGCTAAGAGGAAAATTTATAGCAATAATACATAATCAGAAAAGTCTGAAATCAATAATGTAAGTTCTCACTTCAAAAACCTAGATTTAAAAAAAAGCAAAATAAACTCAAAGTAAGCATAAGGAATGAAATCGTAAAGAGCAGAAACCAATAAAAATGAAAACAGAAAAATTTTAGAGAAAAATCAATAAAACAGCTTGCTGAAGGTCACACAGCTCAGTTTCCTTCATGAAGTTGTGGGGAACAGAAAGCTAACTTTGTGAACAAAAAAAATGTTCCATTGTCTTCTGGTTCCCTTTTTGGATTTGAAATCAGCTGTCATTTTATACTGATGATAAAATGAAACTATAATGGAGTGATCACAATTCAGGTATACAAAAATTGGAGTCGGGCAGCCACTGAGGATGTGGTCTCAAGACGTGTCTCTGCCCCACCGAGAACTTGAACTTTCTCTGAACTGTACCAGGTTCAAGGACACCACCCGCCGTATTCAGAACAACACCTGCCAGCTGTGACCTTTAAGGTCTCGAGGTCTCCCCTTGTAACTATGCAACCATTTCAACCAATCCTTCCTTAACAAGCACCCTTACCTCCTGCCACCGCCCACTATAATTTTTTTGATAAACAACTCATGTAACTAACCATAATCTTGTGGGTCTTGCCTCAGTAAGCCCCCTTCCTCTGAGGGCAATGCTGGGATGCCTCCACAGACAAGGATCCTTTCCCAGGCACCAGAGTTGTGCTGAGTCACTGTGTGTGTGCTAATCTGTAGCTATACATCTCTGTTGAAACCTTGAGAGAATGACTTCTTTGTTCGGACAAAGTATAAAAATGTCAGCACTGAAAACCACACTTCTCCAGAGCATTTTCTTCCTTGGTGGAGACTGTACTCCCAGCCTAGAGTCCTGAGTATGGCTCAAATTAAACTCCTTCTGTTCCTCACTACAGATGATTGTTTATTATTTGTGTCAACAGTACCATTACTCCCCTGTGTGTAACATATTGGAGTAGGAAGAATAATGGTGCCCCAAAGATGTTCATACCCTAATCCTAACCCCAGACCCTGTGAATATGCATGCTACGCGGCATGGGGGAATTCAGTTTGCAGATGCAATTAAGGGGGCTAATCAGCTAACTTTAAAATAGGGAGATTTTCCTGGATTTTCTAGTTCAGCCCAATCTAATTACATGAGTCTCTAAAAGTGGAAGAGGTAGACAGAAGGAGTCTCAGAGATGGCATATGGAGAAGGAAGGAGGAGTGATTCAACAGGGGAGGGTCGGACCCACCACTGCTGGCTTTGACATTGAGGACTGCCGCGAGCCTAGGAGTGTGGGCGCCCCTGGTGGGGGCGCCCCTGGTGGGGGCAGAGGTCTGCATTTGACAGCCAACAAGGGATCTCTGTCCTCCAACACAGGAACTGGGCTCTGCCACCCCGTGAATGAGCAGGGAAACAGGTCTGCCCCAGCACCTCAGTCAGGAACACAGGTGAAGACACCTTGATTTCAGCCAGGTGAGGTTCATGCCAGACTACTGACATGTGGAACCACAAGACAAGACTTTTGTGTTTAATGCTTCTGTTTAATGCCATGGTAATTCATTCCAGCAGCAACAGAAAACTAATGCGTGTAACTTTAAATCTGGCTGCTTTCAAGATTTTTTTCTCCTTTGGTTTTCAGCAGTTTGATGAGGTCGTACCTTGGTTGGCTTTCTATTTGTGCTGCTTGAAATTCACTAGGCTCTTGGATCTGTGAGTATACAGGGATTTTAAAACCAAATTTAGAATAATTTTTGGTCATTAGTTTGTTTGTTTGTTTGTTTGTTTTTGCGGTACGCAGGCCTCTCACTGTTGTGGCCTCACCCATTGCGGAGCACAGGCTCCGGACGCACAGGCTCAGCGGCCATGGCTCACGGGCCCAGCCGCTCCGCGGCATGTGGGATCTTCCCGGACCGGGGCTCGAACCCATGTCCCCTGCATCGGCAGGCGGACTCCCAACCACTGCGCCACCAGGGAAGCCCTGGTCATTAGTTTTGAAAAAAAAATATTCTCATTCTTTGTGTCTTCTACTGGGAATCCAGTAACACATATGTTAGACTGGCTGATAGTTTCCACAGGTGACCACGTCCATTATTTGTGATATCTGTCTCTTATTCACCAGGGGGAAGGTGCCCCATTGTTCTATCTTGAAGTTCACTAGAGCTGATTATGTCGCCTCCAGTTGGTGCTAGAACCATCCAGTGAATTTTTCATTTTAAGTATTACAAGTCTCCATTCTGGCCTTTCAATTTCATTCTTTCATTAAAGTTCCGTTTCTCTGCTAAGATTCTACATCCATACCCCGATTCATTCATTTTCCTGTAAGTCCTAAAATATATCTTTAGCAGTTATTTTAAAGTCATTGCCTATTAATTCCAATGTCTGAGTCCTCCTGGGTTTAATTTCCATAACCTGTCTTTTTTCTTGAGTGTGGGTCACATTTCCTGTTTCTTCACACGTCCAACCTTTTTCATTATATACTGGACACCGTGAATTATACATGATAGAGACGTGGAACCCTTCCCTTCTCTGATGATTGATGCTGCTTTTCTCTAGCAGGTGTTTTACGTGGTTGGGCTCACAGCCCGATCTTGTCCACCTTTCAGCCGATGGCAGCCGATATCTCCACTCAGTTCTTCGAATCTTGCAGCTGTTTCTTTTTTTCTGGGAAGTTTGGAGTCCCTCATCCCTGTGAATTTGAGCGTAAGCCACAAATTTCTGCACATGATAAATGCAGATTTGGGAACTCCCTTTTAGTGTTCCCTCCCAAAGGGAATTCCCTCCTTCCTTTTAGCAGCTCATCCAGCTCCCGACTCCTAAAAGCAGCAAGCCAGTGGCTTTCCCTTGAGCCTCAGAGGCCCCACACTGTGCAGAAGGGGGAATTCCTGCAGGTGAAAAGCCAAATAGCTGCAAATCATAGCCTGTAAAAGTCCTTCTGGTGAGGGCTGGACACACTGTTTTCCTGCCTTCAGTCAATCTCTGTTGCCTTCAAATAGTTGGGGGTTTTAAAATTTGTTTTTACGGAGTTTACAAGTGTCATTGGAGGAGGATTAGTCTAACAAGCTTCTCCACCACGACTTTCCCGAATCTTCCCCAATTATCTATCTTTGGCTTGACGTTACTCACCTGTCACCCAAGTGACACTCAGTACCTATGAAGTAAAATGGTTGCTAGTGAGAATAGTGATGGAATCAATGTTGCACATGCACTTGGAATAAACACAATCACATCTCTAGCCTGACTTCTCACATGGACTGAAGATTCTGAATCTGGGGGCCCAGGGCTGAGTTCTGACAGCGCCCTTGAACTCCGTGAGGCTGCAGCCCTCTGCGCTAAGCCTGTCTCAGTGATATTCAGTCCCGCCTTCAGGTTGAACAGAAGACTCTCACCGCAGCTCACTCCACAGAGGCACATGGCACTGGGATGACACTGGTGGGCTGAGATGAAAACCGAATCAGGAATGCTGGTAGCAAGGCCAGCCAGCTCGTGTGCAGACAGAGCCCACAGCCTGTGTGGCCAGCTCTCGGAAACAAAGCAGCAGTTCCTAAAGACGGTGGAGTAGGTGGGCATGGAGCTCACCTCCCCTCTACAAACACATCAATAACACATCTACATGTGGAGCAATCCTCACTGAAAACAAGCTGGAGGCTGACACAAGAAAGATGCGTGTGGAGTCAGGTAGGAAAGGAGAAGTGGTTATGTCGGGACCTGTGCCCCTAGGAGGGGACACAGAAGGGGAGGGAGCTACACGGGCTCAGGGATCCTCCCTGGGGAGTGAGTGCTGCAAACCACACATTGGGTGCCCCAGCCCTGGGGCTCGACATCAAGAAGGCAGGTCCCCTTGACTGGTTTGAAAACCAGTGGGACTGGCAGGGGTGAGGTTGTAAGCCGCCTAGCCCCCACCCGTAAAAAGCAGGCACACGCTTGCTAACTCCTGAAACCAACTGCCCAGGGCTCTGGCTTGTTTCTCCCAATCGCCCCAGTGTGCTCCTTGGCCTGAGCAAACCACCCACTCTGGCCTCTCTTGCTCCATGACGCCAGGGTGAGGGCTGCCCAGGTGCAGGGGAGTGCAAGGTTGTGAGGCATGGACCCGGCTTGGACCCTGAACAGCATCTGAACCAGGCGAGGGTGGCCATTGCTGGCACCCAAGGAGGCAACAGATCAAGAACGGTCCAGGACCCTGACTGGGACTGGGGCCACCACTGCCTGTGCCCCAACCCATGCCAAGTGCCTCCTCCATCCCCCCTTGCTCTTGCACTGCCCTCATCTGTGGCGAGGATGCCGGTGCTGGGAGGAGGGAAAGCAAACACTTAGGGGGAATGAAGTCCACTCAAACCCGACCCTCAGGGCTTCTGCACCAGCAGCTTGGGACCTGTCCACTCCAATAGGGTGGTGTAGGCCACTGAGGAGAGAAGCCCCAGCTCACACCTGCTCTCGCTCCAGCCTCTCCTTCCCCAGCCCCACCTCCTACCAAGGTGATACCTGCCAGCACACCCTGGGGGAAGACTCGACTAGTACTCATGTCAGACTCAGCTCTCCCACATGGCACACACAGACCACACAGGGACACTCTCACACGAGGACACCCCCTCAAGACCAGAATACGCAACCATGTCACCTAATTCCATAGAGACAGAGAAAGTTAAGCAAAACGAAAAGACAGAGGAATTTGTTTCAAATGAAAGAATAAGAGAAAACCCTTGAAAAAATAATTAATGAAACAGAAATCAATAATTTACTAGATAAAGTGTTCAAGACAATAGTAATAAGAATGCTAACCAAATTAGGGAAATGAATAGATGAACACAGTGAGAATTTTAACAAGAACTAGAAAATGTAAAAAAGAACGAGTCAGAACTGAATACAATGACTGACATTAAAAACACACTAGAAGGAATTAATAGCCAACTAGGTGATACTGAAGAATGCATAAGGGATTTGGAAGAGAGAGCCCAGAAATAAATCCACACACTTATGGTCAATTAATCTACAGCAAAGGAGGCAAGAATATACAATGGAAAAAAGACTATCTCTTCAATAAGTGGTGCTGGGAAAACTGGACAGCTACAAGTAAAAAGTGAGATTAGAACATTCTCTAATACCACACACAAAAATAAACTCAAAATGCATTAAAGATCTAAATCTAAGACCGGATACTATAAAACTGCTCGAGGAAAACATAGGCAGAACACCCTTTGACATAAATCATAGCAATATTTTTTTGAATCCATCTCCTAAAGTAAAGGAAATAAAAGCAAAAGTTAACAAATGGGACCTAATTAAACTTAAAATCTTTTGCACAGCAAAGGAAGCCATCAACAAAACAAGACAACCTACTGAATGCGAGAAAACATTTGCAAATAATATGACCAATAAAGGATTAATATCCAACATACATAAACAGCTCATACAACTCAACATCAAAAAAAACAAACAACCTGACTAAAATATGGGCAGAAGAATTGAGTAGGTATTTTTCCAAAGAGGAAGAGCAGGCGGCCAACAGGAACGTGGAAAGATGCTCAACATTGCTAATCATTAGAGAAATGCAAATCAGAACCACAATGAGGTATCACCTCACACATGTCAGAATGGCCATCATCAAAAAGAACACAAATAACAAATGCTGGAGAGGGTGTGGAGAAAACGGAACCCTCCTACACTGTGGGTGAGAATGTAAGTTGGTGCAGCCACTGTGGAAAACAGTATGGAGGTTTCTCAAAAAAACTAAAAATGGAGCTACCATATGATCCAGCAATTCCATTTCTGGGTATATACCTGAAAAAAGAAAAAAAAACTTGCACTCAAAAAGAAATATGCATCTCAATGTTCATAGCAGCATTATTTATAATAGCCAAGATATGGAAGCAACCTACATGTCCATCAACAGATGAATGGATAAAGAAGATGTGGTACATATATATATCATACACACACACATGCACACAAACACACACAATGGAATACTACTCAGCCATAAAAAAAGAATGAAATTTTGCCATTTGCAAAAACATGGATGGACCTAGAAGGTATTATGCTAAATGAAATAAGTGAGACAGAGAAAGACAAATACTGTATGTTGTCACTTATATGTGGAATCTAAAAAATAAAACAAACAAATGAATATAATAATTTAAAAAAACAGACTCACAGATATAGAGAACAGACTAGTGGTTACAAGTGGGGAGATAGAAGGGAGAGGGCAAGATAGGGGTAGGGGATTAAGAGGTAAAACTACTATGTATAAAGTAAATAAGCTATAAGAATATATTGTACAGCACATGGAATATAGCCAATATTTCATAATAACTTTAAATGGAGTATAATCTATAAAATATTGAATCACATGTTATATACCTGAAACGAATATAATATTGTAAATCAACTAAATTATACTTCAATAAATCAAAAGAAAGAATGCTCCTCCCCAAATGCCCCAGAGGCTTAGCTCATACCTGAAATAACTCTCACCAGAGCACCTTATTTCTAAAATGCAGGGTGGCTTCATAAGCCTTGGTTAAAACTGAAATGTGGCATCTTAACTAGCAACCTTTGCAGCATCAGGGTCCCAACCTGCTCTATCAGAACCACGTGCTCCGAGGGAGATACCAGGAGTGAGAAGATGAGACTGAGCAGGGGACCTGGGAGTGGCTGGCAGGGATGATGAGTGAAGAGCAGAGGGGATGTGGGGCACCCCGTCCCTCAGGGGTTTGAAGGAGGCAGACAGAGGGTTCTAACCCTGTGGCTCTTCCTGAAGGGCAGTGCAGCCCAGGGAGTGCTGGTGCCAGAGACAGGAGCAGCCACTGCGTCGTCATCTTAGCCGGGTAACACCGATCCTTTTCTGAGTAGACAGAAGATTTTAAAAGATACAACAAGTACAGAGAAGATAGAAGGAAAATCTCATGCATAAGAAACCTTATTTTTTTGATCACCCTGCCAATAATACTTAAAAAAAAAAGAAATGCAAGTTTTAAAAAGTGGATTCTATGCTGTTTCCTGGGTTTATTTAAAGTACGATTTCCTTTGAGATATATTTGAATAAATACACCTATTCCTCCTAATCCAACCCACGTCCTTTGCATTTTTATTCATCTGGGCCAACTTGATCATTTTCACTTAAATTTCAGAAGGGGGAAAAATGTGTAGAAAAACAGATCATTCAAGATCACATTTCTATTGAATATCTTTTCTCTAACTTCACTCTGGACCATGAAATTCATGAGTGGTTTTAACAGCCAGTTGGTAAATTTTTACAGTGACAGTTATTCCAATGTTTAGCACCGGCCATGCACTGTTGGTTAGAATATTTGACAAAAGATGTTTTCCTCTCTTGGCCTCCCTCTTTCAGTTCTTCAGTGGAATCATTAAGAGACAACAAATAGAATTATTAGTTATCTTTAGTAAGAGTTAAATGTGCACCTTGCTTAGACAGGAAGGCCAAGAACCCTTGTAGAAACTAACACAGGAACTAATACTGTGGGCCCTGCCAACAAGTCTCCCAGATATCAGTGCTTCCGGGTTCCACCTTTTCCCAGTTCATACTTCATAATTTTCATGAAAACAACGTATCTTGCTGCATCGTGTTAAAATTGAACACCACAGATGGATGTCTGCAAGAGGGAAGACTATTTAGCATATTAATTCACCAGGAGTTTGTCTGTATTTGTTATTAACACTAATCATTTGATTACTTGAACAAAATACAAAATGCAGGGCTTCTCTGGTGGCGCAGTGGTTGAGAGTCCGCCTGCCGATGCAGGGGACGCGGGTTTGTGCCCCGATCCGGGAAGATCCCACATGCCGCGAAGCGGCTGGGCCCGTGAGCCACGTCCGCTGAGCCTGCGCGTCCGGAGCCTGTGCTCCGCAACGGGAGAGGCCGCAACGGTGAGAGGCCCGCGTACCGCAAAATAAAAAAAAAATACAAAATGCATTTTCCTACATTAATTAATGCTTATACCAGATAAGAGATTTATACAAAAAATTCACAAACCTGCATACAATTTCCCTGCCTTATATACTGAAACTGAAGCCTAGCATTTGTCGATATTTTTGCTTAATGACAGTTTTATTAAGGGGAAAGCCTTTACTTAAAAAAAACCTATTCCTCACAGTAATGATCATAAGATGATAATTATTCTTCCCTCTTCCCTGTCCCATGCTTGACTGTGGCACATCTCTTTTAATATTATGTATCATTTATATTATTTGCTTTTTTAAATAAATCTGCTAGTGATTATTATTTTCATATTAATATCTGAATTTGGCCCATGTTCTTACTCTCTCAAATTTGTTTTCCCACTGACTTTTGCTAAGAGGCGGTGATTCATTTCATGCCTAAGGAATTTGCTTCACTGGACTGTCTACACAGTCTACCGATATGCATTTGGGAGAAATTCTCAAAGGAGCAGGAGAGAAGGGTGTGGCCGTGGCCATGTGGAGCAGGGAACTCACTGGGTTCTTCTTACACACGGTGGGTGGGTGAGTGTCCTGGGAACAAATAGAAACCTTCTTCTGAAAGAGGACATGAGGTAGAAAATACACATATTGGCCTCCGCCCCTGGTTCCCGGCACAGAGCTCCTACACCCCTTGTAATTTCCTGGGTGGCAGGACCATCCTTTGTTCTACTGAGGCGACTCTGGGTGGACTCCTGGCTGGAGGCTGGTCACCAGAAAGACAAAGCCGTGATTAGAAGCTTAGAATTTTCATCCCTGCGTCCCACCCACCAGAGAGTGGAGGGGGCTGGAAATGGAGTAAATGGTGGGCCACGCCTCCGTGAGGAATCCTCTGCAACATCCCAGGAGTAAGGGGTTCTCTGAGCTCCCAGGTGGGAGAGCACAGCCATGTACCCTGAGGGAGTGCACCCCAGCTCCACGCGGACAGAAGCTCCCGTGCTTGGGACCCTCCCAGACCTGGCTCTGTGCATCTCCTCACCTGACTGCTCACCTGTGTCCTTTCTCAAATCCTTTAATAAAGTCGTGAACGTCAGGAACTGTTTCCCTGAGTTCTCTGAGCCGCTGTAGCAAATTAGTGGACCCTGAGGAGGGGACGGTGAGACCTTTGATTTGTAGCTGAATTGGGCAGAAGTTGGGGTAACCCGGGGACTGACTACTTGCCATTGGCATCTGAAGCGGGCAGTGGTCTTGTGGGACTAAGCCCTTAGCCTGTGGGATCTGATGCTGTTTCCAGGTAGACAGTGTTCCAGCTGAGTTAGATTGTAGGACACCCAGCTGGTGTCGCAGGATTGCTCAGTGTGGGGAAAAACCACAGCTTCGGTGACCAGAAGTGTCAGAAGAGAAGTGGTCCATTTGGGGAGCAAAGGAAACACAGGAGGGGGGACGGAGGTTTTTCCTGCCCAGTGGACACACCTCACTGTCTTCTGGAACTTTAGCTGTAAAATGAAGCATCAGAATTATTAAGCAGTGATTAAGGACAGCACTGAGGAAAGAAACTTAACCACGTCTATTTGAATTAATAGTTTACCAGTCACCAAACAATGAAAAATAGGTCGAATGAAAATGATGTACTTAAATGCTAGGAATTAAAAGTGATGCAGCTAAAGTTATTTTCAAGTGAAAATTGTACTGAAAGTGCCTTCAGCTAGTGCCCGGTGGCAGACTATTACTATACAACACCAGGTGAAAAAGGCCAGGAGAGCAGCCTGAAAATAAACCCTCCAAATAAACTGTAAGTCAGTGCAAAATCTTCTCTTTGCTTTTTAAAATTTTATAAGCTAGGATTTTTTTTTTTTTTTTTTTTTTTTTTTTAGGGGGCTGGAAATGGAGTAAATGGTGGGCCACGCCTCCGTGAGGAATCCTCTGCAACATCCCAGGAGTAAGGGGTTCTCTGAGCTCCCAGGTGGGAGAGCACAGCCATGTACCCTGAGGGAGTGCACCCCAGCTCCACGCGGACAGAAGCTCCCGTGCTTGGGACCCTCCCAGACCTGGCTCTGTGCATCTCCTCACCTGACTGCTCACCTGTGTCCTTTCTCAAATCCTTTAATAAAGTCGTGAACGTCAGGAACTGTTTCCCTGAGTTCTCTGAGCCGCTGTAGCAAATTAGTGGACCCTGAGGAGGGGACGGTGAGACCTTTGATTTGTAGCTGAATTGGGCAGAAGTTGGGGTAACCCGGGGACTGACTACTTGCCATTGGCATCTGAAGCGGGCAGTGGTCTTGTGGGACTAAGCCCTTAGCCTGTGGGATCTGATGCTGTTTCCAGGTAGACAGTGTTCCAGCTGAGTTAGATTGTAGGACACCCAGCTGGTGTCGCAGGATTGCTCAGTGTGGGGAAAAACCACAGCTTCGGTGACCAGAAGTGTCAGAAGAGAAGTGGTCCATTTGGGGAGCAAAGGAAACACAGGAGGGGGGACGGAGGTTTTTCCTGCCCAGTGGACACACCTCACTGTCTTCTGGAACTTTAGCTGTAAAATGAAGCATCAGAATTATTAAGCAGTGATTAAGGACAGCACTGAGGAAAGAAACTTAACCACGTCTATTTGAATTAATAGTTTACCAGTCACCAAACAATGAAAAATAGGTCGAATGAAAATGATGTACTTAAATGCTAGGAATTAAAAGTGATGCAGCTAAAGTTATTTTCAAGTGAAAATTGTACTGAAAGTGCCTTCAGCTAGTGCCCGGTGGCAGACTATTACTATACAACACCAGGTGAAAAAGGCCAGGAGAGCAGCCTGAAAATAAACCCTCCAAATAAACTGTAAGTCAGTGCAAAATCTTCTCTTTGCTTTTTAAAATTTTATAAGCTAGGATTTTTTTTTTTTTTTTTTTTTTTTTTTTTTTGGCGGTACGCGGGCCTCGCTCTGCTGTGGCCTCTCCCGTTGCGGAGCACAGGCTCCGGATGCGCAGGCTCAGCGGCCATGGCTCATGGGCCCAGCCGCTCCGCGGCATGTGGGATCTTCCCGGACCGGGGCACGAACCCATGTCCCCTGCATCGGCAGGTGGACTCTCAACCACTGCACCACCAGGGAAGCCCTGGTGCTGGTTTTAGGGTGAACTCAAATACATTATTTTTGTCATCCTGTGGATGAGTCCTGGGCTTCACTGATAACTAAACTCTCAACGTCAGCCACAGTCAGAAAGGAAACACAGCGCAAGCATCAGGGAGGCAGGAAGAGTAGCTGGGGTGTCAAGTGCTTTATCTCTGTGGATCTCAGCTTCAGAACTATGCTGGTGAAAATGAAACACATTTCATCTCTGAATCAAGCACTGATCAAACCCACAGCCTGGCTGGAGCCTGGGATTCTCAGCAGGGACCCAATGACTAGCAACTGATCATTTTCACATCAGAGAAACATAACAAGCTCTTCCCACATTAGAAGGTTTTTATTTCACTTTTAAAAGGGCTTTCAGACCCCATCTGACCTCTGGCCAACGCCCCTGTCTGGTGTCACCACCCACAGCACAGCAGGAGGAAGGGTGGCACACCAGACCGTGCCACAGGCTAGCTGGGACTTGGAAACTACGAGAGGCTGCAGCCGTGCCAGCGTACAAAGCAGGCCAGGCCAGCTCTTCTCTAGTCTGCTGCTTCCTCGGTCAGCCAGAAAGTGTCGCTGAGAAAGTCCAGCCCCAGCTGACACCCCACTCTCAAGGGCACTAGTCACAGGTGCACACAGAGCCCCAGGAACACCACCACCAGGCAGCCCTTGGGGCCTGTAAATCCACTCACCTTCCTTCTCTGCACCTCTGTTTCTCCTAGCTTGTTCTGTGAGACAGAAAGGTTTTTTAATCTCTCACCTTTAAAATGTCCCCATTTGGGTGATAAATCACACGGTCTACTCACATAAGCAGGATATCTTTTTTTTTAAAAGATGGGATTTAAATATAGAGCACTCTTTGACAAGAGGGAAAGTGGAGAGATGGCAAAAGTGACAAGTAAAAGTTATCTACATGGAGGAAAATAAGTTTTTCTCTCTGTACAATGCTTCATTAAACCTAAAAAAAGAAAAAAGAAGAAAAAGAATGCATGGAAATGTATTTAAAAGTTAACATAAAATACATATGGAGATAAAAGGAAAAAAAGTCCCCACCGCTGAGCCCTTATTCACTCCAAGCAGGCAGCACGAGAAGTGAGGTGGGAGCAGATTTTACTAAACATAAGGACTGGAGTTTTCATCCCTTCAGCGCCCCCAGATGTGCGCCTTCTGCTGAGCAGTTGCTTGTGGGTGGGTGTCACTACCCATGGGTGGCTTTTGTTCAGAGAACAGACTGTGTCAGGGACTTGGTTTAAAGTAATATTTACTATATGAATAGATACATAGGAAAGTCACAAACCTAAAATTCTAAGATTCCTTATGGATTTAATTCTGATTTACAACTATCATTATTCCATTTATAAATATCTTATAAAGTTAGGGGAATCACCCTTCAGTTTTTCTTTTATCAGTGAATGATTTTCTTAAACACCAGTTTTATTTACAACACAGTGAACAAAATTTTCTTAAAATCTGAAACAGTGGATCTAAAGATATCTGGGGTTCTTATAGACAATCTCTGCATCTGTGGGAATTTACTTCCCTGACAGGAAAAATGCACCCTGATAGCTCGACAATCTGTTGCAAAGGTCTTTGAAGTAACATGAAAGCATCATGTCTTAGGCAGACTTTTGCTGATGTAATGCTGCTTGAACAACCTTCAGATTTCAGCAGTTTAAAATAATGTTCTTTGCTGTACATCTGAAACTAACACAACATTGTAAATCAACCATACTCCAATAAAAATTATTAAAATAAAATAAAAGCGTGTATCTCTTGCTGAGGGTCTGTTGTTCACCTGGGGTCTCTACTTCAGGCTACAGGTTAAGACTCGTCCACTCCCTGGAATTTAACATCCAGCATCCAGAGCTCATGGCAGAGCCAAGCCCACATCAGAGGACCTGAAGTGTCTCCACTGAGCCAGAGAGGAAAGGCTGCTCTGGGTACAGAGGGACAAATCCCCAGAGGTAAGGTGTGGGGAACTGGCCGGTTGTCCAATCTCCACACCTACAGATCAGTAATGACAATCTCCATAGTCAACTGCATCCCATTGCTAACGAGGGTCTTTTAAACTGACAAGATGCATAATACACCTTGAAGAAATAGTTTTCAGAACGTTAGTTATAGCTGTAGATATTGTAGTAAGGAAACTATTAGAAGGACAAGGGGAAATTTAAACTTACATCAAGAGTTAACAAAGGTAGGGGCTTCCCTGGTGGCGCAGTGGTTAAGAATCCACCTGTCAATGCAGGGACACTGGTCCGGGAAGATCCCACATGGATCCCTGTGGAGCAACAAGGCCCATTCATCACAGCTACTGAGCCTGCACTCTAGAGCCCGCGAGCCGCAACTACTGAGCCCGCATGCCACAACTACTGAAGCCCGCGTGCCTAGAGCCTGTGCTCTGCAGCAAGAGAAGCCACCGCAACTAGAGAAAGCCCACACACCGCAACAAAGACCCAACACAGCCAAAATTTAAAATAAATAAATAAATTTATTAAAAAGAAAAGAGTTAACAAAGGTAAACTCTCCGCCTGAGACTGATCAAGTAGAGCAAGACAATAGGATCTGTGAAACAGGATGAATAAATTGTAAATTAGTAGCTATGAAGCAAACTGCTTTTTAAAGGCAAAGACTTCTCCTCTGTCCCTTAGAAACAACAATCAAATGTTTGTAGAAAATAATCGAATGTCAGTTTTCAAAGAAATCCTTAATGAATGTACTGGATGATGCATTTCTACCAGAGTTTAAGGACAATAAAAGAAAACTGGAGAAACAAATAACAGGGGTTTAAAATAAAAACCAACTGTGCAATTTGAGGAACAAAATCTTAAATCACTACTCAAAGAGAAAAGAAAGACTCCAATTAAAGGAGGACCCAACCCATGAAAATGAATAGGAAGTGGCAAAAGCTGAATTCAGAGAAAATATAGGTACTTGAGATGCTTTCATTATTTTGGAAAAGAAATAAACTGTTACGGGTTTGTCCCTGCTGAAATTTTTCCAGCTTTTAAGGAACACAGGTTCCATGCTCGGCAGAATCAAGAGAGAAGGAAGTCCTCCCAATGATTTCCTGAGGCCTCCGTCACCTAGGTGCTACCATCTTACTGAGACAAATCCAAAAGATGCTACGGCTAAACATTTCTTTAAGAACATGCTGTTTTCAATAAGGTTTGTGTTTCCTCAATTTTCTATCATAAGCATGTACTCCTTCCACAATAAAAACAGTCATTTTTTTTTTAACAGTGAAATGGTAAGGGAAGAAACTTTTCTGGAAGATGCTGGGAGTCATGGAATTTGCACATCTCCACACAGACAACCCCAGGAAGGGAGCTGTCTTATTTCTCGGCCTGTCTGCATGTCTTTTAGTAGGGGGTAACTTATATTGAGGTACTCGGGTTCAACTTCAAAGCATTGCTCTGCAAGTGTCTTTGTTGTATTCAGAGCAAGGGCAGAGCCAGGAAACCCAGCCTCACAGGCGCTCGGGTGGGTGGTCTGATGACTCCTGCCCCCCCACCACTTCACGATGCTCCTAGAACAGGCTTGATCCCAGCCTCCCCGACTGGGCTCCAGGTTGACACCTCCACGGGCCCATTTCTCATCTTGTCTCCATGCGGGGAGGTCTTCAGAGGATGCGCAGCCAGAACACGGCATCCAGGTCTCTGGCTTCAGAGCTTCTGTCCACTCCTGCACCTGGGATGGCCGTGGTCTGGGTATCCACTGTGGGTGACAGGACAGCCGTGCTTTCTCTTCTCTGTTTAAATAAGCACAGGATTCTTGAACATTCAGCCACCACATTCTAGCCTCCTTTTGACCACAGGAGCTGTCTTCAGGTCATCCAACTCGACGCTCCCGGCAAGGGTGTGGGTGAGGCTCACATCCCACACTCACAGGACAGCCAAGTGTGGGCGGGCACGGGACCTGCCTGATTCCAGGTCTATGTAGGTCACCACTTGGCTGAACGGCCTCTCCAAAAGATGTGTTCTCTGGCTTTACAACGCATCCAATTTGCTGTTCACCACTTTTACACAAAAGACCATGTTGCAGGGAAAAACTCCTTGCCCGCAGCACTTACAATGGTTACAGTCACCAAGTACTTGAAAGAGTACAGTTTAAATGCATCGACCATTTTCATATGTCCAGTGTGACTGCCTAACAACACAAATTTTAAACAACTAATAAAGTTCCAAGCAGCTACAGGGGTGTCATGCAAAGGACTTGATTTGCAGTCGTGGGGATAGGGTTGGAAGCCTGATTTATTTCACCTCTGGGGGCCCCGAGAGTCTCCATTTGGAAACACGGCAGTGCGACTCAAGGAGCTCAGAGTTATCTTCCAGCACTAATGCTCTTACTTCCCAAGCACTTTCCTATTAGTGATGAAAAGTGGTTACTTCCACCCAATTACCTCAGAGATCGCATTGACTCCAATTACAAAATTATCTAGGTTCTAGCCTCTGTCATTGAGTTTCATACCATCAAATTACCACCTCAATTACTATCTCTAGCCTCTACTTTTGGATTGATTTGCACCAGTACCTTTTATTGGTCTATTTCTGCAGTTTGAAAAAAGGACCTCATTTGCTAATAGCCAAATATAGAACAGGACCTCCTATTCCAATAGGATCCCGGGGACCACGTAGTTTGGAAGTTATCGGGAGATGTGGTTATAATGAGGGTGATTCTGGTCGGGTTTAATTATGTAAAGTTGTGAGGGGAAGAGGGGGGTCCCCGCAGCACGCAGGCTCCAGCAAGGGGGGCTTCGGTGACAGCAGATGGGCAGGACATGTCACCCACCCTGCCATTAGCCACGTGCTCCCTTTCCAGAGACCTCCATGTCATTGAAATTCAGATGTCACAGGGGAAATGTCACCATGAAAATATTCTGTATTGGGAATTAGTTGTCTGGTTGTGATGATGTGCCATTCGCTTTACAGCAGCTATTTTAAGCTTCTGTCCCTTTTTAGAGCCAGCTCTCAATTATCCATCACAAGAGAAGGTCAGTGGCAGGAGTGAACCCGACTGACAGGCAATTAAAAACAATGTACATTTAGCTTTAAATGTGAGAACTGCACAGTGAGAGCAAGAAAAAGATACCTTGTGGATTATTAAACTGCCGAAATTTTTAATTGCACTTTTAAATTGTTACAAAAACAATATGTTGGAATGCTGACTTTTAACTCAAATAGTGAAAAAAACAACAGAGCTCTCGCCCCGCAGTCTGACCACACATCCCCTGGGAAAGGCCACTTCGAATTATTGCTGGAATTATTTCTTCCAGTTATTTTTACCCGCACTTCTCTTAATAATATGTTTATAGCACTATTTATTGAAATAGCAATTTTTGGTATTATCTATTGACTTCC
>NW_006799734.1:2112705-2120826 GCF_000442215.2 Lipotes vexillifer
CCTACATCGTGAGATGAGATGGTACCACCCCTCATGGTTCCATTTCCTCATCATCCCTCCCTTCCACCTCCCAAATTCTCTTTATGTTTTACTTTTATATTGTCAAGTTTGATACCACTTGCATTCTATTCCATAATCATAATTAAGAGTTCTCTGATTTCTGTCTGACTGATTCTAAAGCTTAAAAAATCTATGAAGCATATTTACATTATGGATTTTTTATGTTACTCACTGTGAAGTGTACTCATATGCTACAATTCTATTCCCTTCCTTTAGTAGCTTTTTGTTTTCCCTGGAGATTCTACTTGCCTTGTTTTTCTTGCATTAAACGCTTTAGCCTCGTCCTTAAGACCTAATATTTAAGGTCATTTTCAAGTCAGCGAAATCTACCACCACCATTATTTCCTTCCCCCCCGAGGCCTCCCTCCTGGAGGCCTCTCTTCTCCTGGGTCTGTCACCATGGCCAGTTTCTCATTGTGCTGAGTTGTATCCACTGTTGTATCCACTGTTCTCCCGGATCCACATCTTCCTGACCTCCTCACTATTTTGTCGGACTACACAGGGTTGGTACATGCGGCACGAACAATGAACACGCACACATCTATACCCTATTTATAGTATTCTCATAGCCAGTAATAGTTTGCTTTGTATCTCAGACTGGATTCCCCCTGAAACAAGGGGGCAGTTAACGGCAAGCAGTTTTGGGGGGAGGTACTCCCAGGGAGCCCTGGAAGGGAGGCAGGAAATGACGGAAGAAAAGAAGCAAACCACTGCAACGGCCCTGGACATCCAGGTAACCACCGTGAGCACATGAGGACCTCTGGGAGCCTATGGTAGTACATCCTCCAAGTTATCCCGGTCAGACTCATCAGCCAAAACGTCCCATCAGACACTGGGAGAAGGCTGCTCCCAGGACTGCTGCCTGCCTGGGGCTTCCAGCCTGCAGGTCGGCACCCTCAGCCAGAGAAGGAAAGCCCTTGGGCGAAGATCTGCAAGTGTCACAGGAAGCAGCACGGGTCTGCTCGGGAGAGACCACGGCAGTGTGGTGTGGGAGGACCCTGAGGACGTCTGCCCCAGCGGGCATATAATTCTAGGTGGAAAATTGCGATCTCTTGGAAGTTTAAAGTCCACGGTCACTGTCTTCTAGCATAACTTTCCTGCTTCTTGATTATTTGAAGCATGTTCTTATTTAAAAGACACACTATCTTCTTGAATTCTCTCTGAGAATATCAGAGCCACTTGCAATGTTTCCTTTTGTCCCCTGAGTTGCACCTCTCCTCCAGAGCCAGCCCATCCTATTTCCTGGGTTCTGGTACACACGGGCAGGCTTGCCAACCAGCAGACTTCAAGTGAGGAAGAGATGGCTGTGAACCAGGCATTACGACGGGAAACTCCCGAGCGCCAGCGTGACGAAGCCTGCCCTGTGAGGCTCCAACTTCCACATACTTTACTTCTGGCTCTAATTCTCCCCCAGGTGCTTCCCTGAATTCTTTTTGGAAGAGTATTTTGGGGGAAGAAATCAAACACTCGGTGCTGGCCATGTTCAGTGAGATGCTTAGAACTCCGAGCACGATGGCGGGCAGGCAGCTGGTTACATGGGTCTGGATTTGGGGAGAGAGGTCCGAACTGCAGACACAGCTGTCTGGATGGTGGGTCTATGGGTGTCAGTTAAGCCACGAGACTGAATGAGATATTTGATCGAGACAGAGTGTGGAAAAGAGAAAAGGTCCAAGGACTGAGCCCTGAGGACTAACGAGTAACCAGTGAAACTAGACGGCTTAAAGTAACAGAAATTTATTCCCTCGCTGTCTGGAGGCTACTTATCCGAGATCAGGGTGTCAGGAGTGCTGGCTCCTTCTGTGCTGGTGAGGGATAGTCTATTCCACACCGCTCTCTTAGCCTCTGGGGGTTCGTTGGCAGGTTCGGCATCCCTCGCCTTGTAGATGCATCTCTCCAATCCCCATCTTCACGTGATAGTCTATTCACACCGCTCTCTTAGCCTCTGGGGGTTCGTTGGCAGGTTCGGCATCCCTCGCCTTGTAGATGCATCTCTCCAATCCCCATCTTCACGTGGAGATATATTCCCTGTGTGTTTTCACATCATCTTCCTTCTGCGTGCACCCTTCTTTGTGTCCAAATTTCCCCTTCTCATAAGAACATCCCTCATATTGCTTTAGGGCCTGTCCTCATGACCTCAGTTTAACTTGTTTACCTCTACAAAGATCCCGTTTTGAAATAAGGTCACATTCGGAGGTCCTGGGGGCTAGGACTTCAACATATGGATTTGGGGAAGGGGACATAATCCACCCATAACACTCTCTTAGCTCTTCCCTCAAACTCGGGTCTCAGACCCAGCTTCCCACCCTCCCCCACCCTTTGAGACACTCCCACCCAGGACCGTATCTGTGAAGTCCTCTCCATCAGGCACCTGTCCATCTGCCACCACCGTTTGGCTTGTACGCTTTCCAAAAGGCATATTTAACTTTTCAAAAATTTGCTTATGCTGATCACATTTCTATCATTAAATTTGTGAATTAATTAAATGTCACACAATCTCATGAATGTGAAGAGAGAGCTATTTTTATGAAAATCAAGTTAAACGCTTGGGGGAAACTAGCTAGTGAGAAAAGTGACTTAAACCCTTAGTAAGAAATACATTTTGGATAAAATAACCAGAAAAGACAGGGACAGTCCCCTAGGAATCTGGAAGGCTTCTTCTGGAAGGTGGTGTGGCAAGTATTTGGATGTCCTTGACCCACTCTGACCACTGTAAACAGAGGTCAGTGCCCTTTGCAGAGGAAACAATCTGCGCGGCTCCAGCCGGCGGACTTAACGCTCAAAGACCTGGGCTCCACGTTACAAGTGCGAGCATTTGTGTAAAAGGGAAATGAAAGGTTAGAGTTTATCACTGTCACTCCTCTCCTTAGCCGTCTTCCCTCGACTCCAGTCACGGGTCTCGCATCAGCACCACGTCTCCCACGGGAGGCTCAGGCATCAGACGGTGCACGTTTGCAGGTGGAGGAGGGAGCTGAGCGCCACCGCACAGGCTCCGAACAAAACGGCTCAGACCTCCGCACGAGAAGCAGGTGGACCCGTGGAGGACCAGAACGGACCCTTTCTTAAGGGAAGTCTTAGGAGGCACAATCTAGTGGACAAAAAGCGCGTCTAAACGTTAACACACGAAGCTTTCAACCTTGCCTTCACGGGGTCTCAATCCTTCCTCCAAGCCCCATGGCTCGGCTTTCTCAGCCCGGATCCTACGTCAGCTTCCCGTAGAATTTCAGGGCATACGGGGCACCGCCTGCAGCTCGTATGCTCGTATGCAGCTCGTGCAGGGGGTGAGGGCGCGCCCCCTGCGTCTGGGATCGCAGGCTCAGTGAATTCAAGAGCAAGTGAGAAGGGTGCGGCCCCTGCCTCAAGCAGCCGCCACAAACATTTATGGAGCCCCGGCCGTATGCATCACATACGCCACCATGTGAGGGTGCACTGTCGGACGGGAAGTGGACGCAGCCCTCCTGGAGCCCACAGACCACCACGGACACCGTAACGGACGCCTCCACAGTGGACGGTGGGGCTGGTCGCCCCGGAGTATCATGCTGGCTCGGCTGGCCACACACCCTCCTGTGGTTCCCCAGGCCACCTGAGATGCAGCTGGGACCCCGACTCCCAGGTGAGAATCTCAGGAAATGGCACAGCTCCCTGGGGCCACACCTCTGTGGTCCATCTGGCTCATGTCCAGTTGCTCCTGTGCCCACAGAGGGTCGTCCTGAGCTGAGTTGGCTGGTGGGGACCTTCAAGTCCTGCCCCAGTGCGTCCTGGGGAGGGCGCCGCAGGTACAGGAGCCTCCAGGGGTCCGGGCCGGACACAGTGATTCTGGGGCCAAGGTTCCTTTATCAACTGCAGTATGAAAACACCATTTCCTAACCACACTGTCAGGGCAGGGTGCAAGAGTCTGGCCAATCTCTTTGGTTAAACACCCTCATTGCTTTTTGTGATTAGGATAGCAAAATCTATCTTTAGAAAATTTGGAACAACTGAAATAACAAATCTTTTAACATGACCCATTAACCCTCCTCAGCAAGCTATCACTGTTACCTTGTCTAGCATATTGTCTTGTTTCCTTCCCAGCTTTCATAAAATAGATTGATATTTAAGTATATATATATATATATATATATATATATATATATATAAACTGTTTTTTTTGTTTTTTCTCTCTCTCTCTAGTTTGTAAATTTGTATGTATATATAATACATATATGCCCGTGTGTGTATATATACAAGTATAGGATTTTTATAAATTGATAAGTGTCCTGGTGATACAATTTTCTATCTTGCTTTTCTCATAACGTTACAGCTGTCTCCATGTCTTTGAACAGCCTCTAAGACACATGCTCAATCACTGGGAATAGTCTATCATCTGGTTCACTGTATTTAACATCACCCTGCTCTTGCAAAAGTGGGTTGTTTCCACTATTATAAATTATACTGGGATGAGAGTTACATAAATGTTTGCGTGGCTTTCTGGTTTCCTTGGGATTTTTTTTTTTCTTTTTCTAGAAGGGGAAATTACCGGGTCAAAGCAACTGCACAAAGCTCCCTTGGTCAGCACCCAGAATGTTTTCCGTTAAAACTGACCTGATTTATACGTCCACCCACCACCCAGTCACAAAAGGGCCGT
This sequence comes from Lipotes vexillifer, assembly GCF_000442215.2. NCBI lineage: Eukaryota > Metazoa > Chordata > Mammalia > Artiodactyla > Lipotidae > Lipotes > Lipotes vexillifer. The sequence continues at coordinate 2,117,387 of NW_006799734.1, forward strand.
CCGTTCTCATTGCTCTGTCGCCAGCACTGAAGCCCTCCCCCGCCCCAAGCTCAGTGCGTGTCAGCCTGATGGGTGAAAACTGGTATTTTCATTTTGCGTGATTGTTGTTCTATGAATTTGCTTGTCTTTGCCCGCCATGAGGCTGAACATGTTTCAAAAGTGTATTGTGTGTTCTGGATTTCTCTTCTTGATTTGACATTCATAGCCTTTCTATTTGGTTTTCATGTTTTTCTCACCAATTTTATGAAAATAATTGGCAATTAATGTTCCAGTCCTTGCATAACATGTTTTAAATGGAATCAATTAAAGAGGAAAAGATTTGACTCTGTGCTTCCCCCAAGCATCGCACCTTGCATTTTCCAGAGACGTTTAAAAGGTCAAGGCGCCTTCAAAGTCAGGCTTCCGTCTGGATGGACCGCCACCAGAAGGCAACACAGCTTTAGACTGTTCCACTGGCTTTGAAATGAGCTGAAATTCTGACTTCTTAAAATGTCAACCTCATAAATTCACCCCCTCAGACAAAAGCAGGGGCAGTCAGCATTCAACAGATGCTCTCTTAGCTGTGATGATGTGCGGCCTTGAGCTACAGTTCCACAAAGCACCACATTCAGTTCTTGTCCATAAAAAGCCTGAAATAGAGGCAATGATGAAATTTCAAGTTCTTTGTCTTTTTCCCTATTTATATTCCATTCAGCCACTTTTTTTTTTCCAATTCCAGTTATTTTGGATGAAACTATAAAAAATACAATTTTGGTGCAGGTGAAATTGAGAATCATAGATCTTTCATCCTAAAATAACTGCCTCCAACCCTGCCTCGGGGTCAGGGGTTATGCAACCTCTGCTCCTGTCCCATGTGCACTCCTGGACCCCTGGCCCTGGTCAGGCTTGGAAGACATGAGATGGGGTCAGAGGGAAGCCAGAGGCGGCCATGGGGAGTCATCTCCATGCGAGTCCATCATTTCAGGCTACAGGATTCAGTGTCCTGGGTTCTAAGCACACTGATGTGAGGCTAATGAACGCTGACCCCTTCCTTTTGTGCCTGAGGCCCTTCCCGTCTTTGGGGAAGATGTCCTGCCTGCTGAAGTGCCCAGGGTCAGGTGTGAACACACCCACTTGGCCACTCTGTCAGCCCCTGGCCAGATGATTAGTCACTTCGGGACTGCATCTCCTCATCTGCAGAATGGGGACACAACAGAAGCATTTCTTCAGAGATGAACAATTGGTTTATGCATGTGAACAGGTGGCTCAGTGCCTGAGTCAGGACAGCCCACAGTGGAGGCCATCTCCCCTCTGAGCCTCTCTCCACAGAACACAGCAGTGCTTGCCGCCCACGAGCAGGTGCGTGAGGCCAGGTCCTACCACAACACCCTGACTGAGGTGCTTCCGACACACAGTAAGAGCCAGAAAGTGAACCAGGTCTAAATTTAGGTCCTGCTTTGTCTTGAACTCTGCAGGACCAAGTAACATGACTTCCTGAGCATGGACTCAGGGGAAAAGGTACCTGACACGGCGGTCCTTGGGAAGGCTGGGGGCACCCCTCACCAGGCCAGGCTGCAGGCACTGCATCTGGGGAGGTGCCCTCCAAATGCGAGGCATCACTCACAGTGAGACAGACGGGGCAACAGTCATAGCAGAGGCCTCCTAAGTGACACCCAGGCCCACTGCTCGCTGCCGGTTGGGGACAGAAGCCGGCCTGTCATCCAGCTGCAGTCTCTGAGGCCCCGCGGGAGGCTGTAACCCCTTCACACCTTATTGCCAGGAAGTGACTTTCTGATTTGACACATTAAAAACAGGTTCACGCGAAGCTCCTCTCCAGTGAGTTGGAACCTGGGAGTGACAGGCCTGCCCCCCCCTCCCTGGTGCTCACGCTGGCTCAGACAGGAGGCTTCCAGAAAGAGGGGAGGGGAGGGGCAGGCGGGTGGCTTCCCTGGAATGTTAGGGTCTCAAAGCTCCCTGTACTGTGGGGAGAGGCGGAAGCTGTTGAACTGAGTCCTCAAATAATTAATAACAGCAAGAATAAGGGGAAGCTTCCTATTCTGGATCCTTGGTCAGTGATGGGGGCCCAGCAGGGAATTCCTGGGCCAGCCCCTGCCCAGCTCTCACCTGAGTCCCACCCAACCCATGGCCAGCTCAGCCCAGCGCTGGACCAGCAAACCCCAGTCCCGGCACCTGTCCAGCCCAATCCGACCCCCATTTGGTCTGGCCCATCCCGGCTGAGCCAGCCTCCACCCAACCCTGCCTCTACCCAACCTGCACCTGCCCAGCCCACGGGCGGGGAGCGCGGTGCCATATCCGGCCGGCGAGTCCGCGGCCGGCCAGCAGAGGGCGCGCCGCCCGAAGCGGAGCCCGGTCTCTGCACCCCGCCCGCGAGACCCCCGCCAGGACCTCAGACCCCGACGCCAGACCCCGGACCCCAGACCCCGGACCCACCCCGCGCCGAGTGGGGCGCGCCTGCAGCCCTTCCGTGCCCGTGCGGTCCGTCCGGGGGAGCGCGGAGAGGGAGCGGCGCCGCGCGAGGCAAAGGCGTTTGTGCCACCTGTTGGCCCGGCGCCCGCACTGCACGAGCCGGACCAGAGCCGCTCGGCGGACGGACCGGGGTCCCACCCGGGGTCCCATGCGCGCAGAGCGCCTGCCAGGGGCGTGTCCCCGCGTGCAGTGCCGGGTGACGGTTTCCCAACCGCAAATGTAGTAGGAAAAGGCTGGGGAAAAGGACGCACCTGAGTAAATACCTATTTCTTTTCAACACTGCAGTATTTTTTCTTTTTTTTGGAAATCGAATATTTTGTAGCACTAATATCTTAAGTCTGAGTCTGGACTAGCATGGACTATTTTCATGGCAAAGAAATAACTACTATAAATGACAATTATATATGTCTCTTTCTACGCACATTTATTTTTACCCTCTTTTTAAAGAACGCACCTTTTAAAGCACGTAAGCTACAAGATATTTGTGTAAACCACATGAGTTGGACAGATATAAAAAACTACATGGGTTTCAGATTGACAATAATTTTTACAACTAATTTGGCCAGATGTAACCTTTTCTACATATATTTGCCTTAGACAACATACTTGTGTGAAGGTACACAGAATTTGGTCTTAATGAAATGTTGCGACCTGGCCTCCTAAACACCTAGAAAAATGATGGGGAGGCATGATTCTGTTCACGTGTCAGAGCATGCATTCTGATCAAAAAAGGAAAATCAGGTCATAAATAACACAGAACACGATGGGTGTCCTCTTTCCCCATGCCGTATCCACGTGATACGTGATCTATGTGATTTGGGGTTTTCTAGCATTCATTTATATATATATATATATATATATATATATATATATATATATATATATATACACACACACACACACACCCACACACACACACTATACACACACACACAAAAGGCTCTAATTACAGCAGTTTATATCCCAGTAACAGA
>NW_006799734.1:2121020-2148777 GCF_000442215.2 Lipotes vexillifer
ATACACACACACACACACACACACACACACACTATACACACACACACAAAAGGCTCTAATTACAGCAGTTTATATCCTAGTAACAGAAACAGAAGATACATGTTTTTAAATGTACACCTTTTCACTTGAAGGGAAATCATTTCTCATGATTTGTCCTCATTTTCCCCTCACCCTCACTTTCCCATCAGGAAACAAACAGGATTTGTATTACAGAAGGTTATATCTCTTACCACGGTGAGCAAATATTTTCTAGTATTTTATGCTTACTGGTATATATTTTGTTTATACAACTTTATACACAAGCTAAATAAATTTAGCTCTTTTCTTTATTGTGAAAACACAGCTTATTTACAACTCACAAAAATCTAGGAGAGAGACCTTGACTGTGTAAATGTGAGGAATGGAGAAAAGCAGGAGGAATTCTGCTGTGCTTTATATGTTATACACATGAATATGACTGTTACCAGCAGAATATATGCATATGCTATATCATACATATTTATATCATAATATTATGTATATAAAATCAAAGTCTGAGAAGGATAGCCAGGGTTCAGGTCTGGGATGAGATAGGGGAGTAGAGAAAAGGGAACATTGCTGTTTATTAAGAGGACTTCCACACTGAATCCAAGGTCAGTGACTTAACAGGATCCTAAAGACAATACCAGGTTTTAAGTGTCAACAATAATTAATACCACAGCATTTTTAATAGCATCCCCCCCCACAAACAATTAAAGGGGATGAAGCCATCCTAGCCATCTTAACAAAGCAACTGGTCGGAATCTGGTGATGAAAGACTTCAAAAGAGTCTCCTATAAAACAGCTTGGCAGTCACATTATTGCATGAAAAGGCAGTTTCCTAGAACAGTGTGAGGGGAACAGACAAGAATTTCCACTTACAGCCTAGAGTTTTCTGATATTAGGATTAAGGAGAAATTCTAAAGATAGCTAGAAATTTTAGTGAAAGTAAATATACAAAGATAACATTCATATGCCAAGAAAAAAAAAAGTCACTGCAACAGGACAATTACAATAAAGTATTTTAAGAGATTATGAACTGAGATGAAATAATGGGAGTTCAAGGTTAACTTTTTTAAGACACCGGGACCATCTGTGTAGCACTAGAGCACTATATCCATTATATAGATATATAGATACAGATACAGATGGGATGGAGATAGAGATAGAGGTAGGGTAGCAGGTCCATTTTGGGCTCTACAGGCATCGGTGTATAGGTACACGTCTGGACAGGTTTGGAGGATGAACGTGCAACGTGGACTGTTCAGGGTACCATGGCTTAGGGGTTTTTTTGTAGCACTGTGGATAGCAGCACACTCGAACTCACAGGAAAGACAAGTTAAGATTTTACCTTACCCAACGGCAAACAGGAAAGCTCATTTTTCTACCACAGCCCAAAAACAGTGTGAAGCCAGAGCATTGTTATTTAGAGAAAGCTCTACTAACTAAACAGTGTAAGGAGACATAATGTATGCAGTCACTTTTTCAATTATTTATTCAGCCAGCTTTATTGAAAGTCTCAGGCACAGCACTAGACACTAGAGGAATAAAGATGACAAGACAGGTATCAGGGAGGGAAATGATACAGAAATTGACCACAGAGATAGGAGTCACGTAGAATGGGACAGAGGGAGGGCAGTAGGAGAAAACATCAAGGAACACTTTTAGAAGTTTTCCCTAATAAGTATTTCCGAGCGTATCCACCCATTCTTCAACAAATGCTTATCAAGTGTTTAACATTTGCCAAACATTCTGCTCGGAACTGAGATCACAAATGTTAAGGGAAAAGTGAAGGTTGTGTCCTTCAAGGAATTAGAGTCTGGGGGAGAGACTGCTGTTATCGTCCAATCACACAAATGAAGGCAGAAGTTCACCTGTGCCTGTGGGTGGCTCTGGGGAGAGATGCAGGGGAGTAGACGCATCATGGGAGATCAGAGGAAACTTTCCTGAGAAAGGGGCAATTGAACTGAGCTTGAGAGTTGAATTAAAGACGGGCACAAATTCCATCAAGAGTTTGGGGCTGGCCGTAGGTCTCACTAGAACCAAAAGTACGTGCAGACGTAACAGGGCATGACTCCCAAGGCCAGGTGAGGAAAGGCTTCAGCTTCCACCTTAGTTTCTGGATTCACTCACCCCCAGATATTTCTGCTCGGGACACTCCCTCTTGGAGCTCAGCCACCTTGCAGTAAGCAGTCCAAGATACACGGAGCCACCGTCGCTGCAGACACTTCAGGAATAGACAAACTCAGCTCTCTGACAGCCACTGGAGTGAGCCTCCTGGGGCGCCCAGCCCAGCTGAGCTTCCAGATGACTGCAGCCCGGCCTGCACCTGCCCGCAACCATGTGAGCAGCGCTCAGCCGAGCCCTTCCAGAACTTCTGGCCCGCCGATTCCAGAACCACAATAAGTGGTTTTGCACCGCTGCATATGTTGGATCTGTTCCATAACGATAGAGAACTTGGTGCTGGGAGGTGGGATGCTGCCAAAACAAAACCTAAAACATGTGACGTTGGTTTTGAGACGAGATGCCAGGCATGAGTTTGAGTAGACTTGATGAGGCTGTTGGAAGGGCTTTAAGGGAAGTGAGGAAGGTGCTATTGGAAGCCAGAAAGAAGGAAACCCTTGTTACATGGTGGCAGAAACTAGGCAACACTGTTGCCTGTAGTAACACAGGATCGAGAAAACGTACCTCACAATCATTATGATCTCACTGAGGAAATTTCTAAGCAGAATTTGAAAGTGCCACCTGCCTTATTCTTGCTGACTATGAGAAAATGTGGGAGGGGAGAGATGAACTAAAGACAGTCTATTTAGTCTTTGAGTAGAGTGTGCATGAGATGTAAAGGGTCCAGAAGAGTCTTTCCAGCCAGCAAGGGGTCCTCAATTGAGAGATGGCCTCTGGGCGGAGAACAGATGAAGGGCACTGCCAGTGAAATATGGCCTCACAGAATTCAAAGCATAGCTGCAAAACCCTTCAATAAGATAACAAAGGTTCAAGGTAAAACATCACATACCCTTTCCCTGAAACAAACAGCCTCCATTAAACAGAAAGAATCTTAGGGGCATGTCTCATAGGCCCTTTAAGCCAGACAATCATGCTTCCAAGACCCTTAGAGTACTGTTCCATGGAACCTCACAAGGGATCCAGTGTAAGGAGGCTTTGTCTTGAATAAATTAAGTAGACCTGTGAATGTGCCTTCTGCCTCGTGGGAAGTTATTATAACCTGGTACACAAGGCCCCATGGAGTTTCTAAGGGAATTAATAGACTTGACTAAAAAGGACAGAGGGAGGTCATAATGAAGAGAGGCCTCTGGAGTCCCCCAAACCTCTATGGGAAGAAGGTAGAAAGCTACCCAGGTGCAACCCCCGTCCACTTCTCATAGGAAAGGCAGAGCCAGGAGCCCAGAGCCAGGAGCCTCCCTCCCAGGAATAGGAATAGGCCCCAGATGAGAAGTGTCAGTGTGCCTGGCAGGATCTGGAGACGCTCTGAACCAGGGACGGCCTTTGCCTTACAGTCTCCCCTTTCCGAACAAGAATGCCCATTGCAGCCACCCTCGCTCAGGGTCACTGTATTGCGTTGGGTGTGGGGGGGGAGATCTGCTTAGACAGAGGCCTTTAGACTGAGAGGAAGTGCACTTGAAACGTGGGTTTGAGCTGGGGCTCTCGGGAGGGAGGGAGAAGTCACTCGGTAAACAAGGAGTCTTGAAGCAGAGCAAGGAAGACCATCCTGGAAACCAAGCATGCGGCACAACAGGGCACAAGTCAGCAGATGGGGAATTCACCCCCGAGGAAATCGAAATAACAAGACAATCTAAGGAGGACTTTAAAATTAGTATGTCTAATACAAGGCATAACAAGAAAACTATAAAGTTAAAGGGGCCACCATCCATCAAGGACATCTAGATGCTAAGAACTAATTTTACATGTGGAAAGTAAAAAAAAGTAGTTTATTGGAGAAGAAAACTTGGAACGAGACAATGGAGAGAATTTAGTGTAAGCGTACCTTTTAGGAATTTTCTCTGAAAGGAAGGGAAATGGGAAAGTAAAATAGGTGTGGGCACGTGGTACATCCAAGGAGCGTCCTCAGCGACACCAATGGAAGATGACCTGAGGCTGATAGAAGAGATGCAGTTGAGAGGGTCAGGCTGCATTTGGGAGAGAAAAAAATTACCACCCATGGTGTAAGGCCCCTGGATAAGAGGGGTGGAGAGAATGCTTCCACGGGGTCAGGACAGAAACAAAGCAGTGCGTGGTACAATTGTTTGGTGCTTCAGGATGACTTCCTCTGGTGGCCTCTGTTATCCTGACACTGGGAAGTGAAGTCAGTGCAGGAACGCCATGGGAGGAGGCTCGGAGAGCGTGGAAGGGTTGGAAGTGGCATTGCTGGGAGGTGTGCAGGCATGAGGATGGAGGGGAGTGACGGGCAGCACCGACAGTCCTGAACATGTGAGGGAAACCAGCCACCTGCCCTGGGAGGCTCTTCATGAAGGCCGACCTACAGAGAAGGACGGTGGGTTCAGCCAGTGTCCAGTGCCCACAGTTTGTCAGATGCCACCATGGAAAGAAAGCACACCTGGGAATGTAACACATGACCACAGGCATGCCCCCCCCCCCAGTGTGGAATCTAAGCAGGATAAGGAAGAAATGGAGAGAGAAGAGGGCTGAGGGGTGGGCAGGTCCACTGAGACCAAAGGACCCTCTTTGAGTAATCAAATAGGAACCAAGGAGTAAACTCTCAGACATATCATTTGGGAAGGGTAGTACCTGTGGATGCTGACCTGGTCAAAGGGACACAGGAGTGGGTGCAGAAGGGGAGCAGGGGAGGTTGCTGGACATAGAAGGTCAAGGAACTGAGAGGTCCCGGTTGGCTCAGCCAACAGAGGACCCCAGAATGGAGGACACCCTGAGCTGGATGCAAATGACGGTCACCTGAGGGGAAGAGGTGGCAGAGCCAGCACAGGAGCACGCCCCCACCCCCGAGGAACAGTCTACTTTCTAATGTGGGAATGCAGACCAGAGGTCTGAATGGAGCAACAGAGCAGGTGATCCTGCAGCAAAGGAGGGAGCAGAGCCCAGAGCATCACACCTGGTGGCCAGACTCACCTCCAGTCACACCCTTATTAGTGATGGGTCTGGGTGAGGTGTGAACCTTTGCAAATCCTCAGCTTCCCTATCTGCGAAGTGGGGATAATGATTTAGGACCCCCTGTGAAGAGTAAACAATACCCTTATCTCATGCAATGTGCTCATGCATCTGGTCCATTAAAGTTCACAATGATTTTGCCATTGTGATTCAAAACCTGAAAAGAGTAATAGACCCTACAATGCACTGTGCACTGTGCTAGAACTTGGGGACAAAAAGTGAACTGATGAGCACACAAAGACAGGATGGAAGGTCTAATAAAGGAATGACCCTCATGCAGAAAACTGTGAATTTTATGAGACATGAGATGGAAGAAAAGGCATTCCAGGAAATTACACGTTTGTGAGCAGAGGGGTATGTGTGACCCAACAATTACATGCAGGAGAAACCTTTACACATACTGAGAACATCATTCCCAATGGTCGTGGCACATGCCAAGGGTGAGAGCGAATAAGGGGAAATCACACTTCACTTCTGTCGTATAAGGGTGTGGACTGTTTCTTCCATTTCTGAGGGAGTGAGAATCTTCCATAATCTCCATAAAAATAGTTGCTTCATTTTCTATTGTCTTCTCAGAGGCAAGCAAACATGCCAGGCATTGCCTGCTGGGGTTCAGAGGGAGAGGAATTCTTAGAAATAAGACAAAAATTTCCAGTTTCTTTTTTTTAACATTTTAATCTGATTCAAGACTCCTTTAGGAATCAGTTGATGTCATTACACAGCTTCTAAATATTATTTTTAGAAAATCCTCATGACAGATAAAATCCAAGATGTTTGCTGAAGGGACAGTATAATAAAGTTGTTGGGTTTTATTTTTTCTCCAGCAAACAGTTAAGAACCCTGCTAGATCTTCACTGGTTAACTTAATATCAGTGCCTGGTAATTTATTAGAACAAATCATTTTGCTCTTACCTAGATGAACACCAAGGATAAAGTGCAAACCCAAAACACATTTGTGGAGTCTTTCCTAGAAATCAGTAAATGTCGTTCCTTTTGTTTTCAGTTATGAAGAAGCAACAAACCACAAAGATAAAGGGCATTCGGGGAGATGAACCGCTTCCGAACCTCACAGATCCTATCAGCCCCAAGTGTCCAGCCATATATCTCACACAGCTGTGGGTGTAGAAGTGGTGCAAATACAGCTACAAATCACTGTGTTTGCTCATAGCATTGATCTGACTTGGAAAGTTTGGTAAAATAAGTCAGTAAATGAAGCCAGTGCCTAAGAGTGTGGGTTCAGTGGGAGATGAAGACAAAAGGTAAAATCAGAATGTGGTTATGGAATGTGGCGCCCAAAGCTGCCTCTTCTAGGAAAGGGGAGGGAGTCTCGGGGAGGGAGCCAGCTTCCCAGGGCTGTCCAGCAGGACCTGCCGGACACAGCTCTGTCCTGAGGCCTTGGCTTCAGGTCACCACGTGTGCCCTACACGCTGTCACCTCTCGCCTGTCTTCTCCGGGGCTGTGAGATGAGAGCTGAGCGTCCCTGTCACCTCAAGCCCTGGGCAATACCTGTGTGACAGATGGAGAGGCCAGTGGTGGCCATTTGGCCACATGAAAGATGCTGGAAACTGGCCTGAGGGCAGACCCAGTACCAGACACCTATTTAACATGACAGTGATTTCCTAAAGCCATAGTTATGAGATTTTTACCAAAATTTTCCTTGAGCTTTCCACTTACTGATAATATTTTACTCTATCCCTCCTGAAATGTCGCAGAGCTAAGCACTGCTGACCATGGTGTGCTAGATGGGATCCTGGGACAGAAAAAGGAATGTTAGGTAAAAAACAAGGAAATCTGAATAATGCTGGAGAGGGTGTGGAGAAAAGGCAACCCTCTTGCACTGTTGGTGGGAATGTAAATTGATACAGCCACTATGGAGAACAGTATGGAGGTTCCTTAAAATACTAAAAATAGAAATACCATATGACCCAGAAATCCCAGTGCTGGGCATATACCCTGAGAAAACCATAATTCAAAAAGGGTCATGTACCAAAATATTCATTACTGCAGTATTTACAACAGCCAGGACATGGAAGCAACCTAAGTGTCCACTGACAGATGAATGGATAAAGAAGATGTGGCACATATATACAATGGAATATTACTCCATCATAAAAAGAAATGAAATTGAGTTATTTGTAGTGAGGTGAATGGACCTAGAGTCTGTCATACAGAGTGAAGTAAGTCAGAAAGAGAAAAACAAATACCGTATGCTGACACATATATATGGAATCTAAAAAATATAAAATAAAATGGTTCTGATGAACCTAGGGGCAGGGCAGGAATAAATACGCAGATGTAGAGAATGGACTTGAGGACACAGGGAGAGGGAAGGGTAAGCTGGGATGAAGTGAGAGAGTGGCATGGACATATATACACTACCAAGCGTTAAATAGATAGCTAGTGGGAAGCAGCCGCACAGCACAGGGAGATCAGCTCGGTGCTTTGTGACCACCTAGAGGGGTGGGATAGGGATGGTGGCAGGGAGACACAAGAGGGAGGGGAATATGGGGATATATGTATATGTATAGCTGATTCACTTTGTTATACAGCAGAAACTAATACAACATTGTAAAACAATTATACTCCAATAAAGATGTTAAAAAAGTTAATGCTTGCATAGGCTTAATGCTGGTAACTGAGAGACATAGCTGGTTTCACTAAACCAGCAGTATTAAACTATTCTTCTTTGCCAAAGGAAAAAAAAACTGACTTTAGTTAATAATAATGTGTTAATACTGGTTCACTAAATGTAGCAAATGTAGCTTTCTAATAGGAAATATTAATAATAGGAAAATTAATGGGAGAAACTGGGTGTGGGATATATGGGGACCTCCTGTTATATCTTCACAATTTTTCTGTAAATCTAAACTGTTCTAAAAAGTAAAGTTTATTTTAAAAGCAACCAGCACTAACTATGCTGCTACAAACAGGGATGCGTTGGAAGTGCAGGTGGGAACAGTTTCTCAGGAAGGCCATTGAACAACACTTATCAGAATCCTTGATTATATTACTGTCTTTCCACCTGGAAATTCCCTGTTTTAGGAATCTAATCTAAAAATGTCAGAGGGCCTAAAAATCATCACAGACAAAGATATTATTGAAACAGAACATGTAGTAAAAAGAAAAATTTAACAGTAGAAAATTGTGATAGATTCTTAAAAAGAATATAATGCTGTGAATTGAGTTTAAGATGAATCCAAATGACAGAAGAAAATCTGTCATCACCACAAAATCTTAAGAAAATTCATTAACATATTAACAGAAATTGCCTCCAGGTGATGACATTGGGGTGATTTTAAGTTTCATCCTTGTTCATTCATAATTTCAGAATTTTCTGTAACAAGGAGATATTTCTAAAATAAAGGGAACATAAGCATATAGTAAAAGGATTAGGATGAAAATGAAAATGTTAACACTTGTTTTTCTATCTCCAAATATTATGAATAACTATACAAATAGGTTGGTTTTCCACAATTTTATTTTTTTTTTTCGGTACGCGGGCCTCTCACTGTTGCGGCCTCTCCCGTTGCGGAGCACAGGCTCCGGACACGCAGGCTCAGCGGCCATGGCTCACGGGCCCAGCCGCTCCACGGCATGTGGGATCTTCCAGGACCGGGACACGAACCTGTGTCCCCTGCATCGGCAGGCGTACTCTCAACCACTGCGCCACCAGGGAAGATCGGTTTTCCACAATTTTTGAATTCAGATATAAAATCAATAAGGAGAACCATACTTCTAGAGAATCTTCTGTTTTAAAATAGATTTTTCATACAACTCTGTGTCGCTGGTAAAAGGACCAAGGCTTGATTGTGCAATAATCTGAATGGCCCTCCTGAGAAAACTGAAGACTTCAGACTGTGCCCTGATGAGATGAGCAATTGAGTGATTCTCTCAACTCCTCACCTGTAGCTCTGGAGAACGTATTTGTCCAGAACTTTGAACGCGACGATGAACTATGCATCCAGCCTGTGGATGGTTGAATGGCAGGAGCATATGACCTGCAGCAAACTCAGTGTCCACAGGACACAGGCAGTTCTTCTAAGCAGGAACAGTCTTGGCAACACAGGCATCACCCTGCTTTGAAATAATGCCATGGGATTCTTAGCACGTGCCTTGAGAATCTTGGAGACAGGTGTTAAGAACTTCATCTTGATGGTTTGCTTCCAGGGTGACACTTCTAATAATGCCATATTCTCCATGAAATAATAGTGGTCCCTGAGAAATTCCAAGCTGTGCGTATGCTATGTCTTGGTGCTTTAAAGCATAATATCACATTTGCAGAACAATTCTTGGATAAAATTGGACTCCATAGAGAAATAACATCAAAAAGTCATTAGATCACTTAGAATAAACAATAATGCATCACTATTTCTGCCCAACTCTCTGCTGTGGTGGCAATATCAACCAAGAAAAAATAACACATCTTCTTAATCTTGAATTTTATCCTAGATGGGTGGGACTTCTTACCTGGTGGAGTGAGACACTACACAAATCTCTCCAAAAAGTGATGACAAAACTGGACAGTGTTGTCAAAAAAATTATTTCAGGACACTTAAAATCAAACAAAAGCATACCAGAAGTTGAGAAGCATGTATTGGAGGAGAGGTACTGAAGCGCAAGTGAGAACATTGGGGTGCCGGTGTTTTTACTGGGACCCTCCAACCCCACGTGCGTGCAGCTTCCACAGTGCGGCAGCTCACTTTCTCCTGTGCTGAGTGGACAGTGGAAATCACCCACTTGGCTGCCAGAGAGGCCAACTTAATTTGGAGTGGCGTGTGGTGTTGAATAGAAAGTGATCTCTGCAGAAAAATAACAAAAAACAAAAACACCAGGAGGCAAACATTACAGCAAGTTCTATAAACTGCCCCATTTTTAAATGCATTACTCAACTCATAGACAGAACAGAAACGATACTAACTCAAGGTATTTTAGCACAAACTCTGACCAGTCCCTGTTTCACTACTAAGCTGTGATGACCAGAAGTGATCCCTGCAAAATCAGGCTTAAATAGAAAAAGAAGAATTAAAAAAAAAAAAAAAAAAAAACCACAAAGGTATCAGTGGCCACACACTTCAGGGGAAACAGAATTTACAGAATTAGTCCAGGCAAGTCACCAAACAACAAACAAAACCAGCAACAACAACAACCCCCAGGGAGGGGGAATCATAACCCAGAGTTGCTGCAATGTCACCTAAAATATCAAGTGTAACAAATATTTGAAGACATGGGCTGAAACAGGAACATGTGATCCACACAAAGGATAAAGAAGCAGTCAGGAGAACAGTTCTCTCAGGGTTACTGGAGTTGCTGCCTCCCAGGCTTGAAGTCCTAAAAATTCCTGCCAAATAAAACATAACTCTGTCAGGCTTCCCTGGTGGCGCAGTGGTTGAGAGTCCGCCTGCCGATGCAGGGGACACGGGTTCGTGCCCCGGTCCGGAAAGACCCCACATGCCGCAGAGTGGCTGGGCCCGTGAGCCATGGCCGCTGAGCCTGCGTGTCCGGAGCCTGTGCTCCGCAATGGGAGAGGCCACAACAGTGAGAGGCCTGCATACTGCAAAGAAAAAACAAAACATAACTCTCAACTTTTAAGTTGTGCATATTTTTTTAGTTGACAGTTATGGCTGACCAATGAAGAGACCAAAGCAGATTCCTCTCCTTCACCTGAACTCTACGAGGATCCAGAGCCTTGGTACCAGCAGAGGCCTCTTGAGCGCATCAGTCTCCTCAGGGAGTCCAGATGAATTTGACCATGTGGCTGACAGGGTCTTGGTGCCCCAGCCAAGTGTCAGGCATGTGCCTCTGAGGGGGGAGAGCCAAGTTCAGGACATTGGCCCACCAGAGACCTCCCAGCTCCACATAATATCAAATGGCAGAAGCTCTCCCAGAGATCTCCATCTCAACACTAAGACCCAGCTCCACTTAATGACCAACAAGCTACAGTGCTGGATACCCTATGCCAAACAACTAGCAAGACAGGAACACAAACCCAGCCATTAGCAGAGAGGCTGCCTAAAATCATAATAAGGTCACAGACACCACAAAACACACCACTGGACACAGTCCTGCCCACCAGAAAGACAACAGCCAGCCTCATCCACCAGAACACAGGCACCAGTCCCCTCCACCAGGAAACCTACACAACCCACTGAAGCAACCTTACCCACTGGAAGAAGACACCAAAAACAATGGGAACTACAAACCTGCAGCCTGCGAAAAGGAGATCCCAAACACAGTAAGTTAAGCAAAATAAGGAGACAGAGAAACACACAGCAGATGAAGGAGCAAGGTAAAAACCCACCAGATCAAACAAATGAAGAGGAAATAGGAAAAAGAATTCAGGGTAATGATAGCAAAAATCATCCAAAACCTTGGAAATAGAAAGGAGAAAATAAAAGAAACGTTTCACAAGGACCTTGGCAAACTAAAGAGCAAACAAACAGTGATGACACAATAAATGAAATGAAAAATTCTCTAGAAGGAATCAATAGCAGAATAACTGAGGCAGAAGAACGGATAAGTGACCTGGAAGATAAAATAGTGGAAATAACTACCACAGAGCAGAATAAAGAAAAAAGAATGAAAATAATTGAGGACAGCCTCAGAGACCTCTGGGACAACATTAAGTGCACCAAGATTCGAATTATAGGGGTCCCAGGAGAAGAACAGAAAAAGAAAGGGACTGAGAAAATATTTGAAGAGAATATAGTTGAAAACGCCCCTAATATGGGAAAGGAAATACTCAATCAAGTCCAGGAAGCACACAGTCCCATACAGGATAAATCCAAGGAGAAACATGCCAAGATACATATTAATCAAACTATCAAAAATTATATACAAAGAAAAAATATTAAAAACAGCAAGGAAAATATAACATACAAGGGAATCCCCATAAGGTTAACAGCTGATCTTTCAGCAGAAACTCAGCAAGCCAGAAGGGAGTGTCAGGACATAATTAAAGTGATGAAAGGGGAAAACCTACAACCAAGATGACTCTACCCAGCAAGGACCTCATTCAGATTTGACAGAGAAATTAAAAGCTTTGCAGACAAGCAAAAGCAAAGAGAATTCAGCACCACCAAACCAGCTTTACAACAAATGCTAAAGGAATTTCTCTCTAGGCAGGAAACACAAGAGAAGGAAAAGACCTACAATAACAAACCCAAAACAATTAAGAAAATGGGAATAGGAACATACATATCAATAACTACACTAAATGTAAATGGATTAAATGCTCCAACCAAAAGACATAGACTGGCTGAATGGATACAAAAACAAGACCCAGATATATGCTGTTTACAGGAGACCCACTTCAGACTGAAAGTGAGGGGATGGAAAAAGATATTCCATGCAAATAGAAATCAAAGAAAGCTGGAGTAGCAATTTTCATATCAAACAAAATAGACTTTAAAATAAAGACTATTATAAGAGACAAAGAACGACACTACATAATGATCAATGGATCAACCCAAGAAGAAGATATAACAATTGTAAATATTTATTCACCCAACATAGGAGCACATCACTACATAAGGCAAATGCTAACAGCCATAAAGAGGGAAATGGACAGTAACACAATCATAGTAGGAGACTTTAACACCCCACTTCCACCAATGCACTGATCATCCAAAATGAAAATAAATAAAGAAACACAAGCTTTAAATGATACATTAAACAAGATGGACTTAATTGACATTTATAGGACATTTTATCCTAAAACAACAGAACACAGTTTCTTCTCAAGTGCTCATGGAACATTCTTCAGGATAGATCATGACCTGGGTCACAAATGAAGCCTTGGCAAATTTAAGAAAATTGAAATCATATCAAGTATCTTTTCCATCCACAACACTATGAGACTAGATATCAATTACAGGAAAAAATCTGTAAAAAATACAAACACATGGAGGCTAAATAATATGCTACTAAATAACCAAGAGATCATTGAAGAAATCAAAGAGGAAACCAGAAAATACCTAGAAACAAATGACAATGAAAACACGATGACCCAAAACCTATGGAATGCAGCAGAAGGAGTTCTAAGAGGGAAGTTTATAGCAATACAATCCTACCTCAAGAAACAAGAAAAATCTCAAATAAACAACATATACACCTAAAGCAATTATAGAAAGAAGAAAAAAAAAAACAAATTTAGCAGAGGGAAAGAAATCATAAAGATCAGATCAGAAATAAATGAAAAAGACATGAAGGAAACTATAGCAAAGATCAATAAAACTAAAAGCTGGTTCTTTGAGAAGATAAACAAGATTGATAAACCATTAGCCAAACTCATCAAGAGAAAAAGAGAGAAGACTCAAATCAATAAGATTAGAAATGAAAAAGGAGAAGTAACAACTGACACTGCAGAAATACAAAGGATCATGAGAGATTACTACAAGCAACTCTATGCCAATAAAATGGACAACCTGGAAGAAATGGACAAACTCTTAGAAAAGCACAACCTTCCGAGACTGAACCAGGAAGAAATAGAAAATATAAACAGACCAATCACAAGCACTTAAATTGAGACTGTGATTAAAAATCTTGTAACAAACAAAAGTCAAGGACCAGATGGCTTCACAGGCGAGTTCTATCAAACTTGCAGAGAAGAGCTAACACCTATCCTTCTCAAACTCTTCCAAAATATAGTGGTGGAAGGAACACTCCCAAAGTCATTCTACGAGGCCACCATCACCCTGATACCAAAACCAGACAAAGATGTCACAAAGAAAGAAAACTACAGGCCAGTATCACTGATGAACATAGTTGCAAAACTCCTCAACAAAATACTAGCCAACAGAATCCAACAGCACATTAAAAGGATCATACACCATGGTCAAGTGGAATTTATCCCAGGAATGCAAGGATTCTTCAATATGTACAAATCAATCAATGTGATAAACCATATTAACAAGTAGAAGGAGAAAAAACATATGATCATCTTAATAGAGGCAGAAAAACCTTTCAACAAAATTCAACACCCATTTATGATAAAAACTCTCCAGAAAGTAGGCATAGAGGGAACTTACCTCTACATAATAAAGGCCATATGTGACAAACCCACAGCCAACATTGTTCTCAATGGTGAAAAACTGAAACCATTCCCACTAAGATCAGGAAGAAGACAAGGTTGTCCACTCTCACCACTATTATTCAAAATAGTTTTGGAAGTTTTAGCCACAGCAATCAGAGAAGAAAAAGAAATAAAAGGAATCCAAATTGGAAAAGTAGAAGTAAAACTGTCACTGTATTCAGATGACAGGATACTATACAAAGAGAATCCTAATGCTACCAGAAAACTACTAGAGCTAATCAATGAATTTGGTAAAGTAGCAGGATACAAAATTAATGCACAGAAATCTCTTGCATTCTTATACACTAATGATGAAAAATCTGAAAGAGAAAGTAAGGAAACACTCCCATTTACCATTGCAACAAAAAGAATAAAATACCTAGGAATAAACCTACCTAAAGAGACAAAAGACCTGTATGCAGAAAACTATAAGACACTGATGAAAGAAATTAAAGATGATACAAACAGGTGGAGAGATATACCATGTTCTTGAATTGGAAGAATCAACATTGTAAAAATGACTATACTACCCAAAGCAATCTACAGATTAAATGCAATCCCTATCAAAATACCAATGGCATTTTTCACAGAACTAGAACAAAAAATTTTACAATTTACATGGAAACACAGAAGGCCCCAAATAGCCAAAGCAATCCTGAGAAAGGAAAATGGAGCTGGAGGAATCAGGCTCCCTGACTTCAGCCTATACTACAAAGCTACAGTAATCAAGACAATATGGTACTGGCACAAAACAGAAATATAGATCAATGGAACAGTATAGAAAGCCAAGAGATAAACCTGCTCACATATAGTCACCCTATCTTTGATAAATGAGGCAAGAATATACAATGGAGAAAAGACAGCCTCTTCAATAAGTGGTGCTGGGAAAACTAGACAGCTACATGTAAAAGAATGAAATTAGA
Source organism: Lipotes vexillifer (assembly GCF_000442215.2). Lineage (NCBI taxonomy): Eukaryota > Metazoa > Chordata > Mammalia > Artiodactyla > Lipotidae > Lipotes > Lipotes vexillifer. The sequence continues at coordinate 2,136,174 of NW_006799734.1, forward strand.
ACAATCCCTAACACCATACACAAAAGTAAACTCAAAATGGACTAAAGATCTAAATGTAAGGCCAGACACTACAAAACTCTTAGAGGAAAACATAGCCAGAACACTCTATGACATAAATCACAGCAAGATCCTTTCTGACCCAGCTCCTAGAGAAATGGAAATAAAAACAAAAATAAAGAAATGGGACCTAATGAAACTTAAAAGCTTTTGCACAGCAAAGGAAACCATAAACAAGATGGAAAGACAACCCTCAGAATGGGAGAAAATATTTGCCAATAAAGCAACTGACAAAGGATTAATCTCCAAAATATTCAAGCAGCCCATGCAGCTCAACATTAAAAAAATAAACAACCCAATCCAAAAATGGGCAGAAGACCTAAACAGGCATATCTCCAAAGAAGATATACAGATTGCCAACAAACACATGAAAGGATGCTCAGCATCACTAATCATTAGAGAAATGCAAATCAAAATGAAAATGAGGTATCACCTCACACTGGTCAGAATGGCCATCATCAAAAAACCTACAGACAATAAATGCTGGAGAGGGTGTGGAGAAAAGGGGCCCTGTTGCACTGTTGGTGGGAATGTAAATTGATACAGCCACTATGGAGAACAGTATGGAGGTTCCTTAAAAAAACAAAAATAGAACTACCATATGACACAGCAATCCCACTACTGGGCATATACCCTGAGAAAACCATAATTCAAAAAGAGTCATGTACCGCAATGTTCACTGCAGCACTATTTACAATAGCCAGGACATGGAAGCAACCTAAGTGTCCACTGAGAGATGAATGGATAAAGAAGATGTGGCACATATATACAATGGAATATTACTCAGCCATAAAAAGAAATGAAATTGAGTTATTTGTAGTGAGGTGGATGGACCTAGAGACTGTCATACAGAGTGAAATAAGTCAGAAAGAGAAAAACAAATACTGTATGCTAACATATATATATGGGATCTAAAAAAAAAAAAATGGTTCTGATGAACCTAGGGGCAGCACAGGAATAAACATGCAGACGTAGAGAATGGACTTGAGGACACAGGGACGGGGAAGGGTAAGCTGGGATGAAGTGAGAGAGTGGCATGGACATATATACAATACCAAATTTAAAATAGATAGTGGGAAACAGCCACATAGCACAGGGAGATCAGCTCGGTGATTTGTTTCCAACTAGAAAGGTGGGATAGGGAGGGTGGGAGGGAGACGTAAGAGGGAGGAGATAATGAAGCTATAGGTATATGCGTAGCTGGTTCACTTTGTCATACAGCAGAAACTAACACAGCATTGTAAAGAAATTATACTCCAATAAAGATGCTAAAAAAAAAAAAAAAAAAGGAAGCAGTCGGTAGAAGCTGCTCCGAGAGGACCCAGGTATTAAAACTACCAAAGACCTCAAAGTTGCTATTGATATTATAAATATGTTCAAAGAATTGAGAAAATCATTTTTAAAAAATTAAATGAAAACATAGAATGACACATCAACCAGAGAATATCAAGAAATATTTAGAGATTATTTAAAAGAATCAAATGGAAATTCTGGAGTTGAAAAGCCCAATAGCCAAATGAAAAATCAACAGAGTATTTGGACTGTCAGGACAACGACTCAGCAAACCTAAAAATAGATCAAAAGAAAATACTCAATGTGAAGGGCAAAATAGAGAAGGAGGAAAAATAGAGACCCATGTGACTTTATCAAACATACCAACATAGGTTAAATGGGACTCAGAAAGAGTGGAAAATGGCAGAAAAATACTTGAGGAAATAATAGCTGAAAACTTCCCAAATTTGATGAAAAATTTTGACACCTGAGATGCTCAACAGATTCTAAATAAGATAAACACAAAGAGATGCACACTTAGACACAACATAATAAAATTGTTGAAAACAAAAAACAAAGAGAAACTCTTGAAAGGGGTAAGAGAAAAACAGCTCACCATGTACAAGAAAACTGTAATGAGACTAACAGCTAACTTCCCATAAGGAAGAAGGCATGCAAGGAGCTATTGGGATAACATATTAAAGTTGCTAAAAGAAAAAAATGGGCCTGTCACCGAGAAATCTATAATCAGCAAAAATATTCTTCAGAGTAAGAAAAATATTTCTTTCCCAGGTAAAGAAATACTAAAATAATTTGCTGCTAGCATACCTGTCTTAGAAGAAATACTAAAGGAAATTGTTCAGACTGAAACAAAATGACACCACAAGGTAACCTGAATGCACATGAAGAAACAGAGCACACCATTAAAGCTCTTATGTCAGTAAATATAAGGACAGTACAAACATATGTTTTCTAATGTTCCCTTAAGTTATTTGAAATACATTAACTTAAGACAATAATTAGAAAACTGTACTGTTGGGCTTATAGCATATATAGATATAATACATAGGCCCATAATAGCACAAAAAAGAAAGGGGATGAAGCTATATTGGAGTAGAAAGCATTTATATTTTGTCAAATTTAAGGCACTATTAACATGAAGTAGACAGTGATAAGTAAATATGTATATTGTAATCCCTAGCACAGCATTTCTCCAAGAAAACAACATTAAAAAAGAATGAAAATTGTTCATTATAAAATTGTTTTTAACGCCAAAAAAAAGCAGTAAAGGAAGAACAGGAACAAAAAGGACATGGAAGTAAAGGAAACAAGTAGCAAAATGGCGCAAATAAATTCAACCATATTAATAAATCCATTAACTATAAGTGGATTAAACACTCCATTCAGAAGCCTGATTGTTTAACTGGATTCAAAACAAAATTACAACAAGAAAAACAAGATCCAGTGATATATCCTATGTAAAATATACACTTTAGATTCAAAGACACAAAAAGTTTGAAAGTAAATGATGAAAAAAACGTATACCATGCAAATGGGAGCCATACAAGAATGAAAGTATCCATACTAATATCAACGAAATGAACTTTAAGACAAAACCCATTACTAAAGACAGCTTCTTATGATGATAAAAAGTCCAGTTCACGAAAAAGACATAACTATAAACCAGTACACAACTAATAACAGAGTCCAAAATGCATGAAGCAAAGCTAACAAAACTGAAATGAGATATTGACAATTCAATTATAATAGTGGGGCATGTTAATATCCTACTCTAGATAACTGATAGAAAACCAGATAGAAAATCAGCAAGGATACAAAATACCTGAATAACATTATCAAGAGACTTGACCCAGCTAACATCTAGAGAATACAACAGCATCAGAATATATAATCTTTTCAAGTGCACATAGAATAGTCTTCAATATAGACCATCTACTAAGCCATAAAACAACTCTCAATTAATTTGAAAGTATTAAAATCAGAGTATTTTTCTGGCCAAAATGAAATCAGAAATGTCACTAGAAATCAAAAACAGAAGGAAATTTGGAAAATCCAAAGGTATTTGGAAAATAACAGCAGTCTTAAATAACTTTTAAATACTTTAAAATAACTCATGAATCAAACAAGGAATCAAAAAAGAATTTAGAGAATATTTTAAATGAATAAAAATGAAAACACAATGTATCAAAATTTATGGGATGCAGCCAAAGAGTATGTAGAGGTAAATTTTAGACCTAGCTTAAAAGTATACATTAGAAAAGGAAAAAAATAAATGTCAAATCAGTAAAAGATCAAATTAAACCAAAGCAAGCAAAGGAAGCAAATAATAAAGATTAGAGTGAAAACTCAATCAAAACAGAAAAACAGAGAGGTAATCAATGAAAACAAAAGTGGTTTCTTAAAAAGATTTTAAAATTTTAACAAATCTTTATTTATACTAATGAAGCAAAAAGAGAGAGAACACAAATTACCAAAAGCAGGAATAAAAGAGTACACATCACCAGCAATCTTGCAGAAATTTAAAAAATTATAAAGGGAATACTATGAACAACTTTATGCCAACAAATTAGATAACTGGAAGAAACAGAGAAGTTCCTAGAAAGATTTTTATTACCCAAATGATTCATGAAGAAAGAAGAAATAGGAATAGACATATTACATATTACAAGTAATCAGAAGTATTTCCAAAAGTTTCAGAATAGTTAACAAAATATTAAGGAAAAAGAACAAAGTTGGAGGACTGACACTACCTGACTTAAAGACTTACTGTGAAGCTATAGTAATCAAGACAGTGAGGTATTGGTGAAAGAACAGACAAATAGGTCAATGCAACAGAAATAGACCCACATAAATAGAGTCAACTGATCTTTGACAAAGGAGCAAGGGCAACACAATGGAGCAAAGATGGTTTTCGACAAATGGTGCTGGAACAACTGAACATCCACATGAAAAAAAAAAATCTAGACACAGACCTTACACCCTTCACAAAAATTAACTCAAAATGGATCATAGAACTAAATGTAAGACACCTAGAAGATAGCACAAGAGAAAACCCAGATGACCTTGGGTTTGGTAATGGCTTTCTAGATACAACATCAAAATCACGATCCATGAAAGAGAAGAATTGACGAGCTGGATTTCATCAAAATTAAGAACTTCTGTTCTGCTCTGCAAAAGACGATGTTAAGAGAAGAACAAGACAAGCCAGATACTGGGAACAAATATTTGCAAAAGACACACCTGATAAAGGACTTTCATCCAACATATACAAAGAACTCATAAAACTCAACAATAAGAAAAAATACCCAGTTTAAAAATGGACCAAAGACCTTAACAGACACTTCACCAAAGAAGATATTCAGATGACAAATAAAGCATTTGAAAAGATGCTCCACTTCATATGTCCTCAGGGAAATGCAAGTTAAATCAACAATGACATACCACTTCATGCCTGTTAGAATGGCCAAAATCCAGAGCACTGACAGCACCAAATGCTGGTGAGGATGTGGAGCCACAGGAACGCTCCTTAGTAGCGGGTGGGAACGAAAATGGTGCAGCCACTTTGGAAGACACTTTGGTGATGTCCACACAAAAACCTGCATATGGATGTTTACAGCAGCTTTATTCAAAACTTGGAAACAACCATGATGTTTTTCATCAGGTGAATGGATAAACAAACTGGTCCATCCAGCGTATAACATTCCAAGCTAAAAAGAAATGAGCTATCAGCCATGAAAAGACATGGGGAAGGGCTTCCCTGGTGGCGCAGGGGTTGAGAGCCCGCCTGCCGATGCAGGGGACACGGGTTCGTGCCCCGGTCCGGGAGGATCCCACATGCCACGCAGTGGCTGGGCCCGTGAGCCATGGCTGCTGAGCCTGCGCGTCCGGAGCCTGTGCTCCACAACGGGAGAGGGCGCAACGGTGAGAAGCCCGCGTAACGCAAAAAAAAAAAAGACATGGGGAAAACTTAAATCCATGTTACTAAGTAAAAGAAGCCAGTCTGAAAAAGTTACATACTATATGATTCATAAGTGTGACATTATGGAAAAGGAAAGTTATGGAATCGTAAAAGGATCGGTGTTTGGCAGAGTTTGAGGAGAGAAAGGAGCACAGAAGATTTTTAGGCAGTGAAACTACCCTAAATCATACTATAATTGTGAATATACATTATACTTTTGTCCAAACCCATAGCATGTACAACACCAATGTTGAACTCTAAGGTAAACTATGGACTTTGGGTGATTATGATGTGTCAGTATAGGTTCACCAGTTGTAACAAATGTACTATAGTGGGGGATGTTGATAGTGGGGAGGCTGTGCATATGTGGAGTCAGAAGGCATATGGGAACTCGCTGTGCCTTATTCTCAATTTTGCTGTGAAGATAAAACTGCTCTAAAAAAAATCTTATACATTCACCCCAATGTTCATAGCAGCACTATTTACAATAGCCAAGACATGGAAGCAACCTAAGTGTCCATCAACAGAGGAATGGATAAAGAAGATGTGGTATATATATACAATGGAATATTACTCGCCATAAAAAAGAATGAGATAATGCCATTTGCAGCAACATGGATGGATCTAGAGATTATCAAATTAAGTGAAATAAGCCAGAAAGAGAAAGACAAATACCATATGTATCACTTATATGTGAAATCTAAAAAAAACTGATACAAATGAACTTATTTACAAAACAGGAACAGACTCATAGACATAGAAAACAAACTTATGGTTACATAGGCAAAGCGGGGAGTGGAGGGCTAAATTAGGAGTTTGGGATTAACAAATACACACTACTATATCTAAAATAGGTAAACAACAAGGACCTACTGTATAGCACAGGGGACTATACTCAGTATCTTGTAATAACCTATAATGGAAAAGAATCTAAAAAAGAATATACACACACACATATATACACATATTATATGCATAACTGAATCACTGTGCTATACACCTGAAACCAACACAACATTGTAAATCAACTATGCATCAATCATTTTTTTTAAATCTTAAAAACGAACCCTTACATAAAGGAAAGTCCTCACTTACTGGCTTCACTTTAGTAATTGTTTCAAACTTTTGAAGGAAGAGTAATATTGATCCTTTCTAAACTCTTCCAGAAGATAGAGGGTGAGGAAGTATTTCCCAGTTCATTCTATGAGACCAGTATTATCCTGATGCCAAAGCTGGATAAAGACACCACAGGGAAAGAAAGCTTCAGACCAACACCTGTCATGGACATAGACATAGAGATTCTCAACAAAATATTAGCAAACCAGACTCAACAACATAAAAGGAAGGCTTACACACCACAAGCAGGAATTTATCCAGGAATACAAAGTGGTTTCATAGCCAAAATAAATTAATTTAATAAATTCTATTAACAGCATAATGAGAGGGAAATATATGATCATCTGAATAGATGCAAGAAATGCATTTGACAAAATCCAACACCCATTTATAATTAAAACTACTCAATGTTAGAAACAGATGGAAACTTCCTAATAAAGGACATCTACCAAAAAAAATAACTCATTAACCTAAATTCAGTAGTGAAAGACTGAATACCTTTCTCTCTAAAACTGGAAACAAGGCAAGGATGTCCATTCTCACCACTTCTATTCAATAGTATACCAGAGGTTCTAGCCAGTACAATCAGGCAAGAAAAAGAAATAAAGACATCCTTATGAGAAAGGAAAAAGAAAACAATTCCTTTATTCCCAGATGACAAAATGCTACATGTTGAAAGTTCTAAGAAGTTTACAAAAAATTCTACTGGCACTAATAAAGGAGATCGGCGTGGTAGCAGCATACTAGCTCAAAATAGAAAACCAATTGTTTCTATATACTTGCCTTGAACCCATGAAAAATAAAGAAAATTCCTTTCATGATTGCATCAAAAATAATAAAATACTCAGACAAAAAATTCAAGAAAAGAAGAATTATTTCCAGCTTGTACACTGGAAATAACAAAATATTGCTGAGAGAATTGAAAGATCTTTGAAAATGGAGAAGCATCCCATGCCGTAGATTGTTGGACAGCTCAACCCGGGGAGTGTAAAATGGTGCAGCCCCTTCTTCAGAAAACCAGGTTCCTTCAAGGTCCAACATAAAATTTACCACAGGTCCCAGCAATTCTACCCCGAGGTGTTGACTTAAGGGAGATGAAACCAAATGGCCACACAATGACATGTATGAACTCTTCAGAACAGCAGTGCTGTTCACAATAACTAAAAGTGGAAGCAACCCAAACGTCCATCAACTGGTGAACAGAGAAACAAAATAAGAGCTTCTAGGCATGAATGCATTGATATGTGATTGGCATTTCTCTTTTGAGCAGTTTGCTGCAATATCTCTACCCGGCATTTTCTTTAAAGGCTTCTCTTTTTTTCTGTTTCAGATCTGCCTCTGCTACACCGGCTGTGTTTAACCCCTGCTGGGATACGGTTCATTCAGATGGGAAGTTTGCGATGCTTAAAATCATGCTCCCGGTATTTATGCTTGGCCTTGCTTCCAATATCTTTGCTTCTTCCCTTTTCTGTTGACTGATTTATTTAATATTTCTGTTTTTTTGTTGGTTGGTTGGTTGGTTGGTTGGTTTTCGTCACACCTCACGGCTTGTGGGAACTTATTTCCCCAACCAGGGATTGAACACGGGCCCTCAGTGAGAGCACAGAGTCCTAACCACTGGACCGCCAGGGGATTCCCTAATATTTCTGTTTTTATATAGTTTTTTAGTTTGCTGTTGTTTTCTGAGGTGATTTGGAAGATAAATATCCCACTACTGGATTTTAACTGGCCTTTAGAAGCGAACTGCGGAACACAGCATTATCTACCTGTTATGTAAGCTGAGGTAACAACAAGCTACTTTGACAGGAAACCTCCAAAACGTCATAAAAATTTATTTTGGTGTGATAAAAACTTATTTCCACTCACCTAAGGAACAGTTCACAGCTGCAGGGTGGTGGCACCAGCCACAAGAACCCCAGACTCAGAGGCTCTGCCGTATTCAACTCATGAGCCTTGCAGGTTGCCGGGGTCTCAGCCTCCAGCTGGCATTGGGGCAAAGAGAGCATAGGGAAAACCTTCGGGAAGTTTTACCAACCGCGCCTGGTAGTAGCCTTTGTTAACGTCTAATTCCACTGCGCAGAACTGGTCGCGTGGTCCCACTGAAATGCAGAGTGTTCTGTAGCCCCTAACTGGCAGGTCACATAGGACCTTGCAGGCCATTTCGAGGATGTTCATAATGAATATTCATTTCACAAATACATAACTCACAGCGGTGTTGGAGACACATCAGAGGATAAAGTGACTTGGTCCCTCAGCCTTGAGAGCCTATATCTGGACCTCAGAAAGGAACCCAATAGAGTCTGATTTTATTGGAATCCAACAGTGTGTTCCAAAGGGGAAGCCAAGCTGAAGAAATTCCTGATACTCAGCCATTCAACAAATGTGATCTCCAGTAATCAATTTCCTCTGCTCCCACCTAACAACTGCTGTCACTGGATGTGAGTGGCCAAGCAGGGGGCATGGACGGTGGGCTTCCTGGAAGAAGCGACACGGACCCTCAGGCCTGCTTGATGAGCTGGTGTCTCCAGGCATGGGGAAGTGGCAGTGCCCATGCCCTGCTGTCTGAGCATCTCTGGGAGTCAAAGAAGGACCCACAACAGCCTGTGGGCAAGAAGCCCAGACACGGCCAAACCATCCGGGCGGCTCCTCCGGTCCAGGCTGAATTCTCCAAGTCTTCCTCCATCATTTCTGTAATTCGTAGTCCATCTGGTCTATTTTCTCCTTTTGGAATTCTCTGTATTTACAGATTTATTCTCCGCAGTCAATCAGCCCTCTGGATAACTTGCTTTTCTTCTCATCCTTCCCATCTTCTTTCCTTTTCTTCTGAGAGTGTATCCTCTCCTTTCATGATTTTGTTTGTTGTCATTGTTGTCACTTGAGATGCTTTTATTGGTTCCACTGCAGGGCTGGAGTCCAGGCAACACTACTGCAAACCCAACTGACCCGCACCCGCAAGCCCCAAGCAGGGGCACAGGGAACAGACTGGTGGACAGAGGCCAGGCGCCGGGTCCTCAGAGCTGGTTTTGGTGCCTAGAGGCAGAAGGGCTGTGTCCACGAGGGCAGGTGGGATGCAGGTGGGGCTGGGCCCCTCCCATGTGCTGCCGGGGCCCCAGCTTGCTGGCAGGGGGCCCACCCCATGCTGAGCTCCTTCTGCGTTTGTATTGTTCAACCTGGCATCCCCCCAAAGTGTTTCAAGCCCAGTAACTGGCTCTCACCCCCGAGAGGCCTGTCTGGGCTCAGTCGGATCCTGTCTGGATGACCACTTCCAGGAAATTCCTTGTGCAGGAATCAGGCCTAACGTGTTCACAGGGCACCTGCTCTGAGCAGGGGGTCTCTGCCAAAGTGGGCTGCCCTCTGGGGTCCTGGGTGGCCCCATCCTTCCTGGGATGCAGCTTCTGCTCTCACAGGCCCCGTAGGTCCTCCGAGGGCTCCCCCTCACAGAGCAGGGCACATGCCTGCCGTGTCCCAGCCATCCCAGACCACGGCGGGCACAGCTCTGTGAGGTCTGTGCTTGCCGGAGGGGTGAGCGTGTGGCACCAGCTCAAAGACCCACAGCAGCTCCCGCCCTGCCGCATCGGCCCCCCAGAGCCAAACCCTGGCCATATCCAGCGCTAAAGAAGGGCCACAGGGCTCTCCGCTAGGATTTCCAGGCCACCCTCACCCACAGAGCAACAGAGACCCCCCCAGAGTGAATTAAGGTGTCCATTAGAGAAGAGTAACCATACAGACCTTGTGAAAACATGCCTGTTACTAGGATAAGGGAGAAAAGGTGCCCAAACCAGGCACCTACATTGCCTTACTGATCTCCAACAAGCTTATTAAATATTTGAATATTTTTCACACAAACAAATGATCTTTAGGAAAACCCACAGATTCTGTTTTGTGTTTGCCAGCCAGCTTAGCAGAATTTTCCACACTGGATTAGACGTGTAACGATCTTCTGAGAATTCAGAAGCTAAAAGAAACCAACACCTAAAACAGAGAAAAGAAACCAACACCTAAAACAGAGAAAAGAAACCAACAACACCTAAAACAGAGAAAAGAAACCAACACCTAAAACAGAGAAAAGAAACCAACAACACCTAAAACAGAGAAAAGAAACCAACACCTAAAACAGAGAAAAGAAACCAACACCTAAAACAGAGAAAAGAAACCAACAACACCTAAAACAGAGAAAAGAAACCAACACCTAAAACAGAGAAAAGAAACCAACACCTAAAACAGAGAAAAGAAACCAACACCTAAAACAGAGAAAAGAAACCAACAACACCTAAAACAGAGAAAAGAAACCAACACCTAAAACAGAGAAAAGAAACCAACACCTAAAACAGAGAAAAGAAACCAACACCTAAAACAGAGAAAAGAAACCAACAACACCTAAAACAGAGAAAAGAAACCAACACCTAAAACAGAGAAAAGAAACCAACACCTAAAACAGAGAAAAGCCAAAACACACACACACACACACACACACACACACACACACACTCAAGCTCACCAGATTTAATTCCTCCAACTTGTTTCATTCATCAGAATGAACACGTTTAAAAGAGATGAAAATGGGTTTGAATGCCAGAAAAAGAACTATAAAAGCTGAATTGCCATTTTCACCCTAAAGTGCATTACACTTCATGACAGAACATGGATTAAATGAAAGTTGAGATTATGGTCAGCTTGTTTTCAACAGTTAACTGACTTCTGTGCTGACTGGTGCCAGGAAGGAAGGAAGGGAAGAAGGGCCCACGGACCAGCTCTAGAATGTTCCCTCTGTGAACACGGCTCACCAGGCTGGCTGCAGCCGCTGTCTGCAGTGGCCAGAGGAACTTTGCTACAACTTTAAGAGTTGTTCATTTTCAAAGGACGTGTTCACACCAGCACCAACAAAACCACTGGTCCAGATTTGTGTTTTCAGAGGTTATTTTCGTCGCACTGATAAGCCCCTGAGGAGTTAGCCTGGCTATAAAAAGCCATCCTCTGGATAAACAACAAGGTCTTACTGTAGAGCACAGGGAACTATATTCAATATCCTGGGTTAAATCATGGTGGAAAAGAATATAAAAAAGAATATATATATATATATATATATATATATGTGTGTGTGTATAACTGAGTCACTTTGCTGCACAGCAGAAACTAACACAACATTGTAAATCAACTATACTTCAAGTAAAAAAAAAAAAGAGAGAGAGATTAATTAGAAACAAACAAAACAAGCGTCCTCTGCCTGGTGGCTGAGAGGATCCAGGCCCACCGGCTGAGGGGCCTTTCCAGCCACGGTTCAGAGGCGATACTCCACAGCCCTCAGCTGAACAGATTCGTTTCTGGACAGAGAATCGCAAATTGCTTTCCTAGAATTTAAATTCCCAACAGAAAACCAACAAAACCAACCTGCTAATAAAAAGTGATTGGAAAATGAAATCAAAAGCCCCTCCCCCTTTGAAGACCCCCCCCCCCTCCTGCTCCCATGTGCTTTGTGGCACCTGTGGCTCAAAGGCACAGGTTTCTCTGTGCTTGGCCTCAGTTCCCCTGACCCGGCCCAGAGCTACCCTCCCACCCCCGGCTCTCACTCACCTTCCCTCCAGCATCAGTGTGGCAAGTCCAGACCCCAGCCGGACTGACTATCTCCTACCCGGCCCGGACATGAGTAGCCACACCACCAGGGACCCAGCTCCGTGGTAGCGACTGTGCCACTGATTTCCCATGGCTTCTGTTCCCATGTCAGTGGACAGCCCCTCCAGATGCAAGGGTTAGCCTAAAGCTGTTTTTTTGAAACTCTTGTTTTTATATGAAAAGTTATTAGAAGTAATTGAGGGTTGAGCTAATTCAGGAAAGTTGGGTTTTAAATACACATACTTTACAAAGGCAAGTGTGTTCTCCCTTCTGCAACACTGTATACATGAAGCTTCAGGAATGAATGTGCTGACTACTTAAAGGCATAGCACTGGGAACCTTTCCTTGGCAAAAATGTCTTTAAAAAGTAGAAAATTACACTTTGAAAGATACTATATTTGCTTCCTTTGAGGTAGATAATTGTAACCAAAATGAGTATATTTATCTTCATGTTTCAGTATAATTACATGGAAGAAAAAAAGAAAATCAAGATTAAAAGTCCCAGAGCAAGTTACTATGCGACTATTAATCCAGTCCCATTTTTTTTTTTTTTTTTTTTTTTGTGTTCCG
>NW_006799734.1:2152059-2159030 GCF_000442215.2 Lipotes vexillifer
CCCTATCCCACCCCTCCAGGCGGTCACAAAGCACCGAGCCGATATCCCTGTGCCATGCGGCGGCTTCCCACTGGCTACCTACCTTACGTTTGTTATAGTATATATATATATATATATATATGTCCCTGTCTCTCTCTCGCCCTATCAGCAGCAAGTCGGTAAAGGACTAGGGGCGGAGGGCAGGCCTCGGGGGTCCACTGTGGAGGAAGGGGGCAGTGAGTGGCTGCAGGGGAATGGAGTTTCCTGACGCACCTCCATGGTAGGGGGCACGGGGGTGGCGGCGCGGGGAGGTGAGCCTGTTTATCGCGGAAGGAGACAGTGCTCCTTAGGAACCAAAAGTGAACACGTAAAGGGCGGGAGGACAGGTGTCGGGGTGGGAAGGATTCAAAGAAGAAGAGACTTTTCATTCATTCTCTGAGCAACCTGTACCCTCGTTGGCTTGTACATGCAGACTCGGGTACCAGGAAGTAAGGAAATGAGCCATGAAACGCTGACCGTGTGGGCAAAGATTAATCTAAGTGAAGGTTCGCATCTAAAAGTGTTACAAGCAGTAGCAAAAATGTTTCAATACTAACATTTTATAATTGGAGGAAACTAACATGATATCGGCTTATGAAATTAATGCATTCACGTTAAATCGGGCTAATGACAAGCACACAACACCACGGGGAAGATGTACCTTATGCGTCTTAAAAATCAGATTGCAAGAGCGCACTGCACATGTCCATCTGTAGAAACAAAAGAGTGTGCTGCATGTGTACAAGGAGCGTTCCGCCTGTGTCTCTACACACCTGCATCCATTTCTACATCCATAGACAGGAAAAGCTGCAAAGATAGGCAACCAATGAAACCAGCACGTATGGTGGGGCAGGGAGGTTATAATTAAACACAACTGTATTTGTTGGACTTCTATTTTGAAAATTTTCTAGAATGGGTATGCCTTATTTTAGAGTCAATAAAATAATAAATGCCATTCACTTTTTGAGTGCAGAGACAAAGGCGTTAGCTCCGAGCAGCCAGAGGTCGGTGGCAGCTGCAGTTAGGAGGACAGGAGGAGCAGGGCCAGGGCAGTGGATTTCACGAGGCCTGTGCCCCTCATCAGCGCCTTCACCCCAGAGGGGCAGAGGCCCCTGATACCCACAGGCCTCTGCCACGCAGTGAACATGGCAGCCCTCTCTGTCTTACGTTCTTTGGTTTGGGGGATTTTTTTTCCCTTCAGTTTTTTTCCTTCTCTCTCATGCAGCCAACTACTAGCCAGCAAGTGCCCTGTGTGGGCATTTCTAGTTGCCAAGTGGCCCAGGTGTGCGCGTGCATGTGCCTGTGTGTTTTCCTTCCATCACAAGCAACTCAGATCTGTCGCTTGGAATTGGATTCAATAACTTGGATCTAAGCAAAACTTTTTTTTCCTTGGGAGGGGAGGTAAACTCAGTAAAGAGTGCCTTGACAAACCAGAAGTTCTGCTAGATTGTTTCATAATTGCTTAAATTGAAGAAAGTTCCCTTAACATCTTCTGCCAGAAGAAACAGGCCCCCAATTACCTGCCCGTCTAGGTCACAGCTCGTGAGAGAGATGGTGCCCACCGAGCAAGGACCCTCACACAGCGGTCCTCCTCCCTTCCTTGTGAAGACGCGTGTGTGAGAGCGTGCTCGGCCGCTGTCCTCGTGACCACTGCATCTTTGCACATTTTCTGTAACACATTCCAAGAACACGCACACAGCACATACCATGGAAACAGGCTGGAGGGAACCAAGTGCCTTTGAAAATAACGCAGGAGCGTCTGGGATTACACAAGTGGAAAATGCCTCCTATATGCTGTCAGCCACGCTGACATCTGTCTGGGAACAATCGTCCCTCTGGAAAGCTTGGGTCGCGAGTCACGGCTTCTCTGGCCTCCCCCCACCCCCGGTCTCCCTGCCACCCCTCCTGAGACAGCCGCTCTCGTTGGCCGGGCTGATGGCAGCCATGAGTAGGGACTGCCCGGGCTTCCCATGAGCGCCCCGCGTGTGTGACCTGGGGAGAGGGTTCTGCCCAGGCCACGGCCATGGCCATGGGAGACGGGCTGCCACAGGGCCACGGCCAAGCTGTCCGCCCATCCATGAAATCTCTGGGGCAGCTCTGTGCTGCCCTGAGAGCTGAGCTCTCGGCCTGAGTGCTCAGCAGTCATTCCTGCAGGCAGCACAGACGCGGCCCCTGGGGGACTACCTGGCTCCCTCTTACCCGACCCTGGGGCCACCCTGAGTGAGGAACAGAGGTTCCCCCATGGCCGCAGGGGCTGGAGGAGATGGGTGTGTGAAGAGCCCAGGTGCCAGGGAGGATACCACTGGCCTCGGGGGAGACGAAGGAAGGAAGTTATCTGAGGTTGTGTCAAAGAAGTGATGACAAGGGAACATGACCCTGAAAACAAACTGCCGTGTCCATGTCTATCCGAGCCAGGGCTGGGCGGGGGCAGGGCCCACGCTCTGCTTCTACTCCCAGCCCTGCTCAGTCCTCCCCTGGGTCAGTGTCACCCCAGGACCCCTCTCCCCTTCTCCGCTAACCTCCGGAGATGCAGTTCAGAGCCAGAGATGGACAGACAGAGTGGCCGGTGTCCCATAACCACTGGGTGAGCAACCACCCAGTGATTCAATAAGTAAGTGTGGTCCAGTTATATGGACAGGCTCACCCTTGGATCTCTTCCTGTCTTCATTCCAGGTTTGGTCATTAGTTTCCATGGAAGTCCTGACCTTCAGTCCCCACGAGCCCAGAAAACCTTCCCCAGACCTGCTCCCCATGGCACCCATGGCACCTGCCACCAAAGAAAACCCAGATTTTTCTGTTTGTCTTACTGCTTCATCCCTCCCTCTGCCTTCTACGTGGAGGCGCCTGGACACAGGTTAGAGTCCTGGTGCGGCCACACTCTGTCTCGAGGTCAGTGCCCCCAGGAACAGCGGCGTCACTTCCTTGGCGAAGGATGATCTCCAGTCAAAATCCAGTGATGGAGCTGAGAGGATAGAGTCCGGCCAGACACGCAATAGACGAGTCCAGTGGTTGATGTGTTTCAGACCCAACCCTTTATTTCACAGGGATTTCTAGCAACATTCAGAAAGCAAAACGTATTCATGCGGAATTATGTGTTGATGTTTTGTAGCCATTTCTGTAGATGAATTCAGCTCTACTTTCCAAATGCTGGCACCTGTGGGTCTCTCTGGTTTGCCCCCAGGTCTGTGGATTTGGACAGTGTGCTGCCACGATTCATCTGGAAATGTTTCCTTTGATGTTTTCAAAAGCTCAGAAGAATTTCACATCTCTTGACTGCCTCTCAAGATGCATTTGGAGTAAGAGCTAGCTCTCAGTTGATTGGCATGAAAATGTCTGCTACAACCTGTCCGGTGCTCATTCCATAAGGAAAACATGCTTCGAAGATGGTACCTTTGCATTTTAGGTCTCCAGGATGAGGATGAAGGGTATGAACACCCCCATTACACAGGTAGGAAAAGAGAGGCAAAAACTGTGTAAGTAAATAGGTCCAGGTCAGTAACCAGAAGAATTGGAATTTAAATTTAAATTTGTCATGGAGTGTAGCTCTTGTATTGGAATCTCTCTTCTGAACAGTGACCTCCTGACATCCGTGAAGGCGTGTGGATGCCCAGAGTTGGGGCAGTTGGCCTTGGCTGGCAGAGCGGACTTGGTCATGTCGGGCACACAAGCAGCAGTCTGTTCTGTTCACAAATCACCCACCGTGAGGACCGACCCAAACTGGACTCTGAGATGTTGCTTCATTAAGAGACACATTTGAGGACATCTGAAAAACGACAGACTGACTCAGTGAGATTATATTTACATAACCTAAAATTAATTTTATTTTTATTTTCTTTTGTGCAGTCAAAATGATACATGTAGAGCTTCCCTGTTGGCGCAGTGGTTGAGAGTCTGCCTGCCGATGCAGGGGACACGGGTTTGTGCCCTGGTCCGGAAGGATCCCACATGCCGTGGAGCAGCTGGGCCCGTGAGCCATGGCCGCTGAGCCTGCGCATCCAGAGCCTGTGCTCCGCAACGGGAGAGGCCACAACAGTGAGAGGCCCACGTACCGCAAAAAAAAAAAAGAAAGAAAGAAAGATACATGTACAAAGTAAAAATTCCGGGAACTAAGATAAACAAGAATAAAATAAAAATCCCCCACACTCTTATTAGAAGCAAGAACATCATGGTTTACATCTAAGTATGTTTTTCCAGTCATTGTTTTCTGTGAATAAAATTATATATTTTGTTTTCAGAAATGAGATCACACGGTACATACCGTTTACAATTCGATTTTTTAAAATTTCCTGCAGCATATGAGCGTTTCCTGTCACCAAGGCATTTCTTGCAGAGCATTATTTGTAATGAATGAATACATCAGAGGTGAAAGTCCCACATCCCTGTATTGGTGTCCTAGGGCTGCCATAATAAAGCACCACTCACTGGGCAGCTTAAGACAACAGCAATTTATTCTCACAGCTCTGGAGGCCAGAATCTGAAATCAAGGTGTCGGCAGAGCTACACTCATTCTGAGACTCTGTGTGGAATCTGTCCTGCCTCTTCCTAGAGTCTGGCAGCGCCGGAAATCCTGGGCTTGTAGGGGCATCACTCCAGTCTCTGCCTCTGCGGTCCCGTGGCTTCTCCCCGTGTGTCTCTGTGTCTCTTCCTCTCCCTATTCTCACCAGTTACATCAGAGTAAAGGCACAGTCTTCTCCAGTACGACCTCGTCTTAACTAATTACAGCTGCAAGACCGATTTCCAGGTAAGGTCACAGTCACAGGTGCTGGGGCTAGAACTGCAACGTGTCTTTTTTGGGAGACACAGTTCAGCCCAGAACCATTTCTTGTCTCACGCTGAAATTTTTTTTTGCTCAGTGTTTCAGTGGCTAATCATCTGTGCACACATATGACCGTTTCCTGGGGGAATTATCAGGGGAGGGTTGTTCCTGTAGACGCCACACCTTTGGTCCTTCCAGACGGTCAGGAAGGAGCACGGCCGTGTATACTGTTCCCAGGCTCTGTCTCAAGACGAGCTTGCCAGGAACCACAGGCAGAAGCTTGACGCTGAGGTTGGGCTGAGGCCAGAGCCTGACGAGCACAGCACGAACTTCACATGCTCCTCAATGAGCGAGAGAGGAAACCCAGGCACCGCCCAGGGCTGGTCTCATCCAGGTTCCTGAGCTGAGATGCAGCAGGAGACTCTCTTCCCCGAGCGAGTCCCTGTGGTCTGATGGCCAGTTAGTTCCTGGACCCGCCCATGTTCCTGGCATTGGCTGAGGTCTCGCAGGCCCAACTCAAGGTGGTGGGTGTCCTCTGCTGTCTGGCTCAGCACCCCACACCCTTGGGGCTCCCCAGTTTCCCCATGGGGGCAGGAAGGCATTACTTAGAATGCTTGCAAAGTCATGAACCAGCTAAGCTGTATCTTCCACAGTGCTTGCAATCCAGCAGCTGGGGCAGCGGAACTGGATGATGGAGACCAGGTCACCTCTGTTGAAACGTCCGCCTGCCGACAGCAAGGGTCACCTCCTCCGGGAGTGCACCCAGGCCCAGGACAGATGCTGTCTACTCTCTGAATGACCCCAGCTAGTGACCAGAGACCACTGTCCTGAAAGCAGTCAAACTTAGGCCTCCCTGGAGGTGTCTTGATGAAGACGGTGTGGAATGGGCATCCCTGTTCCCAGGGTGGTCGGGGTCATGCCAGCACAGAGAGACCAGGCAGCCTGAGGGGTCCCCCGGGGACCGGACAGGCACGGGGTCTCCGCTCCCACACCCGGCCATTGCTGGTGCACTTGCTGCGGCCCCCTTCTCTTCCCGAGGTGGAAGTCTCAGACTGTCCTTGACCTGCAGCCGAACTCTCCCCGCACCCACCCCGTTCGGAGCACCGAGGGCCGTTAGTCTCTGCTCTGGGACAGAAACACAGATGATGATCCAGCAAAATTTTTAAACAAAGAAGCTTTAAGAAGGAGATTTTGCAGATATTAAATTTTCTTCTTTGGGAGAAATCCATGATCCAGACGAGAGGCACACACATCTTAGTGCAGCTGCCCAAGAGCAGGAGGGTGGCACCATCTGTCCATCCTTTCCCGCCCGGGAGAAGGGGGAGATGTCATTGCTGACTGTTAGGGGCTGAACTGTGTCCCCAAAAGGTGTTGCAGTCCCCCCCCCCCAGTACCTGTGAATGGGACTTTTTTGGAAATAGGGTCTTGGCAGATGATGATGTTAAGGTGAGGTCACGTGGGTGGGCTCTGATCCAATAGGACCTTAGTAAAAGGTCACATTTGGACACACAGACAGACATGCACAAAGGACAGGTGTATAAAGACTCATAGAGAGTGTCGTCTACAAGCCAAGGAATGGCTGAGGCACCAGAAGCTGGGAGAGAAGCCGGACACACTCTCCCTCACAGCCTCGGAAAGAACCAACCTGCTGACACCTTGATCTTATTTCCAGCCTCCAGAGCTCGGAGACCATACCCCTCTGTTGTTTAAGATGCCCAGTTGGCAGTGTTTTGTCATGGTGGCCCCAGGGCACTAATGCATTGGTGACATCAGAGACCAACACTAGCGACAGATCTCCCAGGACCATCACATCATTTCTTGTATCATAGGGATTACGAATCTGTCTCTTTTCACTTTCTGGCCCACCGGCTTGTTATGAACAAAGCCTTCCTTTAAATTTCACCAAACATCTAGCACAGACAAAAACACATGGAACTTAGGGCCACAAGCTATGTAGGTGCCCTGACCCCCAGCAAGGCTCATCCCGGCCACACGCCATCCTGACAGCTCCAAGAGAGCCCCTGCCTCCTGCCTCTCCCTACCGGGGACTCAAAAGTCCTTTGCTGGGACTTCCCTGGCAGTCCAGTGATTAAGACTCCATGCTCCCAATGCAGGGGGCACAGGTTCAGTCCCTGGTCAGGGAACTGAGATCTCGCATGCCACACAGCACGGCCAAAAAAAAAAAAAAAAAAAAAAC
>NW_006799734.1:2159512-2170051 GCF_000442215.2 Lipotes vexillifer
TGAGCTTGCGCGTCCGGCAACGGGAAAGGCCACGACAGTGAGAGGCCCACATCCCCCACACCACCCCCAAAAAAAAAAAAAAAAAAAAAAACCTTTGCTGCGTGGAATCAACCCATTAATTTTTCATCTAAAAGCAGCCTATGTGGAGATGGCAAACGACCCTACTTACCTGGCCTTTCTCATAGGCAGTGCGGGCTGACAACCAGTGCCGCGGTGGTGCTACTGCCTCTCCCCACCTGCGCCCCGAGGCAGCTCGGCTCACCTGTTCAAGTGGGGCAGCCCTCCCCCTGCAGGCAGCTCAGCTCACCTGTGTAGGTGGGGTGCCCCCTCAGCTGGCTGCCCGTCTCACTTCTAACAAAATGTAGGCACAGAGTAGTGGGGCTTCTCCTATCTGTAAGGTTTCACACAGATAAGAGATGACCCTTTCTCAGATCTAATATGTTTTCTGTACCAGCTATGAATTTCTCCACTTGATTATCAAATATGCTTGGAGACTTGTATTAATAAATGGACTACAAGGTGATAAACTACATTGGGTGCAATGTTATAAAATCTAGAGATTCTAAAGCAGACCCCACAGAGCGGCAGCAGTGGAGCCTGTGGAGTCCGCCAGCTAGATCGTCAGAGTGCGTGACGACTGTTCACACACAGCAGCTGGGGGGCATGGGCCCCAGCCTCATGGAGGAGGCTCAGTTCCCCCCACTGCAGAACCTTCCATGTGGCCTGGTTACTGGTTTCATGGTAAAGCTTGTAACTTATGTATTTTATGGGAGTAGAGAACAATTCACAAAGAAGACTTTCTTTTATGAAACCTCCAACGTCCAAGCAATTCTGGTTATTTTGCCCTACTTAGACAGGTAGAGTTTTACATCGAAGACCCTGCTGCCATGGTCCCCCGTGATGTGGACAAGTCTGCCTGTCTAACCCCGCAATCCCCTGCCCCGACACTGCACCAGTCCCCTTGCCTACCACCTGAGTCACCAGACCCAGGGCTGGGGAACTTGCCTCAGGGACATCGAATGCCCTGGCGCAGAAGGTCATTAAATAGTACCAGGATGGCCCCAAGGAACTAAAACACCATCTTCCATTGCAGTTTTCACCTTAGAAATATAACTTACCCCTAGTTTTCTTGAAATGCTGTATGCACAGAAGAAGGGCTATAACTAAAGCATCAACAAAATAGGAGAAGCTTCCGCATATTAATTTATTCATATAGTCCTACCCCATAGAGCTGGAAGAGATTTTCAAAGGAGATTTAAAATGACAGAATATTTACACAGTGGAAAGTGACTGGCTTTCGTCTTCTCCTACAACAGCTTGAGCCACACACCGCACTCCAGATGAATCTTGTCGCATCCTTCTGGCTGGAGCAAGGAGGTGCACTGGAGGCCAAGCCATCACACCACATGGATGGCGCCATTACCTGAGACAGCATTCCAGGGAGCAAGGAACAGCCATTCAGCCACAGAAAGGGCCCCTGGCAAGTGCATCCTTCCTTGAACCCCTTGAACTTGCCGAACCCCTGGGTGCATCTAATGTAGGGTGAGCAGTTTCCTTCTGCTGTACCCTGTGGCTGGTGGAGGTCCCACAGAGGCAGAGCACAGTGACACAGACGTAAAACCACACCTTTTCCCAAATAATAAAACGTTCTGCACCAATGAGCTCTCTCAAGCTATCCCTGAGCCCCATAAGTCTTGGGTTTTCATGTGCCTTGATGCTTGGAAGGTGGTCAGGTCACAGGGAGGTCCCCAGGAGCACAGAGGCTGCCTCACCAGGCACAAAGCCATGAGCAGTGCAGGCAGCAGAGGCGAGCCCCGAGGACCGAGGGGACCAGAGTGCTTGAAGCAGACACAGCCCTGGGGGTCTCCAGTCCACTGTCTGCCCCAACGCCCAACCCCAAGAAAAAAACTCAGGAAGACACAGAGGTGGCCTATTTGGCAAGTGCTCGGCTGGCTGGAAGAAGAAAATTTGCTACGTAAGTAAAGGAAGTAGGTGTGTGTTTGCGTCGAATTAGTCCCTGGAATATGGTGTGTAAAGCAGTTGTGTGATTCCTGGTCACCGCGGGCTGTCAGTTCCCAGGGACACCAGGACGGGTGTGTCTACGGTTCTCACAACACTCACCCTCGATGGAGTTTCTTCACGGGGTCTCCCCAGTTCCATCCACCTCTGGCTGAGAGTCAAAGAGCATGCAAGGTGTGAAAACATCCTTTTAAACAATAGCGGAGTCCAAAGGGTTCAGCCCGTATTCCGTCCCTCTGACATCCTGCAATTAGTATTTTTGTGTGATTTTTTCACTAGGGTCTGAAAGCTTCAAAATCATCCACATGCAGAGAAGATTCCCTCTTTCTTCTCCTTCCTGAAAGCCGCTCCCCTCACAGGTCCAGACACGCCGAGTCAGAGAGGACAGAGTTCAAGAGAGAGTGAAGAGTGTGACTTGAGTTGTGAAATGTGTCCGTTGATCCCCGTCCAGGAGATGCCGGGAGAGGTACGGGGTGAATCCCCAGTGGGTCCACACTGCCCACATGGGTCACGTTCGTCCCACCAGTGGTGGCATCTGAGAAGGACCCAGGAGGCAGGACAGATCCCAGGACATTCATGGTTACGCAGAGTCAGCGGGCAGCTGACACTTGGGAGGTGAGTTCACACCAAACATCCTCACTCGACAGCCCAGCCAGGAGGGCACTTGACCTTCATCACAATCCAGCAGAAACAGCTGTCTGGAAGCGGAGGGTTGGAGCGGGGCCCAAGCCCTCCAGTCCGGCCCCGAGACGTCCCAGAGTGCAGGCTCCAGGACGGCTGTTCCCGCTGGAAGCTGTTGCTGGATGGCTGGATGCAGCTGGAAAAACGCCAGCCTTGCCCTGCATCCAACTTTAGACATCGCCCTTCACCCCGCTGGGTCCCCGCCACCCCCTCTGAACAGCCTGTTGCTCCATCCAAGGGAGGATAGTTTGGGGGGGGGGCGGGGGGGGCGATGGTTGCTGCCCACCGGGTACAACACTGCAGCGAAGCAGGGTAAGTCCTGGACCTTAGGACCTGGGTCTGCAACTAACCATGCTGGGTGTGCACTTACATGTTGTCAAGAGGGCAGATCTCCGTTAAGTGTTCTTACCACAATTATAGGTATATTAAAATTGCAACTAAATTTGCCACAAGCTATGGGCAGGATGACACAGTATCTTGCTTCTGGCAAACCCTCGGGGTTTGTGTGAGTGCCTCCTTTGACGTGTGATGCTCCACTTTCTTTTCTCACTCAGGATCTCCGTGGGCTCGTCCAGTCTTAACACACCAGGTCCTCACATCTGTCCCTTTCTCCCCCTTCCTTTGGTTCATCCTTAGTCTGAATCCTCCCCGATTCTCCTTGGCGCCCCTCCCTGTGGCTTTATCTCTGCACTGACGCCCCCCTGACAACTTCAGAAGGGCTGTGTTCCCCTGACACCCTCAGCCCCAAAGCTTGGCCACTGTGATGGGCCCTGCACCCTGTGCCCACCTCCCGCCCCATCCGAGTGCATCTGCCCCGTCCCAACTCTGCTCGCTCTGGCCCACCTGGAGAGCCTGCCCTTCCTGCCTCACCCCCATGGCCACCTTCCAGTGCCGACCTGATCAGCTGGTCAGTGCGTCTCAGAGAAGAACCCGCCAGCTGGCCCGTAGGGTGCATGGCAGCCCGGCCTGCGGAGGCTCACGTCTAGCACACTGAGCCCCGCAGAGGCCAGCAGGTGGAGGGAGAGGGCCTCTGTCCTGCGCCCTGGGCCCCGCTCCCCCCAGCAGGGCTGAGGGCAGTCTTTGGGGGCAGAGGTCCCCCCGGCTGTGTGCCTCTTCCATGAAGAAGGCACTTGGTGTTGGGAAGTCCTCTCCATCAGGTAAATATTCAGAGTGATCCCCGGCTTTTGAGATGTTTGTCTTGCCATAGAATCCAACAAACTGTTACGACTTCGGAAGTAAAAAGCTGAAAACTGACTATTACTTTGCATTGTTGCAAAAGCTTTGCAGCGATAATGGGTGCCTCGGACTAATTGGGGAAATGTCGAATCAAAGAAAATGTGAAAAAGAGTAAATCAATGGCATTTTTCAAAGCAGAGATTCCACAACTCCAATGTGTAGTGACGATGCCAGTGTGGTGGCCTGGGTGGGGGTGGGGTGGCTGGGAGGATGAGTCTTTGTGGGAATGGATACGTTCCCTATTTTGACTCAACTGTAACCCCAAATGGGGGCATTTTACTGCACATAAATTATACCTCAAAAATGTTTATTATTTTTAAAATGTTTTTCTGTTATATTCCCTCCCTAATTAGTATGTGAGTTTCCTCCAAGGTGGGCTCATCCCGAGGTTTCCAAGCACATGAAGGATCATGGGAGGGGCCCAGGGAGGCACGTCCTGTCCTGTCCTCCTGTCCCTCATTCAGACAAGGTGTCCCTGGGACAGTGGACACTGGGAGGGTCCAGAGCACCAGAGAGTGCGCCACCCCCCAAGACATGATTCCACTTGCAGTCTGTGACCCATTTTAACATCCCCTGGGGTCTTGCTTAGAAAGGAAACTGCTGTGTTCCAGGAGGTGTTCCAATCATTGCAAAAATGGCCAATAGTCCTTTCCTCCTCCCTGTGCCCACACGCTTGGCTATGTGACTTCACAGCTTCTCCCACCTGAAGGTGGATTCTGTCCCCACCCCTCCAACCCAGGTGGCCCTGTGACCCGCTTGGGCCAGCAGAATGCAGCCAAGCAGCCCCAAGCTCCACTGCCCTGAGAGCAAGTCCAGAGCCAGCTGGAGAATGGGAAGAAGCCTGGTGCTGAGAGGGACTGTCCTAGCAGAACCCCCGACCGGCCCCCAGCAGACCCCCACCTACCCCAGCCAGCCTGTAGTTCACCTGCGGAGTCCAGCCCAGAGCAGAAGAACCGCTTGGCCAAGCCAGAGTCAAACCACTGTGCTGTGGGATTGGGCACCAAGTAAACAGCTGTTGTCTTAAATCACTGAGTTGGGGATGGCTGATCCGTGACAGTAGCTGGACAGCCACTGGACCGGCCTCGCCCAGGGCCTGCCGGGGCTGGAGACCCACCCTCCCCTGAGACAGCACCTCTTCCACCTGGCGCTCACAGCTCTGAGATTCAGCCCCTTTGGCCTTCCCTCTGCCTAGGGGAAAGCTTCCGGCGGGGAGCATCTCTCCATGTTCAGGGACAGGTGGAGGGTGGGCTTAGATCTGGATATGAGCGAGGCCAGTGGGCCCCCCGACCCAGAACACCAAATGAGAAGAGAGCACAAAGGGCAAAAAGCACCCAGTCATCCAACCTGGTCCCCTTGCCCCCCACCTGCCATGGATGCTGTGACCCTGTTCCCAAACCAAACCTGGGTCCACTCTCCCGAGAGAAGCAAAGCCAATCTATTGACCCCAGGTTGTGGTGAAGGAAAGTACAGTGTTTATTGCAGGGCATCCAACATGGGACCAAGCAAGGAGAACGGACAGCTCAGGCTCAAAAGACCCAAACTCCCTGATTTCAGGGAACAGTGTTTAAAGCCCGTGTTGAGGAGGAGGTCCAGGGTATGTGATCAGGTTTCGTACATCCTTCTGATTGGTTGGTGGGGAGGTAACAGGGTGATGTCTCTGGAATCTCCATCATCAACCTTCTGGTTCCAACAGGTCTGGGGTCTATGAGCTGGTGGTCAGCGTGCAGTTAACATTTTTTACCTGGTGAGGTTTTAGTATCTGCAAAACTGCTCAAAGATATAGCTCAGGATAGTATCAATGGCCCTTGAGGAGGAACTAAATGTCCAGGACTTTGCTTTATGGCTAAACCATTAATATTTTGCCTTGCTTAACTGTTTTCCTTTCTTTCTGCATTTTCGCACTTCTCTGGTTAAATTTGCTCTTTGGAACTTAGGGAAAGCCTTGGAGGCTAAAGCTTTTCTGCAAACAAGAGGCAGGGGACACAGGGGAGGTCTATCCCTGAGGAAGCCCCACAGGGTCCTGCTCGGTTTCATCCCCAGTCATCAGCTGAGTTTGCTCCTTTTTTTTTACTTAAAAAAAAGGATAGCCAGAACTAGAAGTTGTCCACTGCTCCTAACCCATGTAACATGGGGTCAAGACACATGTGTGAAATGTACAAGTGTAAAAATATCCATCTCTAGCATCAACACTGGAGCCTAGAACACATCTCAACATCATCTTAAATGAATAAAATAATCACCGGAGTAAATTATGTATAACTTAGAAATATTGCCTTAAAGAAATGCCTATTCTGCTATTTAACTGCTTAATTTTAGTTCTGCTCTTGCAGATTGAACTTCTTTGTCTTGCAGTCTTATAGAATGTGTCTAGTTTCCAGTGCAACAGGTTTCATCTCAAGATTCATGTACTTCATTTTGTCAAAATCTTTTTGAAGTTCTTTGCCCACTTTTGCTTGTTCCTCCACTTCAGTTTCAGGTCAGCAGCAAACACACCAGCTGTGAAATTAGCCTGCAGGCCTGCACAATAGCGCATCCAAGTGGGGGCTGAGGGACGGGAGCCACTCGCCTTCTTGGTGCTGCGTCCTTTCCCAAAGCGTAGACTGGAGATGGACATTTTCGTAACTACCTTAGCACAATGGTGAGTTTGTTTGGAAAATTTCAGCAAAGCCTACTCATCTGTTTTGCTGTCTTGGAAAACTATGGAAGGACAAGCCATGGGAATGAAGAAAAGGTAGGCACAAGGTAACTCAAAAAGTCCCCACTTTAAGTTAAAACTTTACAGGGTCCGGCATTCAGAGACAAAAATACAGATCAAATACATTTTAGAAATCACAGAAAATGCCCTTCTATTTTGTCCTCTGCTTCAATCCGTCACCAGCATATCTCAAACTATTAAAATATGAATATAAGACTTCATGATACACTTCCCTAAGATCAGGGGGCCAGCGGCAAGGTGTTTACAGGAGGGAACCTGGGTGGGAGAAGACTCTGTATGTGACCTAATGCTGCAAAAATAATCATCAGATTTCATGCTTACAAAGAAAACTTGAGGTCAGGACTCATGTATTAAGACAGACTTAGATTCAAGGATACTGACTTTATTTTCATCATTCCTGTCTGGTTTTAAGAAAGGTGTGTTTCTCTACTGAGCCTTCCTGCCGTGGTTGGAAAAGCAGAGGCAGGTCCAGCATTACCTGCCATTCTCTCTGAAGGAATCTAACTTCCACTGGGGGAAACTAGCCATATTTCTCTTAATCACTTCTAGTGTCATTCTCTGCCCTGTATTTAGAATTGAATGCTTATCTATTCCATTCACGGAGGTGATGCGCATTTTCATGTCCCTGGACTTCTTACCAGAACAAACCTCCAGGTCTGTCTCCCTGAATTTCATCACAAAACCCACAAAATAAATACAACGAACTTTCAAATCCACATCCAATTTTTTTCTGGATTTAACTCATTGTTACTTGAACTGTCCCTTATTTTTCTTGGCAGATGTGCTCATTCACGCCTCATTTACACTTGGTTCCCTTCAAGCTTCTCAACCTCATACATGCTCCTGTACAATTTAGTCTGAGATATTCTACAAGGGACCACTCATGGACGGAACCCAAGAGCCACCCAATATCCAGACAACTGTGCTGTTTCCCCAAAACAGTGCATTTTTCGTTGAAGGCATCTTCATGACTTTTGCCGTGAACATTATCACCATTATCTCTGACCCTCACTGACAATCGTCACCCACAATTATTGCCCTTGACAGTGGCCTCTGACCTTCACTTACAGCCATGGTCCATGGCCATCACCAATAACCATTTGCTTATGACCACTGCCCATGACCTTCACTGTGACCTCTCACGACAATTGCCCACGACCATTAACCAGGACTGCAGACTTGTCCACGGATTTTAGCTTCCTCCACCAGTTTAGAGAGTGCAGCCTATGACAACGGGATGGACTTGGATCCAGGATAACATCATTCCTGGAGAAAAAGGTGACACACACGCTTCAACTGGGAGAGGTGGGCAGACCCCAAATGTGGTGTGGGGAGTGACTGGCCGTTCACATAACCACCTCCTCTCCCTTGTGCCCTGACAGCTCTCGGACTCCCACGTAGAGGCTGGAGCTGAGGCTGTAGCAGCCACGACAAGGTGGCCCTGTACAGACTGCATCCACCCCCATCCGGAGCATCAGGCCAGTGGGGGCAGGAGATGAGCGCCGTGACCTGTGCGGTGCAGAGTTTTGGAGGATTTGCTTCAGTTCACCGGAAAACTCCAAATCTGTTTGACGTGTCCTGTAAAGAGACAGGTTAATTCACAATGTAGGAGTTTTCAAAGAAAAGGTATTTACTAATCTGTGAGCTATACCTGGTTGAGAACCAGGTGGAAATATGGACCATGTACCCAAATACCTACTTTGTTCGTTATAATAATTGACAATGCTCAACATGAATATTTTTATGTATTTTGTCCTTGTTAAAAATAGGGACTCATGTATCCACTCAATACTACTGCAGTTTTAACAATCTGAAAACGTTAACCTTTGATTTTAGATTTCAAGAATCCTCCCATTTAGGCTACAGACTGTATTTACTGGCCCTGTAATGGCCTGGTCCACATTTTCTTAAATCTCCCTTTGCCTGCTGTGTCTAATTTTTAACGCTTAAATGCAGTATGTTTCCTTCTTTTCCCACACAGAGCAGGTGGCTGGGTCAAAGCAGCAGACTCCTGTGGATTTCTTTCACCTTTGTTTACTCTGCTGATTTGTGTTGATTATTTCCCTTTGGAGTCTGATTTTTTTCCTGCAGAAGAAATTTAACTTCTTGGTCAGAGGATTGTTGAGTCTCTGTGTTAAATGCAAGCCCACCTCTTCTTTCTTCCTATTTTTCTCAAAAGTAGACTGATGAGATACAAATGGTGAAATAGATTCTAAAACCATAAATGATATTTAGCATATTAATAAATACTTCAGAGTATGTGTAAAAATATATGCATGTATGTATATGTGTCTGCGTGTCTACACACATAGGCACATACTGTGTATATATGTATGTGTGTGATTGATAAATTTAGTTTTGTGCCTAACTGGGTCCTTGACAAAAACTATCTAAGTAGGACAAAATAGGTCAAAATGACTTGGATATTGGAGGTTTCAGAAAGAAAACGTCTTTCTTGTGAATTTTTCTCTACCGTAATGCAACACACAGACACACAAATATTAAAGTTACAAGCTTTAATATTTAACCAGTGGCCAGTGTTCTGGGGTGCGTTGCTCATTTCCAGGGGGGCCAGTACAAGCCCGTTTTAATAGACATCGCACCTTAGAAAGGGGAGGACTGTTAAGTCGTGACTGGGCTGGCGCTGCGGGGCACAATATGTTCTGTGGTCAGAGCCACGTCCTCAAGGAGCCAGAGAACGAGAACAGAGTCTTTGTTATTAATCCGGAAATTGCATTTTTAGAACTGATATTGTCAACTACCAAAGTCCCTATTCCTTCCCCTGTGGCATTTCTTTCCCCTGAAAATCAAACAAACTCCCCTCTGCCCCTCCGAGGGCGTCGTCCTCAGATGGGGATGCCTTGGTCTGCGCGTCCTTCCGGCCCAGGTCTGGCGGACACCAGCCCCACAGTATCTCTCTGGCAGATGGAGGCAGGCAAAGGTGGCCTCTCCAAAAGACAGACTGTCAGGCCAAAGGTGACCCAGAAAGTGCGGGGTGCTCTCGGACGGCTGTTCCGCAGGGGCAGCTGACACCAAGTCCTTCCCTCCCCCAAGGCCGAA
Organism: Lipotes vexillifer; assembly: GCF_000442215.2. Lineage (NCBI taxonomy): Eukaryota > Metazoa > Chordata > Mammalia > Artiodactyla > Lipotidae > Lipotes > Lipotes vexillifer. The sequence goes on from NW_006799734.1 coordinate 2,169,225, forward strand.
GGACCACCCTACTCGACAGGACACGCCACCCACCTGTGTTACTTTTATTTGCTAAAGGAATATAACTCATGCCCAGCGATGGCTGTCTTTTGGCCACCCTACCCTCCAATCCCAACAGGTTTTTCCCAGGGTGGGGTGGCCTCGAGAAGCCGTCCATTTCTGAGACGGCCCCTCCCCACAGCTGGTTGTGTAGTGGGTTTATTGTGGGGAAGCCTGAAAAGGAGGATCTTGTCCTGAGGGAACTCAGGTGCACTCACCGGGGATCCAGGGACAAGGTTTCTGGTCCCGGCTCCCAGCTAAGTCATCTTGAACCATCTGGACAGTTTCCCCACCTGTCCCTGGGGATGAGCACTCACCTGTTCCCTCCCCACGACTGGAGTGAGGCTCATACGTGTGTGCGTGCACACGTGTGCATCGATACAGCACACTCTACAACTGTAGAGTGCCATCTGTTCACTGACGTGCTCTTTCTTCCCTTCCAACACTTCTGGACGCTGCTCACTGGGCATGTTAAGAGTGGTGGGTGTGGGTTCAACCAGGAAAGCTGGACAGTGGTTTCAGGTCAAAGCTTCAGAAAACCCAAATGCCAGACTAATGGAACTGGCAGAGAATGGACTGTCCTGCCTGCCCGGGGATTGCAATGGGCCTCCCGAGTCGAGGGAGATCACGCTTTCCACCGCCCGCCCCAGCTGTGTCCCAGCATCCAGTACCTGCTGGACAGGGTGGATGAACAGCCTCGGGACCACAAAGGACAGCCACCTCTGTGGGAAGATTTGTAAGAAACGAGAAGGAAAGTGTGCAGACTTCCTAGCCATTCCGGGAAAGAG
>NW_006799734.1:2170061-2196836 GCF_000442215.2 Lipotes vexillifer
GAAAGAGTGGGACTAGAGAGGCCCTCAGCCTGACAGAGGGGTTTGTAATTGCATGAATGCATTTCAATTAATACTGCCTTAAACACTTCCCACTTATTTACAGTGGAGTCATTAACCCACGTGGTGGTGCTGAGCAGTCTCCAGTATCAAAGATAATACAGACAATTAATATAATGCGATACCTCTGAGCGCTCCTTCAGGCGCTTACTTACGGTGGCTCTACAGCAATAAACCAGTTTACCGTCATTATTTAAATGATGAGACCCAATGTTCAAAACACATAAAACATTTCTTTAATATTAGGAAATTATTTGCTTGTCCCAGACCTTGGCAGAAAGCTCGGCAGAAAGGATGCTGTTTACATTTCCTCCAGCTGGAGACGCAAAAATTTGCTCAGGTTCCAGACATCATGCTGGAAAATGGGTTTTTAAAAAGTCGTGCAGTCATTAATTAACGTCTGATTTCTCCCCACCCCGTCCGGTTCCTGGCTACACATCTCGCGTAGATGTAAAGTTATTTGCTTTTGCAATAGCCTGGCCACTCTGACTCCCCAGAAGTTTCTGCTGGATTTCTAGGCATTCTCTGGGGTGATCTCACAGCCATGGAGTCCCCTCCACTGGCTTCCCAGGGCCTGAGACTCTGTGCTCTGGAATAAGGAGGAAGCAACTCAAGGACCTGCCGGACACTGGACCTCATTCCCCTGAGGGACTCAGGTCATGGCGTTTTGGATGAGGATGCTGCACTGACCAGACAGGATGATGCTGTTCCACAGCCAGGAGCACCTGAGTCAGGCCAGCAGGCTGGGGATGCCAGTGTCCAGGTCCTTGGGAAGATCACGCCATGTTTGAATCAATGCACCACATCTGAGTCTGTGCAGCAATATGACTGTCAAAGGCACAGCCACCAGAAATCAAGCTACAAAGGTAAACATAAATTTAAATGGATGAATATGGTCAAACGTAAGGGTTTTCTAGATTGAATTCTGCTACTAAAAGAATTTCCTAGATTTAGTTTAAAAATAAAATTTACTTATGTGTGTTTTACAAGAAATTAAATGACAAAATAAAAATGTAAAATAAAGATATGGGGAAAATATATGAGGCAAATGCAAATAAGAAAAGTAGACAGGCCACTGTTAATATCAGATAAAGTGAAAATTAGATTAAAAACATTAAATGGAAAAGGTGGATATTTTATAACAATAAAAGGTATAATTCTTGAAGAATATAGCCATGAGCTTTTATTCCCTTAAGAACAGAGCTTCAAAATATACAACAGAAAAATCGTTACAAATGCAGAGAGAAACTGACAGATCCACAAAATTATCACATTATCACAACTTTTAAAATTGATAGATAATAAAGTATGCAAAAAGGGAGGATTTAAATACACAACAAATCAGCTCAACCTAATATATATAAAAAATAAATTTCCTAACAAAGCATAGAAATTATTTGCAAACACCCATGGAGTATTTACAAAATAGAACATTTATTAGGCCACAAAGATAACCTCAGTGAATTTCCAGTCTATGATGTGGTACCAACTTGATCAAATATAATAAACCCACATTCACTCTCGCGAACATACAGACACACATTTACACCAGAAGCCCTGATCAAATATTGTAAGGAGAGATGAAATATCAGATGCCTTGTCTTTAAGTCAGGTACATACCATCATTACTCCCAAGACTATGGTCCCAGCCAATGCAATAAGGCAAGAATAAAATGATTCAGAAGTGGTATCTACTATAGAAAAGGCATCAATGGTTAGTCAGTTTATGCAAAAGGTATGTTAATAACTTGGAAGAAACCATGCTGATGAGTCAAAACCTGTGACTGGAGAGAATCTAATAAGGAGAAAAGAGAGGGGGACTGTAGAATGGTTTACAGTTCTTTATCTCAGGAGTGGGGATTCCAAGAATATAATGGGATTCTTGTAGAGTTAAAATTCTCAGTCAGGGCTTCCCTGGTGGCGCAGTGGTTGAGAGTTTGCCTACCGATGCAGGGGACACGGGTTCGTGCCCGGGTCCAGGAGGATCCCACATGCCGTGGAGCGGTTGGGCCGCTGAGCCATGGCCGCTGAGCCTGCACGTCCAGAGCCTGTGCTTCGCAACGGGAGAGGCCACAACAGTGAGAGGCCTGCGTACCGCAAAAAAAAAAAAAAAAAAAAATTCTCAGTCAAATCTGTCTTGCATAAACTTCACTTTATCTTTTGGGGCAAATAAAAGACTCCTCTTTATGGTACTAGCATTATATGGGTTAAAAACACACTAATTAAAAGAAAGAATAAAGGGAGGGGCACATAGTCTACTCAACTCTATGTTGAGCAGCCTGGGGAGGAGTTGGGAACCAGTTGTCATGCAACAGACAAATAGGATCTTATTAAGGGCAGATAGGATTTATACACACAGACTTGAGCCTGTGTGCCTCGGGAAGCTCCCTGTATACTCAACCTCTGCTCAGAAGAGTGGGCCCACCCAAAAGTGAGGAATAAACAGGGAGCCAACAAGAGGAAAAATACTGAAAAAGCAGAGTGGAAGCTCATTATATGAAGAGAGATTTGATTGTTCACTAGGAAATCTACGACACTCAACTGAAAACAAAAGAGACGTCATGGGAGGGGGCGCGTATAGGCATCTCTGAGACAGACACTAGGAGCTCCAGGACCCCCTGTGTCCACTGGCTGGATCCCACCTCAAGCATAAGTGCTAGGATCTCTCCACTCTTCTGCCTCAGGGCTTTCTGAAGCCAAGATAGGTCACTCAATTCCCAACCTTTTGCCCAATTTGTATTGGATTGTTTGTTTTCCTACTATTAACTTTTCCGAGTTCTTTATATATTCTGAATACAAGTCCATATCAGATATGTGATTTCCAAGTATTTTCTTCTAGTTTGTGGCCTCTCTCTCCATTCTCTTTTTTCTAAGAGAAGTTACTGATTTTGATGAAGTAAACGGTATCAAGTTTTCCTTTTACAGATCATGATTTTGATGTTACAGCTGAGAAATATTTGTCTAACCCAAAGTTCCAAAGATTTCCTCCTATGTTTTCTTCTAGAAGCTTTGTAGTTTTCAGTTTTAATTTATGTCTATAATCCATTTTGAATAAATTTTGTACATGGTGCAAGGAATAGGTCAAAGTTCATTTTTTATATATGGATCACTAGTTGCTCCAGAAAGGGTAGAAAGGCTATCTTTTCTCAATTGAATTGCCTTTGTATGTTTATCAGAACTCAGTCAACATATACATGGGTCTGTTTCTGGATTCTCTATTCTGTTCTATTGCTCTGCTTGTCTAAATAGAGTAAATCCCAAAAATAATGTAGTCCTGAGATCAGAGAGTGAAAAATTTCCAAACTCAAAGTTACTTGACTACCCTTATTTTACATCTGCACATGAAGTTTAGCATTAGATTGTCAATTTCTACAAAAAAAAAAAAGCGGGGGCCCTGCTAAGATTTTGGTTGGTGTTTCACTGAATCCATATATAAATCTGGGGAGAACTGACACCTCAACGACAATGAGTCTCCCAATATATTTCTATATAAATCTCTCCATTTAATTAGGTCTCTTTTAATTACTCATCAAAAATTTGCAATTATCAGTGTATAGGTCTTGCACTTTCTGTCAGATTTTTCCCTAGGCACTTCATAATTTTATGATATTGTGAATGGTACTTTTTTCATTTTTATTTTCAATTGTGGTCAGTATATAAAGACAATTGATTTTTGCATATCGATCTTATATTCTGTGACTTTGTTTAAACTCACATATTACTTCTAGTAGCAGTTTTGTAGATTCCGTGGGATTTTCTACATAGTTAAGTGTGTTGTCTGAAAATTAAGAGAGTTTACTTCCTTTCTAATCTGGGTGTGTTTTATCCGTTTTCTTTTATGATTGTTGCCCTGGCTGGAACCTCCAGCACAATGTTGGATAGAAGTGCTAAGAATGGGTGTCTTCATCTCATCTTGCTCTCATGGGAGAAGTATTCAGAATTTCATCAGAAAGTGTGATATTGGCTGTAGGTGTTTCTTCACTAAATGTTTGGTTGTATTCAGCAGAGAAGCCATATGGTCCTGGAGTCTTCTTTGTGGGAAGATTTTTAACTATATATTCAATGTATTGGGGATATATATATACATATCCATCCATATATGTGTCTATATATATATATATATATATACATATATATATTCGGTTTATCTATTTCTCCTCTATGAATTTTGGTAGTTTCTGTCTTCCAAGGTATATGCCCATTTTATCTAAGCTTTTTAAGTTATTGGCATAAAATTTATTCAAACTATTCCCTTATTGTAATTTCAATAACTGTAGAACCATAGTGATGCCATTTCTCTCATTCCTGACATTGGTAATTTGTGTTTTCTCTCTATTTTTTCCCCTAGTTTGACTTGAGGTTTATTAATTTTATTGATTTTCTCAAAGAACCAGATTTTGGTTGCATGTTTTTTGTCCAATGTTTTCTTCTTTTTCTAATTGGTTGATTTCTGTCTGATGCTTATTATTTCCTTTCTTCTCTTACTTTGAGTTTCATTTTCTCTTATTTTTCTAATTCACTAAGGTGGAATCTGACATAAGTGACTTGAGACTTTTCTTCTTTTCTAACATAGAAATTTAGTGCTAAAAAATTTCCTGCAAGCACTGCTTTAGATGCACCTTGAAAATTGTGATATTTCGTGGTTTTATTTGCATTAATTTTTAATACTTTCTAATTTCTCTCTTGATTTCTTATTTGACCCATGGGTTAGCTAAGAGTGTGTTATTTAATTTCCAAATATTTGGAGATGTTCCAGACATCTTTTTGTCATTGATTACTAGGTTAATTTCACTGTGATCAGAATATATACTTGCTATTACTTAAATCCATTTAAATTGGGACTTGTTTATGGTGCATTAATAGGCTCTATCTTGGTGCATGTTCCATGTGCACTTGTAAAGAACTTTTATGCTGTGGTTGTTGAGTGAATTGGTCTTCAGATGCGAATCAAGTCAAGGTGGTTAGCAATGTTGCTCACATATTCTACATCCTTCCTGATCTTCTGCCTTTTTATTCTATTGATTACTGAGGGAAGAGTGCTGAAATCACTGACTGTAATTTTGGATTTAGGATTTATCTTTTTAGTTCCTTCAGTTTGGCCTACATGTTTTTGAATCTCTGATAAATGTTTAGGATTATTATGTCCTCTTGATTAATTGACACCTTTATCAGTATGAAGTGGCCCTTTACATCCCTAGTAATAGCCTATGCTCTGAAACAGACTTTGTCTCATATTAATATGGACACTCCTGCTATCTGTTGATTAATGTTAGTATCGTATATATTTTTTCCATTCTTTTACTTTTAATCTGTATGTGTCTTTGTATTTAAAGTGGATTTATTTTAGTTAGCAAATGGTTGGGTACTGATTTTTATCCAGTCTAACAATCTTTACTTTTCAATCAGAGCATTGACCATTTACATTTAACGTGATTGTTGCTATGGTTGGTTTTAAGTTTACCATCTTGCCATTTGCTTTCAATTTGTCCCATTTATTCCCCATTTACTTTGGTCTACTTCTGTGTTTTCTTTTGAATTCAGAGCATTTTATGATTCTATTTTATCTCCTTTGTTATCTCACTAGTTATTGTCATTGTGCTATTTGAGTGGTTGTTTTAGACTGTGTGGCACACATATTTTACCTTTCACAGTCTACCTTCAAATGCCAATACTTCCATTCATTTCTCCCTCCTGACCTCTGTGCTGTCATAATACATTTTGTTTCCATGTATGTTATAACCCCAAATTACATTATTTTTATTTTTATACAGCTTGAAACAATCAATTATCTTTCAAAGGAATTTAAATAATAAGAAAAATCACTTTATATTTACCGTTCTAGTGGCCATTTGTGGTGCTCTTCTTTCCTTTGTGTAGATTCAGATTTCCATCTCTGTCATTTTTCTTCTGCCTGAAGGACCTCCTCAGCATTTTTTATTGTGTAGTCCTGCTGGTGACAGTTTCTTTCAGCTTTGTATGACTTAAAATGTCTTTATTTTGCCCTCATTTTTGAAACAGACTTTCAGTGGGTGAGGAATTCGGGGTTGGCATTTTTTTCTTTCAGTATTTTACAGATGTTGCTTCCCTGACTTCTCTTTTCAACTGTTAATAAGAAATCTGCTTTCATCCTTACCTTTGTCCCTCTACTTACCTGTCATTGTCTTTTTGTCTCCGGCTACTTTTAAGATTTTCTCTTTGGTGCTGGCTTTATACAGTATGATGATGGTGCACCCTGGTGTGGTTTTCTTCATGCTTCTTGCTCATGAGTTTTGATAAATTCTTGGATCCGTGGGCTTATAAGTTTCATCAAATTTAGATATTTTTCAGTCATTATCTCTTCAACTACTTTTTGTCCTTCTTAATTTCTACTTCTTTCCATACCTGTTCCCTGTTGATTGGATAAACTTGATCTTTGGGATACTGGATATTTTTTATGTCTATAAATATTCTTGAACCTTGTTCTGAGTTTGGTTAAGTTACTTGGAAACAGTTTGTTCTTTGGGGCCTTGTGTCTAAGCTCTGTTAGGTGGCACTAGAGCAGCATTTAATCTGTGACTAAATTGCCCCATGACTAAAGCAAAACCCCTTTGGTCATGCTGCTCAATGCCCTATAATGTGAGGCTTTGCACCCTGGTGACAGGAACGGGCAGTATGCCAGCCCTTTGAGATCTCTGAGTATTGTTCCCTTGAGTCATTTTGGGCAGTTTCCTCACGTGTGCACTGACTAGTGCTCTGATGACCCCTCCACAGGACCCTCTGCAGCTCTCTCCTCACGGGTTCTCTGCCTTGTGGACCCAGCTGCCCTGGCCTCCTGAGGCTCCCACCCCTCGCCTCAGGTCATCTGCCAGGTTCTCTGTGGGCTCCCTCCCTATGGTCAGCTCAGGCTTCCACAACAAAGCACCAGGGACCGGGCACCTTAAACAACAGAAATGTGCTCTCTTCCAGTTCTCGAGCCTGGAATCCAAGCTCAAGGTGTCAGCAGGGTATTTCCTACTCTCTCCTCAGTGTGCAGACGGCCCTCCTCTCCCTGTGTCCTCACATGGTTGCCCCTCCTTGTGTGTCTGTGTCCTAATCTCCTCTTCTTATAAGGACACCAGTCATATGGGATTAGGGCCTCCCCAACGAGTTCATTTTAACTCATACTTCTTTAAAGGCCTTTTCTCCAAATCCAGTTACATCCTGAGGTACTGGGAGTTAGGGTTTCAACACATAAATTTTGGGGAAACACAGTCCAGCCCATCTCTGCACTGCAGCCTGAAAACTAGTCAGTGAACCAGGGCAATCGTGAGATCATCTCACCTGTTTCTCTTCTCAGTATCATCATTATCCCTTGTTGCCTGATTTCAGTGTATTGAAAACCTCCTTCTAGTTCTTTAGTTATTTCACCAGGGACGGTGACTATAATCCCCATCACTCTGCCTTGGCTGGAAATCAGCTCGCGTAGTCTAGAGGGGTTTAGTGTCAACTCAACCAGGTTGTTTAGGGTGAGCTGGAGGGAGTGAACACAGACTATTTCTGCAAACAGCCATGCATCCGGCGTACTCAGCATCAGAGGTGATTCTAAGACCCTCCCTTATATACCACACAATTCTTTTATTAATAAACTTGTAACAATAGTATAAGCATGTAACGTAGGTAGTAGTAATTATTTTCTTGATGTGTTGTTTCGTTTTAAAACAACAATTTTAAAAGAACACACTTCAATTTTAAAGATCGTATGGAAACAAAGTAAAATATTTCAAGTATGAACAAAAATTTTCATTTGCCAAGCAGGAATCATATCTTATCATTTGCACTCTTTTTTTATTTTAAACTTTTAAATTGAAACACAAATAACAACTCCAAGTGGTCATGAGAGTAACAGAACCGGGTGTTCCTCTCTCTCTCTTGTCCTTGGGATCACTGTGCTGGTGTTCTGAGTTCCAAACCTACCATGGAGATGCGGGAACACGCAGCACACAGGGCAGGGGACAAAACCTATCTCCAAAACAAGCCCTAACAACTGAGAACAAAGAGTGACAGGCTCTGGAAACACATATGTCAGTGGCCAATTTTATCACTGGGCATTGGCCAAATTAATCTTCGTATAGAATGTGAATGTTTTACTAAAGTTATAAAAATGAGCTAATAGTAGCCTATGTATATGTTATTATCCAAGTCACTGTGTGATTGTTTAGGGCTCAAACAAACAAAGTTGTTTTCTAGGAGGAAGATTTGATGACTGGTGTGTGGCATCCACATTGAGTCCTATTACTGGTTATAAACCCTCCACAGATGAGGTCACACGTCTTTTATCGGCGGTTGGCGGGGGGGGAGGGGTACACCTCAACCCACAAAAGCAATGTTGTATTGGAATCGTTTAAAGTAATGTAAATGTAAATTGCAAAAAGCTGTTATTTTATTAAAATGTTCATGTTGAGCATTCACTGTAATCATGTAAATTGGTCAGTTTTTTGTTTTCTGGGGTTTTTTCTGTAAAAATATCTTTTCAAGGAAGGACATTTATCTAAGGAAAGTTACAGGAAAAGCACTGGAGGATTTGATGTAAGAAGGAGACCTCTGCATCTGAACCGTGGCAGGCAACCAGCACCAGAAGGGCAGGAGCTACTGAGAGCCAGATGCCGTCATTTTGGGCGAGGATGCCAGAGCCACCCAAGGAGAAGGGGAAGGACACGGCCAAGGTGTCCGCTGCTAAAACAGCTCCCAGTATGCCTAGTAGCCCCTGAGAAAAACTTACAGTCCTAATGGCATCGATGGGTAAAGTCCACCTGGGGTGACTCTTGTGCCCCAGAGTGGACAGGAGATAATCATCTCTCCTCTGATTTCTGCTGCCCAAGAGGGTGAGCAAGGCGCTGCCTGGTGGCACAGCCAGCTGCTGATGTAAATCTGCAGAAATAAAGACTCAAAACGGTTGTATATCAGAGTCCTGAATATAACTCCAGACACAGTTCACACCAAGTCACTGAATGTTCACATTTGGGAGATTCAGAAAAAAAAAAGGAATTCTGTGGTGCCAACTTATACTCCCAGCTCATGTGAAATTAGTAAATATAAAATGACAACCCATTTTTGACAGCTAGACGTTGATGACTCTCATCAAGATGATTCACAGAGTGGAGGTTTGTTTTGATAATGACCACATATTTATAATGGCAGCCGTCTGATACAAAACAGTTTGATAAGTGCAGGTTGTTTACGACGATTAACCAAATGAGTGATAATCAGAGGGCTCACCGGCCACCCAGCGGGTCCCGCACGTGGTTACAGAATAGCAGTAGGATAAGGAGAGGCTGCCTCTGCGGTTCAGGATTTCCACCCATCTTAAGGATCCTTAATTAAGGATCCTACCACTAATGTTAGCTCCCTCTGTTCATTCCCTGTTTATTTTTATAAGACAATAAGGGCAAAGGTGTAATTGCTCATCCATATAACTTCACAACAAAGCATCCCTCACTGACAAGATGGTAGACACACCAAGGGATGACCGGATGTTTGCTTGTCAATCACTACGGAAAAGTCCAGATTTTCTTTGTGATAGGTATTTTAAGATTTTCATCTACAAATATTGAAATTCAGGTTTGAAGGTTGTGGCTTGAAGGTGTGGAAATTTAGTTTCCCACAGGTTTTTTTCCTCAAGCAATATGATCAAGGAAGATTTGTAAATATATCTTCTTACTTGTGTCATCAAATTATTCTATATTCATAAAACTAAACCCAAAACGCACAGATGAAAGAACAAGAAAGAGTTCTGCCTTTAACAGCCCCCTCGTTTCCATAAGAAAAGGAAGGGATGACAGTCCTTTGTGCTCTGAGGTTTCCTCCTAGCAAAGGGACGACCCCCCAATCTTTGCTAAAAGACTGCTTATTGATGGACCCCCAACAGAAGAGCATGGCTGAAGTATATGAGGTCCCCAAGTGTCTAACAGACAAATCCACTGTAGGAAATAAATAACAAAATATGATCCTTGTTCACTATACAGCAAGTATGTACTGAAATCAGGAGTCTGCTGTGACCACCTCCATTCAATCCAGTCGAGGGTCATGGATTCTGCCTCTGCTTAGATGCTCACCTCAAGCACCTTGCCTTCCTGCCTCAGATGGTCCTTCTGGTGGTCCACGGACTGATCCCAACTTGACCCCACCCGCTTCTCTGGCAGCTTGATTCTCATCTGTGGGATCATTACCAAGTCCTGCATACCACTGCCTAAAGCTAGATTACAGGATAATTACAAAAATGACCATATGTGTATGTTTACTTTTGTTGTTTTTAAAGTGACTTTTAGAATGAGAATATCATTAATAATGATCTTTTTCACTGAAATCCTTTTAACATCCACAGGCTATTAAGAGATTAAAGAACACAGTATGGGGACTGCTGGCTGGCAAGGTGGCACATAGGACCCTGCTTCATGAATGTGGCCTCAGAGGGCTGAATACAGAAGAATTGGCATCTATTCAGGAAGAGACGAAAAGCAGGAAGCATATGTGGCCTTATTTGCTCAAAGCCTCAGGACTGAGAAGATAAGAGGAAATCAGGAGGTTTCCCACGTGGCATGAAACTGGAAGTTGGCACCCTAAGACCTGAGTCTTTGAGAATTTCGAAGGATGGGGAGGGTTTAATTTATCAAAAGTTATTGCTGTGGTGTGGAGAAAATTATATGGAAGATAAAGTGGTGTGAAAGCTTAATATAAATCAAAGGTGATGTTCAGTAAGTAACAACTGTATTATCACAAATGAGGGGAATCCTGTGGTTCTCGGTGGGCGTGTCTGTTGGTTCCAACGTGTAACCCGGGAGGATTCTTAGGCCAACAGCCTCTATCATCATGCCTCTGAATCTGACACTGGAAATTCTGCAGGTCGTCTCAGCAGAAGCAGCTACATCAATCCACTGACATTCCCACCAATACAATGAAAGATTCTGCCAGAAGCCGAAGGGAATATGCCCCTTCACAGTGATGCTCTTGGGTATCAGAAACTCTAAAATGAGCTCTTAGAAGGAACAGAATTGGAGACAGTGCAGGAAATGAAACTTATTAGAAAATGTTCTATGTAGAGTATTTACATTCAGTGAAAGATATTTTCCACTCCTCCTCTCTATTTATTTTCTAAATTGAGCGTCTTCTGTATCCATGTCATCTTATTAAGAACATTAATTACAGAAAACCTAATTTCCTTTGTTTTTCTACCATATTTCTAGCATATTAATTTTGTATAATATTCTGAAATACTGGCAAAGCTAGAGTCTAACACTTCATGATATCTCAAATTTTAAATTGAAATTGCACTAATTTTAAATTGTTATTAGAATACAAAATATACATTTTCTTTAAGCTACCAAACAAAATCACATGAAGACATATACCAAATTCAAATACATATGTATGTTATTACGTTTAATGAAATAAAAAAGGATCTGAAATCTCTAAGGAACCTAACAATTTAAAGATAACAAAGATTTTAGTTTTCCCTGAAATTTCTTTTAACTGGTTTGTCTTTTTTGGTAGCAGCAGAGATATTTTTCTATCCTACTTTACATTTGCATGAAGTATGTACTATGATCTGAACAGTTACCCAGTGTTAGTAATGAACTTGGGACCCCCAGGCGTCAGAAGGCATCTCTGGGGTCTGGTGCGTCGTCTATTCTGGGTCATCAACCTGGTCTCTTCTTAAGTGAACTCTGTCACCAGAGTTTGGACTTTGGTTTACATTCCCTTCGGCAATAGCTGAAAGGCAAGGTCCAGGACAAGGAGTTTGGATAAGCACGATTAGACAAAAGAGGTGGAGGGTGGATCACCAGGTTGGGTCCTGCCACGGGGGACTCAGGGGTCTGTGCCTTGTATACATCACTATTAAACTGTGTCTGCCTTTGCAGGAATCAACTTCCAGGCGTTTGCTAGCAATTGAGTCTAATATTCAATATGCAATAGGAATTCCTCTTTTCCTGATTTCAGCAGTGATTAGATTAAATAACTATTTAAAGCAGATTTCATTAATGCCCCCAAACTAACTTATATTCAACTGAACAAGGCAGCTTCACAGTAAAGGTGTTGGGTGTCACCTTATTAAAATGAGGATTGACAGAATTTTGGTTAAGGATAACGTCTGATTATCTCGAACTAGAAAAAAAATTCCATCAGTATAATTCCATTTTCTTTAATGTACTGATGTAGATCAAATGTTGTCTACCTTAGTGTTGAAATTCAAATGAAACACTTATTTTAAAAGACCTGGTTCACTATATGTGCTATGTCCTTTATTAAACCAGAAATTCTTGAGTGAAATATTTACATTTTGCTTTTCTTTTCTTCTCAACAGTGTCTAATATATGGTTGGTGATAAATGAATATTTAATGAGTAAACAAGATAATGGAGGAAGGAAGGAAGACATTGGTCTCTTTAAAACAACTTACTATATTAATGTTGGTGAGTTTAGAAATTTAGGGTAAATCAAAATAAGTAGGTCTCTTTTCCTCATAATTATAAATAGTCAACAGAATGAAAGATTTTGAAATCCACTGTGTTAATTCTAAGGAAATCAAAGACCTATCTAGCATTTGGCATCAGTTTGAAATACCTACTGCTAAATGTTTTTCATACAGAGATTGCTTTAACTGTTAATATTGTTTGGTTTTTATCCCAAACTTAAGTTTTTATGTTGTTACTTTTTCTGATGGCACAAGTAAATTTTTAATAAGTATTTTTAACTGAGGGGCAACAATTCTTTTTCTACCGTAAAAGAAAGAAAGGAAAAGAAAATTTGAAATAAAATTTTAAAAATCGCCCATACCACACAGAACTAATTTTATCTTTTGCTTTTCAGTCTTTATTCACATATGTACTATTTTAAAAGTTGCTATTATGTATAACTGATTCACTTTGCTGTACACCTGAAATTAATACAACATTGTAAATCAGCTATACCCCAATAAAAATTTTTAAAAAGAATATGTGTTATTTTGTACTCTGCTTTTTTTCTGAACATAATTATTACATTTTCCTACAGTATTCATAATAATCTTTAAAAGAGCTATGTAGTACTCACTGAGTACAGATTCCACAATGGTTTTTTTTATTATTATTTATTTGGGGCTTTGTTGGGTCTTTGTTGCTGCACACAGGCTTTCTCTAGTTGCGGCGAGCGGGGGCTACTCTTTGTTGCAGTGTGCAGGCTTCTCATCGCAGTGGCTTCTCTTGTCGCAGAGCATGGGCTCTAGGCGCGTGGGCTTCAGTAGTTGTGGCACACAGGCTCAGTAGTTGTGGCACACGGACTTAGTTGCTCCGTGGCATGTGAGATCTTCCCGGACCAGGGCTTGAACCCATGTCCCCTGCATCTGCAGGCGGATTCTTAACCACTGCGCCACCAGGGAAGCCCCTCCACGATGTTTTAACCGTGCATCAATGTTCTGCATTTACACAGTTTCTAATTGTGCACTGTTTAAAATAATATTCCAGTTACTATCTTTGTATATGTGGGGTTTATGTGAGTTTTTATGAAATTCACATAACATGGAATTTACCATTTTAAGGTGTACAATTCACTGGCTTTTAGTACCTTCACAGCCTACTGCAACCTCCACCCCATCTCATTCCAGAACATCTTCATCACCCCAAGCAGGAACCCTGTAGCCATTAAGCAGTCCCTTCTCCTTACTCCTCCCCCCAGACCCCGGCAATCACTTGTCTGCTTTCTGCCTCTAAGGATCTCCCTTTTCAGGGCGTTTCTACAGATGGGATCATACAGTGTGTGGCCTTTTGTGTTTTCCAGGTTCACCTGTGTGGCAGCGTGCCGCTGCTCCATGCCTTTCTGTGGCTCGATAATATCCCCTGTAAGGACAGACACAGCGAGCTTCTCCTTCACCAGCTGATGCGTATGTAGGTTGTTTCCACCTTTTGGCTATTGTGAACAGTACTGATGCAAACATCCAGATACACAATTTTGTTTGAACATATGTTCATAACTCTTCATTATACCTAGAAGTGGAATCACTGGATCCTATGGTTATTCTATGTTTAAACTGACACAATAATGATATTATAGTGATGGATATTTGTCATTATAAATTTGTCTAAACCCATGGCATGTACATGGGTGCACTTGTTGAACAGACTCTCTTTACTCCATTGCATTGCCTCTGTTCCTTTGTCAAAGGTCAGTTGACTGCATTTATGTGGGTCTATTTCTGGCCTCTCTATTCTGTTCCAGTCACTTATTTGTCTGTTCTTTCACCAATACCACACTGTCTTGATTACCGTAGCTTTACAGTAAGTCTGGGAGTCAAGTAGTGTTAAACCTTTAACTTTGTTTTTCTCTGTCAAAATAGTATTGGCTATTCTGGGTCTTTTGCCTCTCCATATAAACTTTAGAATCATTTTGCCAATATCCACAAAGTAACTGCTGCGATTTTATTAGGATTGCCTTGAATCTGTAGTTCAAATTGGGAAAAACTGGCATTGTGACAAAATTGAGTTTTTCTATTTATCTTCACAGAATATCTCTCCATTTATTTAGTTCTTCTTTGATTTCATTCATTAGAGTTTTGTAGTTTTCCTCATATACATCTTGTACATATGTTGTTAGATTTATATCTAAATATTTCATTTGGGGGGATACTAATATAAAAGATATTTTGGTTTTAATTTCAAATCTCACTAGTTCATTGCTGGTATTTAAGAAAGTAATTGATTATTAGTATATAATTATATAATGATTGTATATTAGCCTTGTGTCCTTCAAACTTGCTATAATCACTCATTCCAAGATTTTTTTTTCAATTTTCTTGGATTTTCTGCATTGATGATCATGTAATCTGTGAACAAAGATAACAGTTTTATTTCTTCCTTCCAAATCTGTGTGCCTTTTATTTCCCTTTGTTTTTCTTTTTCAAGATTGTTTTGGCTAATCAGAATTCCTTGAAATTCCAAATGAATTTTAGGATTGGCTTTTCCATTTCTGTACACACAAAAAAACCATTGGGATTTTGATAGCGAATTGATTGTGTTCGGGAGTATGGGTATGGCTATCTTTACAATATTAAGCCTTCCAATCCATGAGCGTGGGATGCCTTTCCATTTATTTAGGTCTTTTTAAATTACTTTGGCCAGTGTTTTGTAGTTTTAGTTGTTCAGGCCTTGCAGCTCCTTAGTTAAATTTATCACTAGGTATTTTATTCTTTTTGATGCTATTGTTAATAGAATCCTACTTATACTGTCATTTGGGGGTTACCCATTGTTAATAAGTAGAAATATAACTGATTTTTGTATGTTGATTTTGTCCTCTGACTTTTGCTCTCTGATTTATTAGCTTTAAATGCTTTTTACAGATTATTTTGGGGTTTCTATCTATAATATTATGTAATCTGTTAATAGAAGAGTTTTGTTCTTCCTTTCCAATGTGGACGCCATTTATTTCTTTTTCTTGCCTAACCACCCTGGCTAGAACTTCCAGCACAATTTGAAGAGAAGCTGTGAGCACAGACATCCTCATCTTGTTCTTGGTCTTAGGAGGTAAGCTTTCAGGCTCTCACCATTGAGCATGGCGTCAGCTGTGGGTTTTTCATAGATACTCTTGATCTTGTTAAGAAAGTTGCCTTCTATTCCTAGTTTATTGAGTCTTTTTATCATGAAAATGCGTTGGCTTTTTCAAATGCCTTTTCTGAATCAGTTGAGATTATCCTTTTTTCTCCCTTCATTCTATTAATATGATATATTGCATTGTTTGATTTTCGGATGTTGAAACATCCTCATATTCTTGGGATAAATCTCATTTAGTCATGATGTTTCAGCCTCTTAATATGCTGCTGGATTTGGGCTACTAGAATTTTTTTGAGGATTTTTGCATCTATATTCATAAGGGATATAGACCTATAGTTTTCTTTCTGTCACATGTCTTTGTCTGGCTTTGGTATATGAGGGTAGTATGGCCTCACAGATGTTAAGTAGAGCTCTATCTGCTTATATGTTTGAAAAAGTTTGGGAATGATTGGTGTTAATTCTTTACATTTGATGGAACTCAGCAGTGAAGGCATCTGTCCCAGGCATTTATTCATTGTGAGGTTTTTTAAAATTATTGATTCAACCTCTCATTCGTTATAGATTTATTAAGATTGACTCTTTCTTTTTGAGTTAGTTTTGGTACCATGTGTGCTTCTAAGAATTCATCAATGTTGTTTAGGTTATGTAATTTGTCAGCATAAAATTTTTCATAGTGTTCTCTTATAATTATTTTTATTTCTATAAATTTAATAGTAATGTCCTGCTTTTATTTCTGAATTTAGTAATTAGAATTGTCTCTCTATTATTTCCTGGTTAATCTAACTAAAAGCTTGTCAATATTTTTAGCTTTTCAAAGAACCAATGCTTAGTTTCATTAATTCTCTCTACTGCTTTTCTACTCTCTAGTTCATTTTTCTCTGATTTAATATTTATTATTTCCTTCCTTTTTCTTGCTCATTTTACATTTCTTTTTCTAATTCCTTAAGGTGGAAGCTTAGGTTGTTTATTTGAGATCTTTTTCTTAATGCAGGCATGTCTGAGCACTTCTTTCACTCTATCCCACAAGTTTACTACATTGTTTTCATTTTCATTCCTCTCAAAGTATTTTCTAAAGTTCCTTGTGATTTCTTCATTGACTTGTTGGCTGTTTAAGTGTGTGTCATTTAATATCTGCATAGTTGTGCATTTTCCAGACTTCCTTCAATTACTGATGGTTCATTGTGGTTGGGGAAGTTATGTTGTAGTTTTTCAGCTTTTTTAAATGTATTAAGACTTGTTTCATGGTCTCACACATGTGGTGACATACCCATCACAAGCAAAGCAGACACCAAGGTAAAGGACATTACTGGAGGAAAAGACAGGTATTTCATCACGCAAAAACTGTCAATCCACCAGGACAATATACGATTCCAATGAGTGTGCAGTTTCTTCTCTGTACGGGGAGGGTGGCTCCGAGCGCGTCCCCATCCTCCCAGCAGATCTGCTGGATGAGCCGGAGGAGAGAGATGAGCGGGTGAGTTACGGGCTGGAGCCCGGTGAGCCCTTAGCATCCCTGTCACCTCCTACGCCACCATCATGTCTCCGGCGCTTCATGCCCACTGCCCAGAGTGCTGAGGGCCCTGAGAGTGGGCAGGGGACCCCGTCCTCCTCCTCTGAGTCCCAAGTGCCTAGGACGGTGCCTGGAGACGGACCGAGGCTTGTGGGGTGAGTGGGTGATGAGCGAGCTGTCCGCTCAGCGTTTAAGGGCGGGATTGATGAGATGTCTGTCCCGAGTTTCTCAGCCACCAGTGTCGGCTCCGAGGCCCCAAGATAACCCGTTTCTTCTCAGGGGCTGCTTCCCCAGGAGGTTCCTGAAACGGGGCGTCAATTTGCTGAGGTCCTGTGGTGTCTACACAGCTCGGGGGCAGGGTTCTCTGGAAGCCAAATGGTCAGTGCTCAGATGCTGAGGCTTTTATAGAAATCTAGCACAGGATTTCCCCCACAGTTAACATACCGACAAATAAAAAAATTTCTGCTTTTAAAGAGTTCGGATAAGTGTTGGCTGGAAACTAAGATCAAGGTAACGTTTCCTCAATCACTACCTTTGGGAGGTTGATTTGATGACACTTCTGGCTGCTTATGGTGGCTTAATAGGGCTTTTATTAGATGGAAAGTGGAGAGAAAGGGATGAAAAGGGTATTAACTAAATCCTCCTCTCAGAGCTTCCCTCTGAGCAGGTGTCCAGGTGTGGCCAAGCCCCCCAAGCAGTCAGAGGACAGGGCGTCTGAGGTGGGAGAGGAGGGCTGTCCCTCGGTCACCTGTCACCTCAGTGGCCCCCCTCTCGCCCACGCTGCAGCTGTGATGTTCGGGTGACCCAGAAGCTTAAAAAGGGCAAGACTGTCGATTCCACAGGGTCACTGGAGAAAGTCCCCAGAGTGCTGTTTGGACAGGGATATCTGGATCCCTGACAGGCTACCGTGGCACCTGGCATGCGTCCTGGAGAGGCCAAGGAATAGAGAAAGACCCCCACAGGCCAGCATGGCCCCCAGAGGCGTCAGCGCCAGGGTCCATGGGAACACCGCTTTCTGTCTCTGAATTGCACAGAGGTGAGGTGAGGTGCTGCTTTGTACTGGCCAGGTCACTGTAGGAGCTGGCGGTAGGCGTGGACCTCATGGGGCAGGCACAGCCACCTGCGTCATGAGAAAGTGTTCACATGCAGCGGCCAGAACTGCTTTCTGACATCACTACCAAGGAGCAAGTTTGCAAATCCACATTCCTCCGGCCCCTCGCAGCCAGCAGTCGGGTGCACCGGCCGGAGACCCGGGAGTGGCAGTGAGAGAGGGTCCCACTCCTGCCACCTCCCGTGGCAGCCCTGTGTGTCAGGCTGACATTTGAACAGTGTCCCCTGGGTGTGGGCACCTCTGATCATGCACGGCTGCTTTTTCAGCCTCCCAACAGCTCTGAAGGCCAATCCAAACGCTAACAAACCTTATTCTGCCTAACACAGTCCCTGGAAATAATCCTGACCAGATAAACCAAGCAGCAGATACAACAGAAAGAAATTTCAATCTGCCAAAGCTGAGTGGTGGCGTGGCTATAGCAAAAGGAACATGGCCGTCCTGACCAGGCCTCAGAAATGTTGGTGTTTATTCCTCATTGATGATCTCAATTACCAAGTCTCATTCCTGCACATATAAAGTAAGAGCTGGAAAAATTTTAAAGCACAAATAATTAAATCCCCAAGTTTAGGAAGAGATTTTAACCCAACACTCTCAGTGACTCTAAAAGCAATAGACAAACAGGGATATGGATATAGAAACCAGAGCAATGAAGAAAGTACCGTGGAATTGGCACATGGAGAAGACATCTCCCGGGAGCAGTGACGTGTATTCCCCACAAGCACGTCCAGCCATTCTTCCCACACCAGGCCCCAAGCTAGGCCACAGCAAGTCCTAAAGGACTGAAGCTATCCAAAGAGTGCTGTCTGGTCCCAACATGGTTATCCTAGCAAACAACGACAATAAGATGACTAAACAAATCCCCATGTTTGGAAATTAAGAATTAGAGCTCTAAGTAGCCTGTGGGTCAAAGAAGAAATCATGACAGAAATACAGCCACAGATTGAGCTGAAGGTAAGAAACATCTTACATATTAAAATGTGTCCATACAGTTAACTTTGTGCACAAGGAGATGTTTACAGCCTTGAGCTCACGTATTAGGAAAGAGGGAGAGCTGAAAAATTATGTCGCTCTGCACTTATTCAAATAATGTTTACATACCTTAATGAAGTTTTCCAGTTTTCTCTGAGGACTTCTCCGCATTTCCCCCGGGTACCTCGTGATTCTAGCAGCCAAGCCTGCACCTGGGGTGAGCATGATAAGGCACCGGCTTCAGCCTGAAAACTTAGGTGCAGGAATGAGACTCGGTCACTGAGATCATCAATGAGGAATAAACACCAACATTTCCGAGGCCTGGTCAGGACGGCCATGTTCCTTTTGCTATAGCCACGCCACCACTCAGCTTTGGCAGATTGAAATTTCTTTCTGTTGTATCTGCCGCTTGGTTTATCTGGTCAGGATTATTTCCGGGGACTGTGTTAGGCAGAATAAGGTTTGTTAGCGTTTGGATTGGCCTTCAGAGCTGTTGGGAGGCTGAAAAAGCAGCCGTGCATGATCAGAGGTGCCCACACTGTTCAGATGTCAGCCTGACACACAGGGCTGCCACGGGAGGTGGCAGGAGTGGGACCCTCTCTCACTGCCACTCCCGGGTCTCCAGCCGGTGCACCCGACTGCTGGCTGTGAGGGGCCAGAGGAATGTGGATTTGCAAACTTGCTCCTTGGTAATGATGTCAGAAAGCAGTTCTGGCCGCTGCATGTGAACACTTTCTCATGACGCAGGTGGCTGTGCCTGCCCCATGAGGTCCACGCCTACCGCCAGCTCCTACAGTGACCTGGCCAGTACAAAGCAGCACCTCACCTCACCTCTGTGCAATTCAGAGACAGAAAGCGGTGTTCCCATGGACCCTGGCGCTGACGCCTCTGGGGGCCATGCTGGCCTGTGGGGGTCTTTCTCTATTCCTTGGCCTCTCCAGGACGCATGCCAGGTGCCACGGTAGCCTGTCAGGGATCCAGATATCCCTGTCCAAACAGCACTCTGGGGACTTTCTCCAGTGACCCTGTGGAATCGACAGTCTTGCCCTTTTTAAGCTTCTGGGTCACCCGAACATCACAGCTGCAGCGTGGGCGAGAGGGGGGCCACTGAGGTGACAGGTGACCGAGGGACAGCCCTCCTCTCCCACCTCAGACGCCCTGTCCTCTGACTGCTTGGGGGGCTTGGCCACACCTGGACACCTGCTCAGAGGGAAGCTCTGAGAGGAGGATTTAGTTAATACCCTTTTCATCCCTTTCTCTCCACTTTCCATCTAATAAAAGCCCTATTAAGCCACCATAAGCAGCCAGAAGTGTCATCAAATCAACCTCCCAAAGGTAGTGATTGAGGAAACGTTACCTTGATCTTAGTTTCCAGCCAACACTTATCCGAACTCTTTAAAAGCAGAAATTTTTTTATTTGTCGGTATGTTAACTGTGGGGGAAATCCTGTGCTAGATTTCTATAAAAGCCTCAGCATCTGAGCACTGACCATTTGGCTTCCAGAGAACCCTGCCCCCGAGCTGTGTAGACACCACAGGACCTCAGCAAATTGACGCCCCGTTTCAGGAACCTCCTGGGGAAGCAGCCCCTGAGAAGAAACGGGTTATCTTGGGGCCTCGGAGCCGACACTGGTGGCTGAGAAACTCGGGACAGACATCTCATCAATCCCGCCCTTAAACGCTGAGCGGACAGCTCGCTCATCACCCACTCACCCCACAAGCCTCGGTCCGTCTCCAGGCACCGTCCTAGGCACTTGGGACTCAGAGGAGGAGGACGGGGTCCCCTGCCCACTCTCAGGGCCCTCAGCACTCTGGGCAGTGGGCATGAAGCGCCGGAGACATGATGGTGGCGTAGGAGGTGACAGGGATGCTAAGGGCTCACCGGGCTCCAGCCCGTAACTCACCCGCTCATCTCTCTCCTCCGGCTCATCCAGCAGATCTGCTGGGAGGATGGGGACGCGCTCGGAGCCACCCTCCCCGTACAGAGAAGAAACCAGAACCCCGCCTCCTGACGTCACTGGTGGGGCCCTGATTTGTCCCAGGCACAGGGCCAGGTCCTCCCCTGAGGCACAGGTGGGCACAGGGCCAGATCCTGCCCTGAGGCACAGGTGGGCTCTATGAACACCTCTTAATTCCCTTTAGTTTTCAGAAGCTGCATTTCAACCCTGTGATTATTTTAGCATCACTTTGTTTCCTCTAGACCCTGACCTGAGCTAATCTCTTTCCAAAGACAGGAGGCATTGATGCATTGATTGACAAATTGAAATTCTTTTTTCCCTTCTTTTGTGTTCCTGGAGGTTAGTAAGAAGAGCAGACGTGAGCGTGAAGAGCCCCCCCCCCCCCGCCGCTGTCAGTGACTAGAACCCACAGACACGTGTGGGCAGGACCCATGTCTGGGCGTGGAGTAAAACCAAGCCTTCAGAACCTTCACTCAGGTTCAAAAACCCTAGAAAAGAAGAGATTATCACAGCAGCACGTTTTTTCCATGAAGACTTTTCCTTAATATTCATTCCCTGGAATGTCACTGTGTGACTCAGACCCTAGTATACCCGCCTGATGCGCTCATTCAGTCTTTGCCGTGACATGTTTCACGTACCATGTTTCTCGCCTGTGCTCGGGATTGGCAAGGGTGGGCTAACTGCTCTAACAAATGGACACAAAACCCCACAAAATGTTACTTCCCTCTCAAACCACTGGGCAGAGCTGATGGGGCAGGGACCTCTGCTCCACACAGACACTCAGGGACCTAAGCTGTGTCCTGGCCAGCCCAGCATGGGGCCTTGAGTTCACCCTGGGCTGGGAAAGGAGATAGAGGACGGTTCTTTTATGGTCCGAGACAAGACATAGCGTCCATCTCTCCAGCCACAAACCACTAGTGAGACGCAAACAGTGCACGGGCACCATGAGCTGGGACTTAGCCACGTGCCCAGGGAAGGCAGACACACCATGGGTGTCAGCCTTCTCTGCCACCACGTTCTGTCCCGAAACTCGAGGAAGCAGGTGCCACGCTTCCTTTTAGGTGGTCACGTTATGGATGCTCGTGGCAAAACCTCACTAACTGCCCAGCCCCGTCCTCCCAGCCACCCCTTCCTCCCTCTACTGAGAGGCTGCAGGAGACATGGGTCTGGAGGTGGAAACACACCTTCCTGGGGCCTCTGGTCACAGACTCACGGCCCCATCCCTCCCCTGACTCTCCCATCCTTGACTGTGTGCGAGTTGCCATGTCCTTCCCAGGAGACTTTGTGAGATTTGGGTCCATGGTGCAAATCACCAAGGGTGGGTTCCAAATGCAGGTCTCGGCAGCTGTGGCTTCTGCTGCCCTTTGGGACAAGATGCAGCCACGGACCATGCCGCTGGGGTGTCTCCATGCGCCCCCCCCATGTAAAACGGTAGCTGGATGCCTCCCCAGATCTCACTGAGTGTAAGCTGTCGGAGAGCAGGGCCTCACCCCACGTGTGCTCCCCTGGCGCAGGGCCTGTGAGGCCCAGGAAGCATCCCAGAGCCAGTTAATATTTAATGGACGAAGATGGCACATCCTCCCAGGGCGATCCTGGGGGATCCATTAAGTGGCTCGTCTCCTCTGCCGCTGCTTGGATGTGTCAGGTCTCATCCATCTGGTCCAAATTCCTCAGTGTGTTTCAGGGGCCGTGAAGTCGTTTGATAGTCAAGTCTGCCATTGTTCACTTTCACCCAATTTGCCTCATTGTTACATCCAATGATGCAATAGTCAAACTCAGACAGGGCTAAATTCATAGCACAGTCTAGGGTATCTGACATGGAAAACTGCTTTCCAGTTCAGTGTGTCGTCTGTGTGGCTATTTGATTCAAACATAAAAACCTATTTCTAAGAAGAAAGGCTCAGTAAAACAAGTTATAAGGAGGGAGCTCACACTGTTTTCTGACCTTCAGGTGATTCTCACAAAATATTTTATTGATAGACTAACTTTTCCTAAAAACTCCTCACGGACTTTAAAGTTCATGAAGAGGGTCTTTTGGCAAAGACAGCATCAGGGAACGGGCCAAACCCAGAGCTTGAATAAACAGTTAAGACTGTGTGTGAAGAGCCTCGCAGGCAACGGGAACCACACGCCCAGCCAGCACCCCGAGAACACAAGCAAGTCCTAATTTTCTTTTAGGGAGACTTTCCCGTTTTAACATCCTCGGGACACCTCACTAGGGGCCTCGTGGTGCCTGACAGGATGAGACGAGGTTTTTTCTTCCTCTCTTTCCAGAATCCCCTGGAGATGTTGTGAAGTTAATTACAGCCCTGGTTTGGGGAATCCTGCGCTCGGGCTGCGCGCGGGCGCGGAGAGGTTTCCTTGGCTTGCGCGGGCAGGTGTTCAAGTCACAACTGAATCGGGCTCCTCCACCCCCTCTTTCTCATTCCCTCCTTGTCGTATAACCACCCGGCTCCTGCCAAGCCATTCTGGAAAGACACCCGCACCCTCAGCATGTCCCGAGCGAAGGAGTTAATGAGTTGGATGGCAGGAGGCTTGGGTGAGTCACCCAGTACCTGGGCACAGAGGCTGCTGCTCAGATAATTGCTCCCAGTTGCTTTCAGATGCCAGAGAGGAACCAAGTGAAAGGAATTCACACTCAGAAGTGTGGGGCAGACGGAAACAGAGGAGCCCACTCACCACCCGCAGTTGGCAGAGCTCAACCTTGGGGACCCTGAAATGAAATCAGACAACACCTACCTGCACTGAGCCAAAGAGGAAAGACCAGGGTGGTCCAGGAAGGTCCTGATCATGTCTGTATGTGTGGACCAGTCTGTGGTTCTTTGCAAGGTTGAGCATCTGACCTGGTTTAAAACCAGCAGTCCGTCTGGTTGAACTGAGGCACTGGGTGTCTCACTCATGAGCCGACTTGTGTGAGAACAGAGGTGGGAGGAGGGGAGAACAATTCAACAGGAAACACAGAGCCACCAATGCCCCTGGAAACACATGGCTTTGAGGGAAAAAAAATCAAGACAGCTGTTCAGCATGAGTTACAGAGTATAGCTGCGTGCGTAACGTTTTGTCATTTCAATGGGACCAAAGGTGGGGCTTTTGGTATAGTTCTTTGAGGCTAGTGAACCTCAGTGCCTCTGCATGAAACTTCTAACCTCTGCTAAAAATAATAATAATAAAGGGAAGAGCAATGAAAGGAAATGGAAGGAAGGGAGGGAGGAAGGAAGGAAGGAAGTGAGGGAGGGAGGGAGGGAGTGTGGGAGGGAGGAAGGAAGGGAGGGAGGGAGGGAGGGAGGGAGGGTGAGTGGAGTTGGCAGACCAGAAATGTTGAGGAATTCCTGGAAAGGAGTAAGCAGAAGGGACTAAGTTAACAGAGGAACGAGTGCAGAGAAAAATCACAGTCCAAGAGACGAGGAGTCTCTTAAGAAACAAATAGAGATTCTTACGTGCAAATGGAGGGAGGGAGGGAGGGAGGGAGGAAGGGAAGGGATAAAAGTACAACCACAGAAATATTTGTTTTCCGGGATACGTATGTTTTGTCCTCTCTGACGATGAGAATGGTTTCCTCTCTCCTTGGTCAGAAGCCTAGAGAGGGGTTGTCCGAGCTCTCGGCAGGCACGCGTGATCCACACTGTTCAGCCACCACCTCTCCTTCCCAGGTTACCACCCAGGCATCATCAAGCCTTTCCCTGGCCCCTTGCTCTCAGTGTCATGCTTGACCAAAGGGGAGCACCTGGGCACTGTCCCCACGGTGCTGTGCTCTAAAGCCAGGGCCAGCTCCATGGCCGTGTGGCCTGTTAGTCACCCAAGGGCCATGCATAGCAAGGCTTCCCACTTAGTTTAATGCTTTGCCATAGCCGTCTTGAAATTCTTAACAATTTTTAAACAAGGGTCCCATGCTTTATTCTTCACTAGACCCTACAAATGCCACAGCTGGTCCTGTATCTGACTGCGTCTCAAGCCCAGAAAACACCTGTATGCTTATTTGCGGCAGTGTCACCTGCAGTTGCCTGCACAGCCACTGGAGCTGCCTGGCGCAGAGTCTCGCGACGTCGGCGAGTCCAACATGAAAGCCCCAAGGATGCCATTGTTGTCCAGAGGATCCTGAATTACCTGAAGGAAGCCTGAACTCCCCTTCAGCTTTAGGCATGTTGCCACGGAGAGTATTTTGGGGTAAACATAAGGACTTTATAAGCAACCAAAATAGAGAACTCTTCCACGATGTTGTGGCACTGAGGTTCTGAACTTATGAACAGCACGGTAGTATTACCTTGTGGTTTCAGATACCTGTTGATACCCAAATCCCATGACTTGCCTACGTACAAATGGACAATTTGTCAGATTGCCTTTCTTTAGTTTCTTATAGGAAAAAAAATTCACAGTTGTCTTTATTCAAGGAACCAGGTTCATCTAGCTTGTGGAACAGAAATTTAAGGGATAAAATAAAATGTTCCTTTGATTTAACCAAAGGACTTTACACTGAGTTTGGCAACCAGCCATTCTCCCTCTATTTTTTGGAACGATCAGGAGGAAACAGTTTAACTGCAAATGTGAAGACAAGTTTCCTGCCAGTGGAGGTTGTTGAGTGTTCCCATGACCCACCCACGGGAAACTGTGGAATTTCCTCCTGCAAAGATCTCCCACCTCCCCAGGCAGACTCTATGGTTCTCAGGTCGTGTCTTCCAGATGTATTTCCTGTGGGTTTAAAAATCTCCCCGGCTGACAAACGGCACCATTGCCAGTGGAATGGCATCCAGCAGCCAAAAACAACGAAAGGGAGACTTGATGAGATGAACTTGGACACACTGTTCCAGAACCTTCATTCCCACCTAAGGAGCCAATGCCCAGCAGAGCCAAGCCCATGTGGGTCGAGTTGGGTTGGGTTTTCCAGTCCCTGTTTGCCCAGCCTCTTTGGCCTATGGAAGGGCAGCCTGGCAAGTCCTTCACTGTCGAGCTGGCGCTCTCGGTATCCTCTAGGCCAAGGCTGTCCAAAAGAAACAGAGTGTGAGCCACATGTGTATTATTAAATTTCCCACAGACACATTACAAACAGAAACAGAAACAGGTGAAAGCGATTTTAATAATATATTTTATTTAACCCCACATATCCAAGGTATTATCATTTCAGCATGTAATCTATTGATTACAACTGTTATTAATGAGACAGTACGCCTTCTTTTCTTCTCTGAGTCTCTGATGCCCGGTGTATAGCTCACAGGCAGGGCACATCCCAGCTCAGGGCAGCAACATCGCCGGCGCCAGACAGCCGTGTGTGGCCGGTAGTTGCCGTATTGGACAGCCGAGTCCTAGACAAGGTGAAATGCCTCTGTGTGATCTTATTTCAAGTATAAAATTGATATTTACGTGTACTAGACCTGAAAAACAGCCCAGTTCATGGATTTATTTCCTTCTGGGTGTTTTCCTTTGACTGCACTGAATTTTTAAAGAAGTGAGGAAATAACACAGTGGTAGCCACGACTGGGCATTGGGTCTACCCTAAAAACTAAAAAGTCCAAGTTTAGATGCATTAAATAATTTCCATGAGCCACTTTGCCCTGAATTTCCATACGTTGTTATTAGGCTCTTGTGGGTAGGAGAGACATAGGACTTAAAAAGTAGGGAAAGACCGGGCTTAAATTTTGCTCTAG
>NW_006799734.1:2196929-2206347 GCF_000442215.2 Lipotes vexillifer
AGGGAAAGACGGGACTTAACTTTTGCTCTAGTTTGGAGATTACCTGAAGCAGTGAGAAGAAAGCCACCTCCGTTCCTAGGAGCTGACCCTGGGACGAGGATGCTCGTGCAGGGGACGTCCTGCGGGAATGCTTCAGGACAGGGGTGAGGGAGGCAGGAAGGGGCGGAGAGGTGGTCTCAGCTGCCAAGGAGACCCACCCTGGTCCTATGCGAGGTTCCTCAGCATCGGAAAGCCCTGGGGGCTGGTTAGGCACAGATTGCTGGGCCCTACCCTACAGCGTCTGAGTGGGCCTGAGGGTCTGCGTCTCCCGCAAGTCCCCAGGTGGTGCCGACACTGCAGGCTGGATTCACCTTGAGAACGGCTTTAGTCTACAGCATGGACAGCTCCGGAGTCCAGGGGCCAGGTCTGTGCCAACCAGTCACTGGGCACGGGGGCGGGGGGGGGCATGACCTCCTGGTCAAGGTGGCTCTTGTTGGCCCAGTGGAACTTGTAACGACCATTGGAAGCAGACAGCTGCACAGTCAGCAATGCACTCCCCGCCCTAGGGAGGTGGACACATCGGCCAGAAGAAAGGGCCTGCGTGGGACCCCGACCGTCCTCCACCACCCGGCCAGCTCCATGGATGGAGGCGGCCGAAGGGCCAATCAGCACAGGCAGATGTAGCTGAGGAGGCCGCTTCTCGAGCAGCATCTCCTTCAATCGGGTACCTGCACCCAAGCAGGGAGAGCATCGCTGAAGCCAAATGCCCTGTTGGCCAGTGGTTGGGAGTTCTCATTTGTTTGTTAACACCTGGAGGTGAGAAGTGCTATGGAGCCCACCCACCAGGCAAACAGGGCTGGGTCCAGGGTGTTCACAGGCTCCCTGAAGCTCCCCACGGTCTCAGCAGAAAGCCCCTCCAGGGGTGCCAGGATGCTGGGGAGAACATTCAGGGCTCTGGTCCCCAAATAGGATCGGGGAAACCAGGGGTTCCCAGGTCCACGCTAGCTGAGAGAGGGCTGCCTGGTGCCCGTGGGCGTCCTGAGAACTGGCTGAGTTTCCCACCGTGGGTCAGTCCACACAAGAGGCAGAGCCATCTCACAGGACACCAGGACCAGGGGCTTTTCCAGGTGAGCTGACTGGAAGGAAAGTGCTGTGAAACCTGCCCGACACAGCCAAGAGCCCCCATCCACCTCCCGGTCCGGGCTGGACACATAATTCTCATGTCCTGCCAGGATGATTTTAAGAGAAAATGAATAATACATCGGCAAGTTTGGTCACCTAAGACATAAGCGATAACAGCCAGTCATCTTGTAAAATAAAGATGTAGTCGATGCCTCCTTTCAGACCAGTGGGGAATCTCTCAATGGGCACAATCGGCACACTTTACCCCAGCAAGCTTCCTCGGGTTACACCGAAGCCTGTTACAGAGACTGAGAACAGCAATAAAACACGACTAAACAGAAAATATTCTTCATAATGACTTTCAGTGAATAGGAAGTAAGCTTCCAACTTTGAACCCTTGCAAATGAGAAGTGTTGTGGGCAAGAAGGAGCGTGGAGAACGGCAGTGGGGAATGAGAGGTGACGTGGTACCAGGTGACGGACGTGGTACCAGGCGGTACCACCTTAATAGCTGGGGCCTCTCTGAACACGTCGTCATCTTACCTGGGATCAGACCAGACGTGATTCTCAACCCTCCACAGAGCTTTTTGTTTATGTGAGTTATATCTATCTGTATTTTCTACTAAAGTTAAAACTGAGAAAAACTTAAATATTTATTGATTAACTCAATTTAAAAGTAACAAACCCAAACATCGTGACCTGTGGTCCCTACTGCATCTTCTGTGTTTCTTTGTCCCACCATTTAAAACTGTAAACTCCATTCTTAGCTCGAGGGCCACACCCAGCAGGCTGGCAGGCTGACTGCCCCACCCTTACTCTGGAGCTGTGTTGTCCACTGCTGTGAACGCCACCCCGAGTGGCCATGGAGTGCTGGAACGTGGCTGGTCCAGACTGAGAGGGGCTGCGTGTGTGAAACACACACTGTTCAAAGAATTAGTAAAATAGGAATGTAAAAGATCTTACTACATTTTTTATATTAGGAACATGTTAAATTAATAATATTTTGGATGTACTGGGTGAAATAAATTATATATTAAAATCTGTTTCCTCTGTTCCTTTTTACTTTTTTTCAATGTGGCTATTACACAATTTTAAATTACCCATATGGCTTGAATCATATTTCTATGAGACAGGGCTCATCTATAGCACCTTCATATTGGGCCAGATGTCCTATATTTTCCTAGGACAAAATCTACACTCTAGAAAAAAAAGTTTAAAACACACCACTTAGAAAATACTGGGGAAGAAATCTCTATCCATAAGCCTATTCCCCCATTACAAAAATTTATTTGCTAAGAACCAAAATATTTCCCAAGTTTCCCAGGCAAGATTCCTAAAAAAATTAAATATGATTTATTTTAAAAAGTAAAAGAAAAGAAACAGATCTCCTGGTGGGAAAGGCAATTGTTGAGAGTGTGTTTCCGTGGCTGGCTGAGTGCCCTGCCCAGGTCAACATGGACTGGGGACAGTACATGGGCAGCAGAGAAATGATTTTAATTCCCACGCGTGTCTGAGCAAATTGCCAAAACGTAGCATTGGTTTTCCTGTGTCACCAGTTAGTAACCGGGCTGGATGAGGGGTTAAACCCTTAGAACACTGTCCACAGGGCTATGTGTCGTCACGAGGGCAGAGCCCCTGAGGACCTGCTTGTGAAGCCCTGTCCTCCACTGCCCTGTCCAGCTGACGTCCACCCTGAGTCCCTGCCCTGACGGAGCTTGTGTTTGGTGGGACATACGGACAAGTGCACGGACATTTAGACAAACGGTCCTCTTAGCTGGTGATCGATGCTGCAGAGAGCACACAGTGGGGTAAGAAAACGCAGGGGCGGTGGGAGGTTTTTAGGGTGGGGTGACAGCCTGGGGGACATGGATCTCAGTGAAATGATGGAGCACGAAGACGGGACAGCTGCCCTCGGTAGAGGGCCGCCCGTGAGAAGGCCAGAGGGGGCAGAAGAGGACAGCATGAAAGGTGGGAAGCTTGCAGCCACTCCCCCTAGACTCAAGTCCCGGGACGGGCCCTGAACCTGCCAGGGTTCCCTCTCCACGCACCTCCCTCCCGGGTGTGCTGTTGGGACTGGAGGGGCTGGCGCCTTCGCTCTGAGACCCACCTGGCGAGAGGTAGCGGCAGCCATGCCTCGATGGAGCGAGGGCGGACCACATGATGGACACCTGCCCCTGCAAGTCCCCTCCTCCTTCATCCCAGGGTGGGGGGGATCCAGGGGGTGGAACGCAGCTCCCAGAACTGCAGTGTGAAAAGGCTTTTTACCCAATGTACAACTGAAGGGCTACCTGATGAACCTTTGGGATGGTGGCACGTGTCTGTTTCAGCCACACACGTGTCTCATCCTAACAAGATCTTGCTTTTTTAACAACTGGGGGAAACAAGACTGGAGCTTCTGCAGCAGAGCAAGAAGGCTGTCTTGGCTGGAGAAGCAGCCAGGGCTGGACTGTGGGAGACGGCGGGGCCCCCAGTAAGATCCCGGGGTTGAGCACTGAGTGTTGTATCTAGGTCAAGGGTGCTGATCTGTGTTTTCAGCGGGTAACATTAGCTGCTGTGCTGAGAACAGACCCGAGGGGTCAGGGTGGAGTCGGAGGAGGCCTCGCAGTCTGCAGCGGTCCAGGCAGCGGGGACAGAGCCGGGCCAGGGCCTCCGACGTGAAGGGGGAGCAGCAGGTGGGCCCATCCTGCAGTGACAGCCAGACATGGGTGCAAGGGCCCAAGAAGGACCCAGGATGGCACCTGGTTCTTGACCTGAGCAGCTTTGTGCAGAAGCTCTTTTGCGTCCCAGAAGGACTGTCTCCTTCCCCGACCCTCCTCCCTGCACCCCCAGGACTAAAGCACCTTCAGGAAAGCTCTCTAGTGCCCTTCGGAGGTGGCTCGGGCCACCCTTGGGGAACAGCCCCTTTGTCAGCACCTGTGGGAATTTTACCATTTGCATGTCAAACGGACCTATGCAGTATCACCCTCTCTAATGTCTGACGCAGTTGTGTTTGTGTTATTTCACAATTTAACTTAGATATCTCCTCCTTAAGATGGACATTGCACCTTTTTTTTCAGATTCCACATATAAGCACTATCATATGATATTTGTCTTTGTCTGACTTACTTCACTTAGTATGACAAGTTCTTGTCCATCCGTGTTGCTGCAAATGGCATTATTTCATTCGTTTTTATGGCTGAATAATAAAAAGATACAAATGAACTTATCTAAAAAACAGAAATACACCCACAGACATAGAAAACAAACATTACCAAACTTTGGTTGCCAAAGGGGAAAGGGGTGGGGGACGGAATAAATTAAAAGCTTGGGATTAACATATACTCACTAGAATATATAAAACAGATATCAACAAGGACCTACTATATAGCACAGGGAGCTACACTCAATATTCTGTAATAACCTGTAACGGAAAAGAATCTGAAAAAGAATAGATACTTATGTATGTATAACTGAATCACTGCGCTAACACAACATTGTATATCAGCTATACTTTAATTAAAAAAGAAAAAAAGAAAGATGAACATTGCACGGAACTGGCCACTGTTCGATACCTCCTGCCATGAAACCCGTCAGTCCCAGCCAGCAGCAGAGCGGATCCCATAGCTGGGAGAGGCCCGTTGGCAGGACCTTATCAGGCACCTTCAATGGTCACCCCTCTGGGATGGAACTTGCAGCCATCTGCAGCTTTCAGAGCCATAGAGAAGCCATTTAACCTTCCTATGCTAGTGTGTTTAATTAAGGAAAACCATGTTGCAACTTTAACCAGTAGGAAGGCAACAGGAAGCCGGGGTTCTCCGTGGGCCCGCGTTATACACTCTGCACACATCTGAGCTTCAGCGAGCCTTGGGGCCAAGCCCAGGGAGAGGCTGGGGCCCCCAGGCCACACAGGGTCGGGGCATGTGCGTGCACAGAGCAGTGGCCCTGACACCCTCAAGCAGGCTTCCTCCTCCAAGCTCGATTTGCTACTGTTTCTGAGGGTATGGGGCCCACGTGGCAGCCCTTCCCATCCCAAATCCCTCTCTCCACCTGCTAGCCCTCCTCCAGGCTGGGCCGGGGCCTTGTCTACACTCCCGGACCCCACTGGCTGATGCCACCCACCCCCCGCCTCTGCTCTGAGGTCACCTGGTTACTGGTCGATCTCCCCTCGGTTCTCTGTGCAGCCTCATCCTCTGCATCCCCAGAGCCTAACAAAGACCTGCCTTGACCAGCACCCAGCAGTGCCTGCTGATCACATGAACGTGTGGTTAAAACACGTGTGGACGGTCAAGTGTGAATCACGTGGGCACTCTGTTTCTAGAATCCCTCACAATTCCTAGCACTTTTAAAGATTCATGCGTAAAGTTTTAGGTAAAGAAGCCTAACTATCACCCTGAAACTGAACAACACAAAATATGCTTGACATGTTTAATCAATAGTTTCTGATCCTGTGATTGAAAAGGACATGAGGATCTTTGGGGGAGAGCAGGAAGTTGCTTCTCACTGACAGGAAGAGCTCAGGGGGCCCCACATGGAGAATTTAAAGTCAGGTTCTCCCCCAAACATTTTTCAAAGGCACACCGTACAAACCCAGCAAAAACCATCAGTGCATCATCCCCTCTCCCAGGCCCTGCGCTGCTACACCAGCAGCTCTGTTTAAATAACATTTCCTACTAGAGGCACAGGACATGCAACCTGCCCTGGGGCCCCCGGGTCCAAGGAGACATGTCTGCTCCAACCCCCTGTCGGAAGGTATCTGAAGAACAAATTCTTGTCTTTTGTGCAAAACTGTGCACCTGGGAAACGGACAGCTGACTTCATGGTATGGGGCCGCCCTGGGGGCTGGGGGAACCATGTGGGCTGCACTCTGTGGGCTCAACCTTCCAGGACATGGGTTTTGTCAGCTCCACCCGTGGATGAGGCAGCTGAGCCTCATGGTCGACAGCAGCAGGTGATAGAACTGATGTTCTAATCCAGCCTGGCTGACCCCGGGCCCCGGGAACACTGCACCCCACGAAGCTGCTCTTCAGAACTGCAGGAGGCCTTTCAGCCATCGTTCAACAGGATAGTCGGTAGCATCCCAGTCCTGTGTGAGTTCAAGGCCTCAAGGGCACCAAATTCTACCCAAAATCAGGGCCTTAGAAGTCAGCATGGAAACACAGATGTCCCTAACTGAAGAGGAGACAGCACAGACAAACCAAAGTCGTCCCCATAGACACAGCTACCGTTGGTGAGAGCTCAGCCGTGCTGAACCCTGGGGGGAGGGCCCTACAAACCCAGGCTCAGGGAACTCTCGCAGCCTGAGGCCGTCACCAGACCCAGAGAGGAAGCCCGGACACAGAGCGGTGCAGAATTCTGCCCACTGTCACCCGACCAGGTGTGACGGGGCTGGCGTCCAGCTCTGGTCCTTTGGGAGCTGCCATTGGCTTTCCCCACCGCCCTTCTCTCTCCCTGTGTTGGCAAAACCTGGCGAGGGGCCTGCAGGAGTGATTTCAGAGGGGAAGCATGCAGGGGGGGAGCAACATGGCATAATCTGTTCAACTGACATCGAAGCATGTTGTCAGGGCCGGCAGGTCCCGCCGTGTGGCTTGTCACTCACCCACTGAGCAAACGTGCACCAGGCCTGAGTTAGGTGCTGGGGTTTCTCCATAAAGTACTGCCTGGGTCTATCTAAACTCACCTGTGAATCTGCATTTTAACGCTGCTCTATCCCTTAGAGCAAATGCACTCTGAACTCACTCAAGGAACCTGCACCCAATTTTTTTTTGCACCAATAAGAATGGTATTTTTTTTCCTGTTAGAAAGCTATGCGTGACTAGTGTAATTCTTGCAGGGGTGTTGCAGTAACATTTCTGAAAGAACGGTAGAGATTTTGTGTTAATACAATGTGACCCATAATTAATTCTGCTGTTTAGAGTCAGAAGCTGAGGATGAGAAATCAAGAAATGCCTTCAAAACCGTAACACCTTACTCCCAAATTGAGCTACTGTGTCTAAGCATCTTACAAAGAATAATATTCTGGACTCATTTTTATAGTAAGTGACTGATGATCTTTAAATGATCTGTGATGGGATAATTAAATCTAATAGCATGCTGTTTCTTCCAAGAGCATGCTGAGGTTATTATATTGAAACAACCGTGATTTATTGAGGGAAATGCGGGTGCAGGTCTGAGGACCTCTGGAAGCCTAATTCCCATTCATAACACGGAACCCAGGAAAATTGATCCATGATCCGTATGGACCCTGGAGAAAGGGGCCATGTGGGGGGGAATTATCCCCCAAACTTAACCAACTGAATATTGTGCAAAAACGGGGGTTTCCCATCCAGAGCGTGTTTTAGCGTCGCAGTGGCAAAAAGTTTTACCAAAAGGATGTTTTAAGCTTGAACTAGAGGAGAGCACAGGGGAAATGTTTAGGTTCCTGACTAGAGAGAGGTTTGGGGGGTTGCAAATTGCAGTGAAGTGAGGATCCAGGTCAGATCTTGTGCCAAAAAAACACCGCCATGGCAGAATCTGATCCAAAGTAAGGGCGCTCGGAAACCTCAAATTTCCCAGCAAAATAAAAACTGTATTATAAAAAATGTGATCTGAGCACTTACATTTCCTACCATTGTTATTGCTGCACATAAGAGAATCCTTGCTGGAAACGCCCTCAGGGGGGTGGAGTGAAGAGCACCCTCTGTGTGTAGGGACAGAGAGGTCTCCTAAATGACTATGGGCTAAGGACAGACCGTCCCTCTAAGGAAAAATGCCTGAGAATGCCTTGTGCTCCACGATCTTGATAATCTAATTGCCCAAGGTTGAAAAAGGAGTCCCGTCTAATCCCAAAGCGATGATGGGTGATGAATGGTCTGGGGGAGTGGGGACCCCTGGCCATACAGGGGAGGGCAGCAGGCTGATTAAGAAATCCCTAGTTCTTTTTATTTTTGTTTCTTGTCTGGACCATGAACTGTACCAAGGAGCCTCCTGGAATCTGTGAGAGCATCCAGTGTTCCGTCCAGTGTTGAGAGAGGGAGGGGAGAGGGTGGGGGGAGAGGACAGCAGGGGAGGGGAGACTAGGATGAGTCTGTTTGGCCGTAAAGCAGTGCGGTGGGCACAGGCGATGGGAGGGTGGTCCCGAGCCTCGGGCAACGCCAGGTGCTGAGATGTGGAAGTCAGGGCGTGCAAAGGCCCCGGGAGCGGCCCGTGGAAGATGCCCGGAAACACAGTCCTGGTGGCCGGGCTGGTTTGCTGAGCGGGAACCAGCAACTCCAGCTGGCTCAGCAGAGTGCCCACGCCACGCCTTCACCCCAGCTCCAGGGCCGGATGGGGCTCTTCCCCAACTTGAGAGAGAGCCGTGACGATAAGGGAGACACGGCACAGATTTTCAGGGGGCAGCGCCTGAACCGCGGCACTGAGCTAAGAGGGAATTACACTGTGGAGAAACCCCAGCACTTAACTTGACAGTAATTACCCAGAGTGATTAGCTGTGATTCTTAAGGAGTCCTCAGCCCTTAAGTCCCGTGTTGTGACAACAGAAGGAGTGTGTTCACTCCTCCTCCGACGAGGCAGCCGCGTCCCGAGGGCTCTGGACGGTGGGGGGAGGGGTCTGTTTGTTAAGACGTCTCCCATAGTCGCAACTGGCGGACCCCAGATTTGACCAACGGGAAAGTTGGGAAGATGAAGGAATGGAGGATGGATGCTGTGCCTGGACAGGTGCGCGGCTCCCGACCCCGCCGCTGGGGTCCACCATGGCGTCTCCCGCGTCTGAGAGATGGCCACCGCACTCTCGTTCTCCCTCAGCACCGACCTGGGGTGATGCACCCTCTTGCGTGTCCGCTCCCCAAAGGGCCTGGCCACCCACCCCGTCGAGGCCACAGCCCCACCGAAGCTGCCCTGGGAACCAGCCCAAGCCTCGCCTTCTTGGTGCCTGCTCTTTTTAAAGCGAATCTACGATGAAAGGAAATTGTTGGCTGGAAAGTTGAAACTTCTGCTGGGAAACAACTGATGAAAACCTGCAAGAACCATTAGAGCAGGCGGGTCCCAGCCGCTGACCCATTTCTGCCATGTGTCCTGAGGGTGGGCAGGAACCCAAGACCCCCTTGGTGGTGGGAGTGCAGTGGCCGCCCCTGGACACCTCGGCCGAGATGTCCAGTGCATCCAGCACCAGAGGGAGGCCCCCGGACACTCAGGGAGCGCTCACGGCCTGGCTCGGGCCTCAGCCCCAACGACCACTGTCCCCACAGTCTTCGTCCAGTGTCGTCACAGATGCAGGCACAGCTTCTCATGTTTACGGCAGGGTCAGCCCTCTGTCCATCTGGGTCCACCAGGCTCAATGGGCAGGAGATGCATATTAGTTTTTT